>NW_006799027.1:1352825-1359133 GCF_000442215.2 Lipotes vexillifer | reverse complement strand
TGTGTGTGTGTGTGTGTGTGTGTGTGTGTGTGTGTGTGTGTGTGTGTGAGGAGTATGAATTTCTAAACCACGCACTTGTAAGGAACAACTTTACTAACTAGAATACAATATTCCTGTGAAGGTTCTTTTTGCCTTTAGCCTTATGTTAAACAGTGAAAAAAAAAGTTTTGTAAAGTGACTTAGTTCTTTTCTTCCCCACCCTTTTCGTTGTGGTTCTGTCTTTCATTTGTAACGTAGCTGGGTTTATTTGTGCTCCATTTTAGATTCCCGACCCCCAGACCCCACCTTGCCTCCTGGTCGATTTCAATTATTTATTTCTCTTTTAGGTATTTGAATCATTATGATGGTTCTAAGAGTCAGAGTTACAGAAAAATATATTCAGAAAAGTGTTACCGCCCCATTATCTCCACTATTGTTCCCATTCTCTCTTTCTTTCAGCCCTGCTCCTACTAACTCCCTGTAGCCTACCCGTCTCATTAATTTCTCGTATCCTTTCTGTGTTTATTATGCACAAATGAGCAGATGCTGCACAGTTGTTAATATACCCTTCTTCCCATATGAAGGGTCCCTTATACCTTTTGCTGTATAAACTATATATCATGTATATGCATTATATATAGGTATATATGCACTTTCTTTTCCACTTGATATATCATTTACAAAAAGATTTAAATCCACTCCATCCCCTTTAGCGTTCTGTGATACAAAACCGTTTTATTTTTATTTTCACCCAGAGAATTTTGCATATGAAGTGTATGACTTAGAAATATAAAAATAAAGCATCAAAACTCAGGGCCAGACTATTTCTTTGAAGTTTCTTTTCCTAAAACATAACATTCCTGGGTGTGTACATATCCATATTTTTCCTCTGTAGATTTACATCAAAGGTGGTGTAAGTTTTCGGTTGTCATTTTAAATGCCTTTGTTTATAATTGCAAATTTACCTGTCATTTCTAGCTGGTAGCGGTGTTTGATGAGCAGGACCCGCATCACGGAGGTGATGGCACCAGTGCCAGCTCCACAGGCACCCAGAGTCCGGAGATGTTTGGCAGTGAGCTCGGCACCAACAGTGTTTCAGCCTTCCAGCCTTACCAAGCAACGAGTGAGATCGAGGTCACCCCTTCGGTCCTCCGTGCCAGTGAGTGCATATTTCATCTTCACTTGCGGGGATGCCGACCGTGTTATCCAGCCATGCTCTTGTGAATGGAATTCATTGTCTGTTTATATCAAGAACTGATTAAGTTTAGAACCTGGGCGAGTGTCTTTTGCAAGAGAGGGACACAAGATTCTTTATGTTTTCATAGACTGGCCTTACTTCACTTTGGACTGGTAGACTTTTCATTGCTCACCAAAGGTAAATAAGGATAATAGTTAAAGTTATACTACCTACATTTTTCTTTCCATATGTTTTGTATGAACGCTAGAACAGATAGAAATAATCAACATCCTTCCACTGAAACCAAACACAGTGTGTTGGATTGACCATCAAGTTGGTTATAACGGTTACCTGAACTTTATCTGGAGAGCAGGGGCTGAAGGGACCTCAAGGATTGTTATCTTCAGGGATCTGGAAGAGTTGCTATTAGATGCCATCTCAAGAAACGAAAAGGTAGGTCTTAGTGAGTTTATAGTAGGAATCCTAGGATTCCTAGTGCCCAAGTTCCGGGACACTAGCTTGAAGAATTCTGCACCCATTCCTGCCAAGCTTACAGTGAAGAGCTTCTGCTAAACATTCTATTTAGCATTTGTAATTATATAATCTTATCATTGAGCAATTGTTAAGACTAAGAAGGCCTATTTCAAGAAATTTATAACTTAAAAATCATTTATCTTTTAGGCACATCTATCTAGAAACATTTCAGTTTTTCAAGTGGAAAATTTAGTCTTGTGTGATGTTACTGGTCGTCTTCAGTAGATCTTCACATAGAGGAGGGAGGGAGGGGGAGGGAGGGAGGGAGAGAGAGGGAGGGAGAGAGTGTGTATGTATATATATATATGGGGAATAAGGAAAGAACGTCAATTTAACAGTTAACAAATCTGATGATCCATCAGAAACCACAGGGAAAGTATGCCATATAGAGATGTAGAGGATTGAAAGGCACATTGCATGGTGGGATATGTATGTGATGCCCAGGGGATCGTGTATGGTTGCAGACCAATGTTAACCACTTTCTAAAATTGCTTTCTATCACCTGGACAAGAATAATCGTAGTGAGAGCTGGGCACAGTGGAAAATGTTTCCA
This sequence comes from Lipotes vexillifer, assembly GCF_000442215.2. Lineage (NCBI taxonomy): Eukaryota > Metazoa > Chordata > Mammalia > Artiodactyla > Lipotidae > Lipotes > Lipotes vexillifer. Next base: position 1,356,890 of record NW_006799027.1, on the reverse strand, counting down.
AGGAAGCATGGACAGGAACAGCCACTGTAAGGTGTTTTAGCTGGACCTTTCCTTGTATCCAGGAAACATGGGTTGTTTGTGCACATACATGAACAGATATATTTTAAACTGATTTTGTGGAAGTAACATTTGATTACTACATGGATACACTACTTAAAAAATCTTATGTAGGATTTACTTTGGGCAGTGTTTTTCAAAAGGTGAGGTGTATACCATGTATGGTATGTGAAGTAATATGTAGAGGGTGTGCAGGTCATTTTCTTTTCTTTTATTGTATACTAGCTCATTAAGTCCATGCCTTAATGATTATCTGCTTGGCTTGTGTTTAAGAAATGGATTGCCTAGTTTTGATTTAAAGAATATTTTAATGAAACAAGAGTACAAGGATTCATAGGTGCCTGATGTTTGGAAAACAGCGTCTTTATGTGAGTAATTATACCTTAATGTATATAATGAAATACAGAGCTTTTTGTTGTGTTACTGTTGTGCATTTTTTATTCAGGTGTTTTACAAAGCAATGTGTACCTTTAATTTAGCTGCACCTTAAAAATGTGTTAGAGGAAAGGCCAGTCCTGTCTTTAGGTTAAGAAGAATTTGAATGGCTTGCTGCCCATCCATATATATCTTTTTTTAAATTTATTTTTTACTTTTTGGCCACGCTGTGTGGCACGTGGGATCCTAGTTCCCCGACCAGGGCTCGAACCCAGGCCCCCTGCATTGGAAGTGTGGAGCCCTAACCACTGGACCAACAGGGAGGTCCCCCATTATATCTTTTGACTTCACTGACTCAACAAGATTCTTTTTTTTTTTTTTTTCTTCCTAGAACTCTTGGCAACCACAATTCTCACACATGGAAAAATGACAAAGGAATAAAAAAGCTGCACTGGCTTCCTCAACTGAGTTTTCAAAAGCATGGGAAGACATTATTTGTCAGTCAGTAAAAATATATATATATATGTATTATTTATATTTTCTTTTTCTGGCGGTACGCAGGCCTCTCACTGCTGTGGCCTCTCCCGTTGTGGAGCGCAGGCTCCAGACGTGCAGGCTCAGCGGCCATGGCTCATGGGCCCAGCCGCTCCGTGGCATATGGGATCTTCCCGGACCGGGACATGAACCCGTGTCCCCTGCACTGGCAGGTGGACTCTCAACCACTGCGCCACCAGGGAAGCCCCTCAACAAGATTTTTAAACCACCACCACCCATATTTGGCTGGCTCTGTGTGTTAAAATTTAAATACTGTTTTCAACCCCAAACATCTCTTTTACCTTGTTTTAATTGAGAAAAGGAAGTTATATTTGAAGCATATGTGTTGTCTTGCAGTCATCGGTGGGAAGATATGTAAATATTCAGAGCAAGAAGCTCTGAATTTTATTTGCTAACGTTATTTAGATTTTATGGCCTTGGCAGGCACTGGGTAGATGTGTGTTAAACATCTACTAAATACAGGGTTTGGTGACTATGTGCAAGTTACCCAATACCTATGAGTCATTTTCTACAGTATTAATACCATTCATTCAGAAATAAAACAACAGTAGGTCTGTGCTGGCCAGGCCTCGTGCGAGGTGATCCGAATTCAGAGTTGAGTTAATATGGCCTAGTCCTTGCCATCAAGGAGTTTATGTTCTTCCTCTTTTTTTTTTTTTTGCGGTACGTGGGCCTCTCACTGTTGTGGCCTCTCCCGTTGCGGAGCATAGGCTCCGGACGCTCAGGCTCAGCGGCCATGACTCATGGGCCCAGCCTCTCCACGGCATGTGGGATCTTCCCGGACCAGGGCACGAACCTGTGTCCCCTGCATTGGCAGGCGGACTCCCAGCCATTGCGCCACCAGGGAAGCCCGAACCATGCTCTCTTAACCTCATGGTTCTGTGATAGATGTTTAACTGTATTTGTATTGTTCACAAATCCAGTTTTAGAGAGACCTGCTGTGCCCAGGAGCACAATTTCCGGAGCAGATCATTGAGACCAAGTCTAGCATTTTTTTTCCCCACTTAAGATTTTTTTATTTTTTAATTCTCAAAGGCTTTTTATAGAGATCAAACATTCTGGGGATAGCCTGGCTTTAGAATGATGGTAGGATTTCTTTTCATCCCAGAATACTGATTTAATATTTCCTTTGGAAGAGCCAGACAGAAGATTCGAGATTGCTTGGCAGTGGCATATGCCCTAGTGATGGAAGAAGTCCTAGAAATAGAATTGCTGTAGAAATTTTGAGAAACAGAGTATCCGATTAGATTGTCTTTTAACCTTTCTGAGCTATGTTAATTTTATAGTTAATTTTTATCTGGCAAAATGTTGCTGAAAATGGTGCTCTTTAACTAACTGGTAAGATTTTACTATCTCCCTAACTTTGAAAACTTACAGAGACATCAAGAACTGCTGTACAGGGCTTCCCTGGTGGCGCAGTGGTTGAAAGTCCGCCTGCCGATGCAGGGGACACGGGTTCATGCCCCGGTCCAGGAGGATCCCGCATGCCGCGGAGCAGCTGGGCCCGTGGGCCGTGGCCGCTGAGCATGTGCGTCCGGAGCCTGTGCTCCGCAACAGGAGAGGCCACAACAGTGAGAGGCCCGCGTACCGCAAAAAAAAAGAAAGAAAGAAAAAAAAGAACTGCTGTACAAGGCTTGTGTCATAAAGTTAGGTGCCCCCGACCCCGCCGCCTCTTTCTCAAGCTCTAAATTTTTTTTCTTACTCAAGAATATACAGATTGGTTTTGTCTTGCTACGAGATCCAAGATCTTTGGTTTAGAGACCTATTCTCTTAACATGACCTGTTATTAGAATACTATTTTCCGGATTTTATTTAAACATATACTGAAAATAGAAATAATATTCCTATTGTATTTCCTTTTAACTTGTGAAGTGGAGCATGGCATACAAATGGCATTCTCAGTATTTCAAATAATTACCTTCTTACTGTGCAAGTTCTATTCAGCATATAAAACCCATCCAGTTTTGTTGTAGATGCAATCTGATTATTACATGTTGACAAGGTCATATATCTATTAATTGGATTGGAGATGGGATACAAAATTGCTGTAATTATTGTAATTTTCTAGCTAATTGCAGTGTTGGTGGTGAATATTTTACTTCTGCAAAATGAAAAACAGTATTCCATCAGAAGTTGTTTTACGGGGTTTCAGACATTCTGTTTCATATCTTTGGTGCTTTTTGCCCACAAAGTATCTCTTTTGTATCTTTTTTGTGTATCGATCCGCCTCTGAATGTCAGAGCGCTCACTGGCAGCCATCAGTGGAAGCAGCAAAGACAGAGAGCCTGGATTACTCTCAGCTACCTCTTTGTTCTGGTTGCCACAGTACCTCTATTGTTTATTTATAAATTGGAGTACTCTCCTTTCAGACTTAGAATCAAGGTTGCATGGGTCAGATCCCATTGGAAGAGGACTCCTCTGATCTGATCTGCTCTCTTGTCACCTGTGCACTCAGAAATACTCCATGAAATGAGCATTCTTCACTACATTCAGACTGTTTATGTGTTCTTTTTTGGCATGAATAATTAAGTGAATTATTGGTCAGCCCACTTCACATTGTAATATGGGGCTTATGTTGTATGTTCTGTCTTTTGTGTTTTTTGCTTTATTTAAGCCAACCTAGCTTCTAAGAGCTGGAAGCTGAATTGACATTTTAAAAATAATGGTGTGTATACAAGGTGAGTATGTTTGGAGGGTTGCAGGTGGGGGGGCCGGGCTACTGAGGGGGGTGTTGGAAGCTTGCTGCCAAGGATGGTGCGAGCAGACTGATGTTTATTCCCTGCTGGAGTATGAACTGGAGGCGCAGGTGACAATTGCCAGGCCTAATGAGCAATTTGGCAGATAAGACAGGCTGTCAGGCGACAGCAGTTCAGCAGCAGGCACACTGTCTGCGGACCAAGATGCTTGTTCCAGAGATGGCATTTCAATACCATAAAGAAAGCCTTCTTTTTTGTTGAGAGCTGGTGTCGCAAAGATGTGTGTTTCATCCTTCAATTTCCCAGTGAAGTAACCAGCAATCAACATATGGTGATTTTGGTTGCAAAATTTTTTTTTTTTTTTTTGCAGTACGTGGGCCTC
>NW_006799027.1:1317595-1352319 GCF_000442215.2 Lipotes vexillifer | reverse complement strand
ACCGGGGCACGAACCCGTGTCCCCTGCATCGGCAGGCGGACCCCCAACCACTGCGCCACCAGGGAAGCCCGCAAAATTATTTTTCAACTTGCCTTTTCATGTGGTCATCCATTAAGAAAAATGGTGGGGGGGACGACAAGATGTATTTTCCCCACACCAGAACACAAGAAATGTTAGGTTTTAAAATGCTAATAAAATGTAAGCGATCAGTTGCTTCGTTGGGCTGAAACATTTCATATGTGGTCTTTACATTGGAACTTAACACTCCACAAGGTAACAGTGTAGTCTTTTCATCATACTGTGTCATTTATATCTGCTTGCTTTACCCAGGAATCCTTTCCTTCCACAGAGCACACAAAAATCCAGACATGTGCATGGATTCTTCCCACAGAGGCTATGAGTATACTGTATTGCATAACGGATGCTGGGGACAGGTTTCCACATCTTTGTATGATGGAGCAGTCCCTTAGGAAACCTCCAGGTCCATCTCCCCTTTTTACCATCAGGAAACTGAGGCTCAGTGGAGTGAACTAACACAGTCTGTGCTTATGGCATAACCATAGCGCACCTCTTCATATTCAAGACAAGTGGAGTTATTGCCAAAAACGTATGGACACTTACTGTATGTCAGGGTACTGTTGTGGCATTTCAAGACACCAGACCTGAAGTGAGAACATCTTTGCACTTCCCGTCTGACACCAGTATTTCCGAGTTATCTTTCTGCAGAATAGTCATTTGCTTCCTACGTTGTTCAATTACGTCTTTGTGAAGTACTTAATTTAAAACAATCTCCACACAGATGTATACAGTATTTTACACTTAATAATGGTGACCGTTGGGCCACTGGGAGGAGCAATATATTTTAGAAACTCTCTGCCCCATGTAATCAGATGGACTTTGGCCTGTAGTTAGCAGGCGGTCCTTGGTCATTGAAAAGGCTTCCTGTAGTGTTCACGGCACCACCTGTGTGAGATCTCCACACCCCAAACCTTATGGAACTGGACCCCTTGTGCACAAAGTCTCTGTATCTGTCACACCTGCTGAAATCTAGGGGAGAATAGTTTTACAGGTTCCTTCCCCACCCCACTAAGATTTCTCCACTGTCCAATCACTTCTGTATTTCTCACTTCTTTTTGTCCTTGGCTAGTATATTTTACTTGACCCTGAGGCCTTGCCTTGCAGTCTTGCCTTTGTATGGGGATATATCTTATGTGTCCGATTTCTTTTCTGTTTATCAGGTGCAGAAATGGTTACCGACACTTGAAAATTTGTAAAAGTGATATAGCTATGAATATATTAAGAAAGTACAATTTAAATTGAAGCAAGAAAGCCTATTTTCAAATGGCCATAAGAAGTGCATTACATAGAGGAAATAGTTGTATGAAAATGTTTGAGCAGACACGATTAGATTGTAAACAAGCTTCCTTTTTCATTTTCATTCTACGTTCTAACCAGGTATCTAGGTTCTTTTTTCTATTAGCACATGTCACAGAGAGACCCATATGTGGATTATTTTGTCATCATGAAATCCTGGCAGATAACATCTTCTGTTTTCTTCTTGCTGCTCTTGATACAGATCTCTTGTATAGATCTTCTTGAAACTGTGTTTGCTTATTTATTCTTTCATTGCTTTTAATGTCAGAAATGACTTTGCGTTCCTCATTCTGTTTGCTCCTGTCTCCAGCTAGAGACCGGCTTCATCTCTCAGATTCATTGTGTGAGTCTCAAATGGGAAGGGACCGAGAGGCAGCCCTGCAGGGACACAGAGTGCTTGGTAAATGTGCCCCTGAGGTTTTCACCCCTTCTGCCTTTTCCCTGAAATGCACAGCTAGTGGTCCCTGTGATGGCCACGTTTTGAAGAAAAACCACCTTACATCTAAATCAATGTATTGATTCATTATACTATTTTGTATTTACAAATTTCATTTATATTGATTTATAAATTAACAATTTATTAATTATTATTTATCAATTCATTGCCTACATTTCAGCAAATTGTTTTTCTCCTTAGTAAAGAGCCTGGGCACTGCAGCCTGTGCGCATAGCGGCATGAGATTGTGTGCTCCAGGAGACACGTGAGAGAGGACAGCGCCTTCTCACAAAGAGATCTTTATCCAGCACTTTCTGTGGCTTAGATTTGATGCTTCCTTTACATATTTCCCTCCAGTTGGCATTTGACAGAACTTAAATAAATCTAGACTTTTTATAACTGCAAAAAAGGGGACTGTGCTTCCGTTACCTCACCTCCTGTTTCTCTCTCTTGGTCTGAAACATGGTCCAGACCGTGGACCTGGCTTATGCTCAGGTACTGTCACACTGCCTGTTCCTTGGTGGAATGCCTTTCCATTTGTATTCTCTCTAAAGGTTGTAGAAAGTTTTCTATCCCTACATTTTTCTACATTACCCTCCATTTTCTATCTGTTCTGGGGCTTAAGCAACCACTATGTGTTATTTTATTCAACTCTTTCTTACAGAGTTGAGAGTAAATACAGCAATTACAGCAGCTCGTTGCCTGGGCTGCAGTTGTGTTTTGACCGTATTATACAAGCATCGTTTTCTTGTCTTTATAGTGGTACCCTAGTAATAAGTCTTTGTATATACATGTACACATATCTATGGCTGATATTTAGTGAGATTATATATGGAAGGAGTATAGGAGCAGCATGTACCTTCAGGAAAATAAATCATTTTGTAGAGATAATTCCCATGTTTAAAGATGGAAAATTACAACCGGACCAATCATAATATGGAAAGAACAGGAGCCAAAGGGCATTTCAGACTCTACTGCTTCACTCAGCCCATCATCACATTTAATTAAAATGTCAGTTTGTGCCATGGCTGATCCACTGGTTAATTTGTTATTTAGATCAGCTTGAGAAGTATTTATTTTAAATATAGAATTTGTGTTAATGCATTGGAAAAGAATATTCTCTTGCTTGGCAGAGATGTTGCAGCCTAAAGATTTATGACTTAGAACAACAAAAACCAGCTGGTGACCAGTTTGCATAAGTAGTATGGGGGTATCTACTGATGCTGGATAATAACTGTTCTTATGTAATCAGAGTAAGGGGATTTGGGAATGGGAGGCAGAAGCAAGGTCAATGATGAGTCACAGGGGCTTCCCTGGGGGTCCAGTGGTTAACACTCTGCTCCTCCACTGCATGGGGCACAGGTTTGATCCCTGGTCTGGGAACTAAGATCCCACATGCCACGCGGTGCGGCCAAACAAAGAAAAAAAAGAAAGAAGAAAAGATGAGTCACAAATCATAGAGCAGAACTGCATTGAATCCTGAGAATGGGTCTGTGATCCATGGGCAAGGCTTGGGGATCATATGTCCACTCTGAGGTGGGTGGGAGAGCCAGGTGGGCAGCGGTCTGTCTGGGCTTGCCCTTGGTGCTTCATCCAGGAAGCCTCCCAGTCTACCTTCCTCATTCCTCTCCCTCATCGAAGACATGGCACCTCTTTTCTTCAAAATTGGGAAATTAGTTTGATCAGAGTTAATACATGAATTTTGAAGAGCAGGGTGTTTATAATTTTCTGTGTGTGTATATGTATCAGTTTTCCGTTACCGCTATAACAAGTTACCACAAACTTAGTGCCTTAAAAAAGCACAGGTTAATTTTAGTACCATAAGTCAGAGTCTCATGTGGATCTCAATGAGCTAAAGTTCAAGGGTTGGCAGGGCTCTGTTTCTTTTGGAGGCTCCAAGGGAGAATCTCAAAGAAGGGAGAATCCATTTCTTTGCCTTTTCCAGTTCTGGAGGCCACCTGTGTTCCTTGCTTGTGGCCCTTTCTCCATCTTCACCATCGGCAACCTTGCATCCCTTTGACCATTCTTCTGCAGTCATGCCTCCCTCCCTTTCCTTCTGCCCTTCTCTCCCATTTGTAAGGACTCATGTGATTACGTTGAGCCCCCTGGAAAATCGAGGATAATCTCCTCACCTCAGTCTTTGCCTTCATTCCACATGTACAGGCCCTTTCGCATGGCAGGTAACATGGCAGGTTCTCGGGATTAGGATGTGAGTGAATCTTTGGGGGCCATTATTCTGCCTACACAATATACAGTTAATATATAATATTAATAATGTGAGGTAGTGTGAAAAAAATACCACTTCCATTGCTCTATGTTTGGGGCATTATCTTTCCTCATCAGGTGACTCTGGATACGACAATCAGTGTCTAACCCAACAACATTTATGTGATGATCATTTTGATGTAAGTACACTGGAAAGGAAAGTAATGAACATTGGGACAAACCATCTCATTAGAAGTATTTCTCTGAGACCATTTCTAATTTAGGTGAACCAGATAGAGCAATATTTATAAAAAATCACTCTAGCCATTATTATATAATTCTGTTTGCTTGACTTTCATGTAACAATTTGTTTGATATTTATCTCTTTTGCATAATTAAAAAGAATTTTCAGAGTATTGACTTTTATACTCTAAGGGAGAAATTTTGATTAGAAAAATTATGTGCAATTTGTGAATACTGAAAACATTGGGCAGTTTCCTTATCTCCTATGTACTCTCTCTTCTTGCTCAAGCTCTCCTTCTTACCTTCCTCGTGACTTATTGTATTTGTTTTTTTAAGCTTTAGTTTATTTATGTTCTAGGCCTTCCCGTAAAGTATCTGAACAATGACTTTTAGATGATTACATAAATTGATGGAGCCTTGTGAGTATTAGATGTAATTTTCATTCTTGAACCTCCATCAGTTCGCATTCTTGAGCTTTTAGAAGTTTCTAATAATTCTGTTTTGAATGGCGTTAAAGTGAAGACTAGTTCTTTTTTTATTTTTGCGGTACGCGGGCCTCTCACTGCTGTGGCCTCTCCCACTGCGGAGCACAGGCTCCGGACGCACAGGCTCAGCGGCCATGGCTCACGGGCCCAGCCGCTTCGCAGCATGTGGGATCTTCCCGGACCGGGGCACAAACCCGTGTCCCCTGCATCGGCAGGCGAACTCTCAACCACTGCGCCACCAGGGAAGCCACGAAGACTAGTTCTAATGAGCCTTCATGAGTACATTCATCTGAAGACCTTTTTTTTTGATATTCACTTTGTTTCCCTCTTTTGCCTGTAAAGAAGTGCATTGTTGGGCATTTACCAATCTTTTAAAGAATTAAAAGTTTCCTAAGACAGCACTCTTTCCTCTCTCTGGGTTTCCTTATATGCTGCTTTATTTTGTAGCTGCTTTATGTACCTCTCTGGCAGTTCAGTTTCTGAATAATGGAATGTGATAAAAGACTCTTCATATCTGTGAACATAAAATTGCAACAGATCCAAGTTCAAATGTGTACTTGATCTTTAAATTTTATTTACCAGGGTGCTAACATTCCTTTAATAGGATTTTTCTTTTACACTGAAGAAATGTTTTATGATATTTTCCACTGAACACAATTTTATATATATTTCAATTTTCGTACATTCTGCAAGATTGTAAATTTAAAAGGCAACCTCGCAAACAACCTTCTACATCTATATCCTCAATTGGATATGCTTGATTCGGGGCCAGTGCAATACTCTTATTAGTGAAGAAAATTGAGACCCTTAATTAGAAAAAATATCTCCTGAAACCACATCTAAAATGACTGCTCTCTGCTCGATGATTACGTCATCCATCTTCATTCACTTACTTTATTATCAAGACATACTGAATCGCTGCATTTTTGTTAAGGTCCTAATATAAGACATAATTGTGTCAGAGGAAAAGTTTGGTTTAGTTATCAATGGTTTCGTAGTTGTGGTTATTATCCCTTACCAACTTTAAAGACAGAGTATATACTTAGAGGGAAAAAAAAACATTTTTGAACTATAAATAAATTGAGTAACTACTGCTGGCACCGTTTTATTCTCTGGAACGTGGCTGTTGTAGACCTTGATTCCTGTTTACTTATTTATAATCAATGATGCTTCACCATCGTGGGTAACACAAATGCTGATGCATGCAATCTACTTTCTTATGCAAGAGTCAGGACTGTCATGATAGTGGTGTACTAAACATGTCTGGAAAAGGTGTGCGTGCGTGATTCCTTGCCTTTATTTTTATATATTTCGTAAGTATTGTCTTTTTTTTACTGACTGAAAACTGAGTTTTTTTTTTTTTTTTTTTTTTGCTGTACGTGGGCCTCTCACTGTTGTGGCCTCTCCCGTTGCGGAGCACAGGCTCCAGACGCACAGGGTCAGCGGCCATGGCTCACGGGCCTAGCCGCTCCCTGGCATGTGGGATCTTCCCGGACCGGGGCACGAACCTGTGTCCCCTGCATCAGCAGGCGGACTCTCAACCACTGCGCCACCAGGGAAGCCCTGAAAACTGAGTTTTGATATGAGCTGTTTAACTTAAAATTTCCATAGCAATACTAAAGATTATTACATGACATGAAGGTATTGCTCATAAAACTAATGGGGCAGTTTTTTTTCTGTATGATGAATATATTACGTTTCTAAATAAACGAAATGTTTCGTTTTCTAGATTTTTTTCTTCATTTACTTTCATAAACTCTGTCCTTGAAATAAGTACACATCACACACATGCCACATACCCAGACGGATTTTTAAGGAAGTTATTAATCAGATGAAGCTAATAAATAGTGAAGACCCTCTACCTTCATCTGATTGCTTTTTATAATTTGCTTTCAGTTCCTATGAGTTCTAAGCTTCAAGTTTTTATGCTACTCATATTTGAAAATTTTGGGTTTTTTCTGTCAGGTCATCTGCTAATCTTATCGGTAACTATTATATTGTTGAGCATTTTCTCACAATAAATGTTGACATCAAAATAATATAAGAATATTTTTCCCATTTCTCTACCATTACTTATTGTCTATCACTCCATTGCTCCTTGAAAAGATTTACTAGGCGTTTGTTGGGAAAATGCATCTGCTTTATATCTGTACCTTGATTATCATCAAATATGCTTCATCCTTCTGAAAAATGGAAGAAATCAAACTACAAGTAGTACTTGTCACTTAACCTTTTAAAAGTCAAGGCACATCTAAGTAAATGGGTTCAGGGTCACATCTAGACCCACTAATCATGTTGTTAAATTTCATGTTGCATCTTAGACCTTTAATTCGTGAGAAACAGCACTTTAGGAGGCTTGACTTAACAAATCTTTTTGGTGAAACTGAGCCTCTTCTGAGTAAATGTTGTATTGATATAAAGTCAGCACAGCCTATTCGGAGGAGATTCATTCAACTGTAGCACCGAAAATATTAAAGAAACCGTCATGATGAATATGCAACTTTACACAGCTTTCCTTTTTAAAAAATTTAACCCTGATTGGGGAAAAAGAGTATTATTCAGTATCATTACATTGCATATTTTCACTTGTCTTTATAATTTTCTCCTTTGCAAGGTCACTTGTCTTCTGTTCAGTTTTTTTTCTTTTTTGGTGGAACGCGGGCCTCTCACTGTTGTGGCCTCTCCAGCTGCGGAGCACAGGCTCCAGACGCGCAGGCCCAGCGGCCATGGCTCATGGGCCCAGCCGCTCCGCGGCATGCGGGATCTTTGTGGACCGGGGCACAAACCCGTGTGCCCTGCATCGGCAGGCGGAGTCTCAACCACTGCGCCACCAGGGAAGCCCTGTTCAATTTTTTAATCGTAGAAAATTTCAAGCACGTACAAGATTAAAGAGAACAGTGTAAAGAAATGCCATGCCCAACTATCATTTCTAACAGTTATCAATTTATGGCCAGTGTTGTTTCATCTATACTTCCCCAAATGGGATTATTTCAAAGTAAATTCCAGATCTTACATCATTTCTTCTGAAAACATTTCAGTACTGTATATATTTCTAAAAAGTAAAACTTTAAGTATATAACCCCATACAATACTTTCTTAATGCTATGTAACGTAATATTATTATTAAAATTACTCTATTTTGTAAATGTGGTTTCATATTTGGCTTCTTTAAATCAGCATCCAAAGAAAATCTACACACTGCATTTGATTGATATGTTTCTTTTAGTCTGTAAGTTCCTCTTTCTGTGTGTCTGCATGTGTCTATATATGGATATGAGTATATGTATGTATACACACACACATATACACATTGCAATTTACTCATTGAAATTGGACTGATTTTCTGGTGGTTCTTCTCTGTCTGGAGCTGAATCCATCCCTGTGGTATCTACTATGTTCTTACATACCCTGTGTTTCTTATAAACTGGTAGTTATTCGATATAGAGTCTTGATTTGATTCTGGTCTGAGTCTTTGACAACAGTATCTCTAGGTGGTATTGTACAGTTCACTCAAGAGACAAAGTCTGGTTGTTTCTCATTGTGTGATATTAGCAGCGTTGGTGATTATTGCCTAGATCCATTATTTTTTTTTAATGCTTGCAGCATGTTGATATTCCAGTTCTTTCGTTTATTGGCCACATATTTTCTCTAAAGATAATTTTTGTTTGTTTTTTTTGTCAACTAGTTTGTTACCCTGAGATATTTTTTGTGTAGGAAGAACAGACCACATGCCCAATTCTGTCTTTTTATCAGTTTTCATAATAATGAGTTTGTTTTCTTGGCTAGCATCTCCTGGTTTCACTTTTCCTTTTTCCCTCTTTAAAAAAGTCAGTAAGAACTCATAAGCATTAGTATAGTTGTTATTTCAGTCTGTTGCATTATTGTTCTTATTGCTGCTCAGATCATCCATGTTCGTGGCAGTGGGACCTCTCTGAACTGGCTCCTGAGTGTTCTTGATAACAGCATCCTTGCTTTCTGCCATGAAATGTGTTCCATGCTCATCTTATATATTTTCTGCCCCACATCTGGAATCAGTCGCTTCCCAAAGCAGTCTTGTCCTGTTAATGGGAAGAGGTATTCAGAGACTGCTATTTGGGTACATTGATTTTAGTTTGCTAAGCCTAAAAGTAAGTTAAAATTAAGAGCATCCTGGTCGGGCATCCTGGGTGGTGTAGTGGTTAAGAATCCACCTGCCAATGCAGGGGACACGGGTTCGAGCCCTGGTCTGGGAGGATCCCGCATGCCGTGGAGTAACTAAGCCCATGCACCACAACTACTGAACCCACGTGCCACAACTACCGAAGCCCGCGCACCTAGAGCCCGTGCTCCACAACAAGAGAAGACACCACAATGAGAAACCCGCGCACCACAATGAAGAGTAGCCCCTGCTCGCCGCAACTAGAGAAAGCCCGTGTGCGGCAACGAAGATCCAACACAGCCAAAAATAAATAAATAAAATAAATAAATTAAAATAAAAAAAGAGCATCCTGATGTAATTTCAATTTTCAAAGTGATTCCTGAAAGTGTAGTGAATCTACTCTTGATTATTTGAGAGACGGATCTTCCTAGGGGCACTAATCAGCATGGGTTCTTCCTGTCAATTCCAAGTTTCCTTAACTTGAATTCTGATGAAGTTTTTAGGCAACTATAAGACTAGTGGTGGGAGTTCCCTGGCGGTCCAGTGGTTAGGACTCGGCACTGTCACTGCTGGGGCTCGGGTTCAATCCCTGGTGAGGGAACTGAGATCCTGTAAGCCGCGTGGTGCAGCGACACACACACACACACACACACACACACACACACACACACACACACACACACACTAGCGTTTCCATGGGCACTATGACTGTGAGTGTGAGGAGGTCGTCCTGGGCAGATGTCAGAAGCACTGATGGACATTCTGCTTGGCTGTCAGTAGATGCCAGAATACAGAGCTGCCAGCATGCAGGTATTGGTAGGAATCCCTCAAAGGAATCCAGGGTGTTTTTATAATGGCTTGCAGCCAATGGTTTAGGGCTTTGTTGTTGTTCTATTAGTGAAGAGGAACTGGCATATCAGTTAGGGAGCTTAGCATTTATATGTGCCCCTGGTGAAACTGAGTGGCCGGGGCACTGTCTCTAGTGGACACCATGGGGGCATTTGGTCACGGCCGGAGCTGCCGGGGTCTTTAAGGGTCTGTGCGAACTGGCTGTCCCTAGTGGCCTTGGCCCCAGCTCCTAAAGCCTCACCAAGCCTTGTGACTTGATGAGCCGCATTTCACCTTCCAAGGCTGGTGTCGGTGGCAGTCTGTGCAGCTGGGGCATGATCAGGGACGTGGGGACACAGAATACTGAAGCTTTGCGTACATCTGTATTGTCTCGTAGTTTAGAATTTACCATTTCTTGTATTACTTTTTTTTAATCTGATGGAGTCATTTTTACTTTCATTTTTATAACATCTTTATTGGAGGCTTGTATGTGTTTTGCTATTAGTGCCCTGTTATCAGGAAAGTAAAGCTCCCGGGCCTGTCTCTGGCCCATCTCTCTGTGCCCTCTCTTGGGCAGCCCTGGAGTCCGTTCTGCTCATAGCAGGAGTGATTGTTGAGAAACCCACATCTCTTCCTTCTACCCCAATGCTTCAAAACTTTCCGTAGCTTCCCATCAGGCATAAAAAAGAGTGAATTATTGCCATTTGCAGCAACATGGATGGACTCACAGAATATCATACTAAGTGAAGTAAGTCAGACAGAGAAAGACAAATATTTTTTTTTTTTTTAACATCTTTATTGGGGTATAATTGCTTTACAATGGTGTGTTAGTTTCTGCTTTATAACAGAGTGAGTCAGTTATACATATATATATGTTCCCATATCTCTTCCCTCTTTGTCTCCCTCCCTCCCACCCTCCCTATCCCACCCCTCCAGCCAATATTTTTTAATACAGTTAATATTGGTAAGTTTTGGTAAGGTTTGCAAGAACTCTTTTGCTTCTGTCTTTTCTACCCTGTACTCAGCTCCCTTGCTTGAGTTTCTTGGGTGGGTCTCAGGCTCCAAGCACCCTGTTTTCCTCTGAGTGTGGTAAAGCTGCTTCTCTGTCCTCACTGCCCACCTGCCTCACCTCAACTTATCCCTCAGGGCACTGCTCAAGTGACAGTCTCTCTGGTGGGTCTTTCCTGACTGAACAGACTTGCTGTGTGGTCCTGAAGTGCCTTGTGCCTTTGGTGACTCCAGGGGAATAGGGGACTTGTCTCCACATCCACTGGTGTGCTGGTAACTGTTTAACAGCTGAATCTCTGAAACCAAAAAAGACCTGGCTTGTAGCATTTGCCCATTTCCATGGTTTCTCACTGTGGCCAATTTCAAGTTCCCAATATCATGCCCCTGAACACAGAATTGGAGAGAAATGCACCATTATAGTGTTTCCACCACATGGATGCAATCGATGCATCATGAGTATATGTAACAACACGTAGTAAAGGAGTTGGGAAGCGCTGTGTTTTGAGTATTATCTTTTTTAAAATATAATCTATTTAATTATACGTTTATATAATTTAAATTTTAATAATGGTTCTGTTTAACGACCAACTCTCAAAAATTTCTGAAAACTTCAGCTTTTCTCCTAAGATGTTTGAGCCAGCTCTGGAGCTCACCTGTGTGAAGCACAAACAAGTCACGTATTTTGAATTGATTAAAAACAGTGGAATAAGGCAAGTTTGGTAGGTATTTACTGCAGGCAGTTCCAATTGTGAGGGGCCTGGAGCAATTTGGGGACAAGTCAGTGGAGGAGGAAGAGAGAATGTTACAGGTAAATCAATCTATAGATTAGCAACATTTAGACACTGGCTGGGTTGGGGGAAGGAGGGGAAGAGAAAGTTCATATTTTACCATGTTTGTACTAAAAAACGTGTATAGCCTCCCTCCCCCATAGCGGGAGGATATGATCTTTCATATCATACCTATGCCTGTAGTTGTGTGAAATGGTAAAGATGAACCTGAGCTATGACTGTCTATCTTTGCAAACCCTTTGTGATGATTACCCTTTCCGGGATGTGCAATAGCATAGCTGGCAATGCACACCTAGTGGTACACAGCAGCCCACTCAAGTTTTAGCCTGATGAGAAGTAAAGGTAGGGTTCTTTTCCTGCTTGCTCTTGTCTAGTGACTTAGCTGTCATAGAAACATAGTTGATTTTTTTTTTTTGCGGTACGCGGGCCTCTCACTGTTGTGGCCTCTCCCGTTGCGGAGCACAGGCTCAGCGGCCACGGCTCACGTGCCCAGCCGCTCCGCGGCATGTGGGATCTTCCCGGACTGGGGCACGAACCCACAACCCCTGCATCGGCAGACGGACTCTCAACCACTGCGCCACCAGGGAAGCCCCAACATAGTTGATTTTTATTTTTGATATTTTAATTAAGTTAATGTGTTTTGACATGGAGCCAGCTCTCTGATAGCCAGTTTATTCTTAATGAATCTTATGATTAATTTGTAAAGATACTGCATACTATTTCTTTTCAATAGGAGTTTCTCCTTTCTCTTTTTAGAAATGTAAGCACAAAAAGATTGTGGTTTGTCAAATCATTGTTTAATCCCTTGTAAAGATCCTACACTTAGGTCATTATCATCTTTACCCATTATTTGCTTTAGAGCATATGAGATTTTTTGAAATTTGAGGTTTCAAAAGTTTGATGTTCCTTTTTTCTTTTTTCTTCATAAAGGAAGACCAGTGTTCAGTCCCAGGCCTCTTGTGAAATGTGTGATGTGTAATCTGAATACTGTTGCTTGGAATAAATAAATGCCAATTAACTAATTTCTTCAACATATACTTTTGAGCATATTAAGTTCTAGACATGTTAGAATGAATCAGTTGTATATATCCTGTTAATTTTGATACTTTAAAGCTTACCATACTTTATATAAATATATATTGTTGATACTGTATAGACCCAATAATGTTAGATATGTGCTCTGATTATCTAGTAGACATGGATTTATGCTGGTCTCTAAAATAACAATAAAAACAATAATTAGAAAATAAAAATAGGGCTTCCCTGGTGGCGCAGTGGTTGAGAGTCCGCCTGCCGATGCAGGGGACACGGGTTCGTGCTCCGGTCTGGGAAGATCCCACGTGCCGCGGAACGGCTGGGCCCGTGAGCCATGGCCACTGAGCCTGCGCGTCCGGAGCCTGTGCTCCGCAACGGGAGAGGCCACAACAGTGAGAGGCCCGCGTACCGCAAAAAAAAAAAACAAAAAAAAAAGAAAAGAAAAATAGAGAATTGTGAAAAAGGAAAATGTAAGTTGAAAACTAAGACAAAGGAAAAGAAAATTTTATCTCTATGTAATGTATGTCTGTACCGTCTATCACACGGTACACATTTAAGTCCACAAAACTTTGGGCTTGCTCCTTGGCAGCTCATGTGAAAAGGGAAGCAAGATCAATCTTTTAACATTTCCTTCCTTTTCAGACTTCCTGGCCAAATACAGGCTTTGTCAGCCTCCTCGCAGACGTGCACATAATTTCAGTCCGTCTACCTATGAGGTTCTTTTAGCATTTACTCTTTTCATTTTTCTTTTAATGGCCATATTGTTTAAATTTTCTTTCAGTTGATCTTACACATATCACATATGAAGGAGCTTATTTCTATGGAGCTTATTTCTATGGAGCTTATTTCTATGGAGCTTATTTCTTATTTCTATGGAGCTTATTTCTATTTCTATTGATACCCAGTGTTCTGAAGAGTGAACAGGAAAAGAATCTAGAGAGTAAGATGAAAAGCCAAAAGAAAAGCCAATGTAAGTGAATGGAGGCAATTCCAGAGGAGCATGATGGCATTAAACGGGATCTAATGAAGTTCAAGGGCTCTGGGGAATGGATTATAATGTATTAATCTGGCTTTGTTGGATAGACAAGATAGAAGAAGAAAAAACAGTGGACATATTCTTGTTTGGAAGCCCCATTTTGCTATTCATTCCCTTAATTTACCAATCACTGAAAGGTGAATTATCAGAAAAACACTTCAGGGACATTTGCCTGCAGCTACTAAATTGGTAGTTTTGCCTGAATTACTTGATCAATTCAACCTAAGTTCCAATTGACTAAACGTTTGGCTGGAAAGACTCTTTTGGTGAAAATATAGACTATTTCACAAGCTTGTAGTGGCACATTGTGTGAAAATATAAATTATGAGCATCCAGCACATTTCTGTTAATCCAAGTAAATGTTCCTGACTTAGATATGAGAGCAAATGCCATCATGGTTACAAAAGCTGATGTAAAATGTAGACATTTTAATACCTGTGAAGTGGGACATTTATAATATTATTTTCTAAAGGTTAACAGTCAACGTTTAGATCCTATGAAGAAAAAGTTTTAAAATGGCTTAGAATATAGTATTTGTTTTGTTTCAATGTTTTTAGATAAAAGAGCCCTTCTATACTTTATTTCTAAAAATCAAAAGCTGTTAGAGCCAGAAAGGTTTTTGAGTTTGAATCCAAGCCCTTCTTGTTATAGATGAGGAAACAGAAGCCTGGTGAGAATATGGACAACCCAGTGCTATTTTAATCTGTGTTGTGAAGTGTGTGGTTTACTTTTGTGTGTGTGTGTGGTTTACTTTTTTTACCATTTTTTTTTGTTTGTTTGTTTTGTTTTTTGTTTTTTTTTTGCGGCGGCACGCAAGACCCTCCCGGACCGGGGCACGAACCCGAGTCCCTTGCATCGGCAGGCGGACTCCCAACCACTGCGCCACCAGGGAAGCCCTGTGTGGTTTACTTTTGAAGTAAGACCGAAGCATGTATGAGCATGTCTTTGTAACAGAGGATGCCCAGATGCACCCTGTATCCTGTGCTACCCCGTCATCCTGGTGACTCTCTTTTGTACGTTGAATCAGCAGATAGTCACATTTGTGGAGAAAAGTAAGGAGGCATATTAAAAATCTATACTAATGTAGATAAATTTTGTAAAATCAAACAAGATTGATTACCATCCCTACTTAATTCAGAGCAAAGGAAAGGAAACTAATTTTTCTATTTTTCCACACCTCGTTTGCCATAATGAAAATGGCATTCTGCTTTGAATCATTTTCAGTGAAATGTTTTTCAATATTGTTGTCTTTGTGGCATTTTGACAATTAAAATGTATTTCTCAAGCCCACTGGAAATGCTTCAATGCTTTTCCTTCTTTTCATTTTTTCTACTGCTCATATGTGTGCTTGTTGCCTAGGAAACTACTATTGGGTTGAATTCTCTTTGCTTGCTTGTCAGGCTGTCAGAGTTATGGGTAAAGTTCGTGGCTTTATAGTTGTAAAAGTGCTTCTTAAATATTAGAAATATTTTATCTATATTAAAGTGCTTTATCTCCTCAATTAAAAAGCAGCCAAGCAGTTTGGTTTTCTTAAAATAATATTCTCCCCCCGATTATTACTGGAAGTTTCTATGTTGTGTACAGATTTGCAGTAGGATTTGAATTGTCACAGTGGGTTCATTCCAAAATAGCACTTTAATAAAAAATTTCTTCTGTAAATATTTGTTTTGTTTCTTTGGGGAGTCATGGACATGTATTATGATTCCCAAAATGTGCAAATGCACACATGAAAATATTACATAAAAAAGTCCAATGAAATCTTAGAAAATGTAGGTTATTTGCCCTATATCAAATAAGTTGGAAAATTGTTCTCTCTATATAATGTTTTCGAATTAAAGTTAAAAAGAAGCAGGACTGCCTTATGTCTTATCCTTTCTTAGTGATTAGAAGTTAATAAAACTGAGAGTGTAGAATTAATGATTAATTATATTTTTGCTAAGCTAAATTCAGTGTCTGACAAAATTGTTTATATATAAAAAAATTTCAGTGATGTGTATTTTGCACACTGCGGTAGCCACTAACCCCATGCAGCTGTTGAGTCCTTGAAATGAGGCAGGGGAGACCCAGGAACGGGATTTAAGTGGCCGGGGTGGCTAGTGGCTACTTACTGGGCAGCACAGATAGGGGCCTTGCTATTCCAAGGCACCACCTGGGGACTTGTTAGAGATGCGGCCTCTCAGGCCCCACCCTGGACCTACTGAATCAGAATCTGTGTTTTTAACAAGATCTCTTAGGATGGATGTGCAGTGCTTTCCAGCCTAGAGCAGTGATTCCCCACCTTGGTTGCAAATACAATTGCCTGGAGAGCTTGTAAAAATAACGCCCGACCCTCATCCTAGACCCAAATTTTAGGATTTCTGGGTGGGGGCCCAGGAATCAGCATTTCCAGGATAGTCCCAGATCATTCTAATGACTAGTGAAGATTTGGAGCCACAGATGTAACTCAAAGAATGTACGAACAAGTGCAAGTTGGAGACGGGAAAACCTTAGTACTGACCTGGATTTCCGACCTTTTACTAAGGTCAGATAAAGGAGGGCTGCAGGTGAGAGAAAGAGAGTTAGCTCTTATTGAGTGCTTAGTGTATTCCAGGCATTATTATCCTAAATTGAGTATGTACTTGACTGAAAAGACTTTTGGTGGATATATAGCCTATTTCACAAGATTGTAGTGACATCCTGTGAACATACAGATTGAACCTGTTAATCCAGATCAATGTTCCCTACGTAGATATGAAGTATGAAGTGTTTAGTTTTACACACACACACACGTTCTCCATGAGGTCCCCCCCTTCACTGTGCCACTCCTCATTCCTCCCACAAATCCCCTAAGAATAAAATGAATTGTGATGAAGTTAAAAGCATCATTTGTTTGCCAGTCCGAGCTAAAGGGAATCTGTCTCATTCTGAAGTTCTTTCATGACCTTTCTTTTCACCTGTGGAAAGGATCACAAAGGTCCAGACATCAGGTGAGCCATTGGCTCAGTGACAGTGATGTTTCTGCAGCTCTGAGGTTCGGTGTGAGTGAGTGCAGCTCACATGCATTCGCTGCTGTCCTGCCTCGGGTGAGACCACGATGGTAGAGGTTGGCGAGGAAGTTGTGAATAACTCAGAGCCTGATCTTTCCGTTCTTGGTGTTGCAGGATTCCGTGCTTCCTGGAGAGGGGCCTGCTCTCTGTGGCCTGACTATCAAGGCTTGGATTTGTCTCCACCACTTACTGATAGGTTAACTTCAGCCAAGATATCTTAACCCTGTAACACCAGTTTCCCTACCTATAAGATGGGAGTAATAATGTAACCTGTTTTGTAGCCTTGTTCTGAGGAGATGATCAATTAATGCAATAAGGTTCTTAGCAATGCATGACCCATAGTAAATGATCAACGAATATTAGTGATTACAGACTTAATTGGCTTGTTATAAATGTTCAGGACGTATTTGCTTTACATGGCTCTTTCCTCAAGGAGAAGGAGGAATGGATTAGATTAGCTATGAGAGACCTCTGCACTTTGAAGGTAACACAAACAGACATGCGGCCATATGTTTCGGAACCATCCAGTCTTATTGCCGCCTTGTAGCAGCCAGGGCCAAATGGCTTTATGAATAGCCAGGGTGTACAAGGAATTAATTTGAAACTGGAACACTCAGGGCAGGAAAGTGGATAATGAGCTATTCAAATGCTTTTGCAGTGCCGCCGTCAGACTCCCCTGGGATAAACTAGCATTTCTCCACTTTCTGCAGCCCTGATGTCTTCCTCGGCTTCATTTTACTTTACAGTACTGATCACCCCGTGACATCATCTGCACTTATTTGTTCATCCATTGTTCTCATCCTCTCAGTGAGGGAAATGTACAAGGGATCTCTCTGGTGATCTACATCACCAGAATGTACAGTCCTCGAGGGATCGCTTAATGGCAGCAACTAGAAGAGTGCCTAGCACACAGTAGGTGCTCAGTAGATATTTGTATTGAGTGAATGACTTTTGATACATTCTTGTATCGCTTTTTTTACCATGAAGGTTCAAGTTCAAGGTGAAGAGTCTATATATGAGCAAAATGAAGTGTAGAGACTCTAGTGGACGTTTAACAGCTGAGAGCTAAGAAAGGCCTTGCCATAGTGCAGTAGTTGATGATGTTTAATGTGCTAGTGAACTAATTATAAAGTCTAGTATAGTAGAGGATCTTCAGATGCACATCCTTATGTAACAGAAAATTGGCTCGTGAAATTAGGGAAAAGCTGGTCCCTAGTTAGGAGAAAAATATCACACTTTTGTATAGTATTATGAAATAAAGGAACGGGAGAATAATGCTAATCAAAAGTTAACTTGACAGTTACTGAGGTACTTGAATCCTTAATAAAATAATAGAAGACAAATGTCAAAGGTGAAAGGGCATTGAGCATTTAGAGAATATCTCCAATGCAATCGTCAACAAGTTTGAAAGACAGATGACTTGTCAGATGAAGTTGATAATTTCAAAACTTAATTCACATGATTGTTGAACTAAATTGGTACAGTGAAAGTGATATAAAGGATTTGATATGGATAAACATTTAAAATTTTATGTGAAGAATTAATTTAGATTTGCTTGTACTCACATATTCTCTTCGGAGAGCACACTGCGTGAAGAACAATAGTGCAAAGTTAATAATAAAAAATTAGTAGAATGTTGTTGAGATTCTTGGCCAGAGAGAGTTTATCACCAATATGTCAATTAACAATTCTTTGAGCTTCTCCCAGGAGAAACCCCCCCCCCTTTTTTTGGTCTCCTCTGGCCATCTAATATCTGTAATTGTTTTTTCTTTGCTAAAAAGATTGCCCTTATAATACTTGAGACAATCAATGTGAAAAGGATGGAGATGGATGGATAGTCACATTCATTCATCTCTTTTATTTATACAACAACATTTTAGCAAACATTTGCTGGGGTGGAACCTCTAAGATTAATGAAGGAGACAGATGGGAGAGTACTGGTTCTAATCAGTGAAATTAACATAAGGAGTGGTGTCACTTATGCTTTTGGAACCATGGGGACTCCTTAGAGAAGGTGGTACCCTCCAGGCTGACGTTAGAGTGGTGAAGATGGGGAGGAAAGGACGAGGTCTGGAGGAGTATGTGGCCTCTGGTCACTTCAGAGCATTCCAGCT
Organism: Lipotes vexillifer; assembly: GCF_000442215.2. Classification (NCBI taxonomy): domain Eukaryota; kingdom Metazoa; phylum Chordata; class Mammalia; order Artiodactyla; family Lipotidae; genus Lipotes; species Lipotes vexillifer. The sequence goes on along the minus strand of NW_006799027.1, from coordinate 1,333,603 downwards.
GGATCTGAGTGTAGGGTGGAGAGGTGCTACTCAGATCGCGGGGGTAGGTGCCAGGGCTTAATCTGATGTCCTGTGACCCGCCTGTACCACCCGTTCTGAGTCATGACATCTGACGTGTGGTTTAGCAAAGGTGTTATGGGTGTTCTGTAAGGGATGCATCCAGATGGCCAGGCTGGAGGGAAGGCACACAGGCGGTGATGAGAGTGCACCAGAAGTCTTTAGCACAGCTCCAGAAAGTTTCAGCATAGTGCAGTCCTGCTACATGGAATCCTGAAGTGTGGTGGTGGACGCTAGAAAGGCTGAATTTCATCTTCCGTGACCTGAGATCTATGGAATCGTCTTAACAAGATCCCCTGGCGCGTTGCGTACACATTAAAGTGTGACAATTTCTGACTTACAAGACCCTGCTTGGCTCATCCAGGGCTCCCTCCCTGGCATTCACTTTCTACATCACTTCTTTAACTCTACACTTTAGCCACACGGAATTGCTTGCAGTCCTTTTAATTCTGTAGAACTTAAGCGTCTGGCCTCTGCCCCTGCAGTTTTCTCTGGCTGCATATTTTCTTCCTTTCTGTCCATCCCACTGGCCAAACACCACCATCACCACAACCAAACAAAACCCAAAACGCACAAACCCAAACCTTCAGCATTGATGTCTTATTCATTCACTTCTTCGATGGTTCAGCACTTGTTCAGGGTGACCCCCTGGGGAGTGTGACGGTGACAAGTGCAGTGTTATTCTCTAGGAGCTGTGCGCTCAGGGGAGGCGGATCCCCAAACCCAGGATGACGGCGCGGCAGATACGCTGGTGGGATCAGGCCATAAGAGGAGTCCCTTGTAGAAGTGGTCAGGGCTTCCTAAGAGAGGAGACACCAAGAGTGTGAAAGGACAGCAGGGAGAATTGAGCCATCCCTTCTGTCGTGAAGTCTTTGAGGATGCTCTCAGAAAGGTCCCCCCTTAGGTGCTCTGGTGGCTCTTGGTATTCCTCCTGAAGCACCATGATCACACTGCACGGGGCTGGGTGATTCGTCTGCCTTTTCCACCGTGCTGCAGCCTCCACGAAGGCAGAGGCCATGTCTGTGCCACACCCTGAGCTCCCCAGAGACTGGTGCTCCAAAGTACCCGCTGATAAAGAGAGGGAGGTTTCTGGTTCTGTATCGGTGGGCTGGTGGGGAGGAAGCCACATAATAGTGGGTTAAAGGAAAAGGGAGGGATGAAGCAGTCAGCTCCTCTTTCTCCGAGATCTCTTGTCAAGGAAAGAAGCCAGAGAGCAGTATCTGGGGAGGAACCTGGAGGAAGTGGGGGTGGTTCTCTTTTAAAGGTTTCTGAGTCGATTATTCATTTGACAAATATTTATGGGAGAAGGTACAGTTGGACCTCACTCTCTGTGGAGGTTCCCACAAATATTGTTGAATCCAGTTGCACGTGTCCCCAGTTGATGGTGAGCAAGGACCTTCTGCCTCTTTTTCAGTGCTCATACTGTAAACAGGGTCCCTTTCATGGTCTATTCGGTGCCATGTTTTTCACGTTTTTGTGCTTTTGGTTGGTGATTTTGCTGTTCAGAATGACCCCCGAACATAAAATGCTGTTTTGTGCTCCTGAGTACAAGAAGTCTGTGATGTGCCTTATGGAGAAAATACACATGTTAGTTCATCTTCAATCAGGCAGGAGAGTTAGTCCTGTTGGCTGTGAGTTTCATGTTCACGAATCAACAATATCTGTGAAGTGAGGTGTCTCTAAACAGAAACGCATGTAAAACACGGCCATTCATGGATGGGTTGATGAAATTGCTGGGAGCAGAGGTTCCGACCTCACCTGTGGCCCCTCCTGGACCAGTGCTTCAGTATTTCCGAATTCTGGGAAGGTTAGCAGTGGTCTCGCAGCACAGCTGCCGCGCACAACAGGAATAAGGTACTTTCTGTCCAGGGGCCGCTCTGGGTCCCGGGATCAGGCAGTGAGGAAGACAGAGCCGGCCTTGAGGCGCCCGGTCCTCGCCCTCCAGCTGGGGCAACTGTCCCTGGAAATAGAGGGCACGTGCAGGGCTCAGCACACATCTGGGAGGGAAAGCATCACGACTCGCAGTAACACAGAAGTCCCCCCCGCCTTTTCCTGGTCTTTCTCCTAGTATTTTGATCATTTTGTAAGAAGAGCTCGGGAGTAGCTCCTACCTGCTCCCCGCTGCCCCGTGTGTGCCCCTGCTCCCGTCTGCTGCTTCCCTGTTCACTCTCTTGTGTTCTCAACTTCAGTCCCCTCCTTGCTCTCTTAAGGTGTTTTTCTGAGAATCCAGAAATTAGCAGCCAAAGTTTCCCACAGTCTTGTCCTACAGAAAGTCCCCCGTGCCCCCTATGCACGTGGCTGTGCTGCTCCCCGCCCTGGGTTGGGTTTCGTTGGCACCCTGGGGTGTCATTCCTCTTCTTACCCTCGCCTCCTCCCTTCCACTCACACCTGGTTTTACCTGTCCTTAGCCCTTGCCGGGCAGGTGGGGGTCTGCTCGAGTATTTGAATGGTCAGAGTGGGATTCACTTGGAGTGATTTTTCCACAATACACAACTCTCAAAGGACCCTTGGCCCTGTATTCATTACTCTGTAGACTCTCTAGAAGAGCTGTGTCTAGTAGATGTTGGCAAGTGCGTGTTGACTTCACACCTGCCACAGCAGAACAGAAAGGGGACCCCAAATCAGTGAAAGGGCCAGGGTGGCCCTTGGAAGCACTGTTTTCTCTGCTCTTGGGGCTGCCTGGGTGTTCCCCATGGGCCTGGAGGGAGCTCAGGACCCTGACAGCACCCACCCTGTTTCCAAGTTCTGTTTTAGCAAAGGATTTGGGGACACTGAGTTTTTATGTCCGGATTTAGTAGCCAGTGCACATTTTTATAAGCCCCTGGTCACTCCCATAATGGCCTCAGGCCAGCCCTCCCCTCCCCCAGGAGGCCGGGAGGCAACCATGAAAGGCTTTCCACCTCTGCAGCCAGACTGGAACCACTCTCTCCTACCCTCAGGGACCACAGGAAAGCAACCCCCGAATGAAATATTTAACGGTTAGGAAGTTTTTTTTGTTGCTGACTGATGTATCGTTAAAAAAAAAAAATAATAATTAATTAATTAATTAATTTTTGGCTGCGTTGGGTGGGTCTTCGTTGCTGCACACGGTCTTTCTCTAGTTGCGGCTCGCGGGGGCTACTCTTCGTTGCGGTTCGTGCGCTTCGCATTGCTGTGGCTTCTCGTTGCGGAGCACGGGCTCTAGAGTGCAGGCTCAGTAGTTGTGAAGCACCGGCGTAGTTGCTCCGCGGGCATGTGGGATCTTCCCGGACCGGGGCTTGAACCCGTGTGCCCTGCATTGGCAGGCAGATTCCAAACCACAGGGAAGTCCCACTGACTGAGGTATCTTAACTAAGAAAAATTTAGGTTCCCACTTTGGGGGCATGTGCGCATGCGTGCAGGGACGGAGGCAGGGCGGTTGCAATGATAGCGTGACGACCTGTCCTCCAGGTGCACGCCAGGCTGATGCTGTTGGGAGGAGGGGCAAAGTGGAGTGGGAGAAAGGGGTAGAGGAATCCCACTGGCATCCTGAGCTCCAGCAGGCCCGGTGTCGGCGCTGCTGCCGGCGGGGGAAGGGCCGACCCTTCTCGGAGTGTCCGCGGGCTCCAGGCTCTCTCCTGTGGCCTGGTTAGACGGGGGATGCACCGATGGCCGGCCGCTGACGGAGAGGGACGGGAGCCCTGCCCAGCTGGGCTGTGCTGGTGGCTCTGTCCCTGCAGTGAAACCTTCCGCTCCCCTTGCCTCTTGGGTGCTTCATCCCCGGCTGCTTTTCCTTAATTGCCCCTTTCCGAGTCAGCTGTCTGTTGCTGGATTGGATGGATTTGAGGAGTTGGCGCCCTTCGAGGAGCAGCCACGGGGCATAGGACCCTGGGCAGTGAGAACGGGGTTGGGTGGAGGCTAGAGGCTTCTTGGGGTGGGGTGGGGGGGAGGCACGGAGGCACCCAAGCGCGGAGCATATTGGAGGAGCCATCGGTGTGGATGCTCAGCAGGGCGCCAGGACGGGTGCGGCGGGAGGAGACTGTTCTAGGAGATGGGGTTAGAGAGATGCCTTCAGTGCCGGTGGCTGCAGGTCTTGACCTCGAGGCATCTTGCCTGGGACCTTCTGTTTAATTCTTTGGAGGGCTTTTATTTACTATTTTAAATCACATGGCAGTTGTAAGAAACAATATAGAGGGATCCTTTGTATATTTCCCATACTGGTAAGATTTTGAAACACTGTAGTATTAGATCACAGCAACACTGAAACAACCTGTTAATCTTATTCACATACGCCCACTTTTACTTGTACTCATATGAGTATTTGGAGGGCTCCTGATCAGGGTGGTTGTGTTATCGGTTTCAGCATGAGAAAGAATTCTAATGATGCCAGTTTCGTATGCCTCAGAAAAATTCTTGGTTTTATTTTGTAAATGTTCATATGACATTAGAACATTGCATGTATATTTTCCCCTTGACTCTCTTTTCTCTCTTTTCCCTCCTCATTATGTGTCTAAGATTCAGTGGGACCAGTGAACAAATCCTCTTATCTATAGAAGTGGGTTTTAAACTCAATCTTTCCAGGGAATCACCTGTTATCTCTAGTGAAGTGGAAGCATATTGTGGCTTTGACACGTCTTAGTTCTTCCTGGACAGCAGTGCGGTCAGCTCCAAATGGCACGGATGAAGAGTCTATTGACAGGCACTCCAGGGACAGCTGGGTCACAGAGGAGCAGTGTGACCTTTGACCCAGCCCTACAGTCTGTGTCCAGGCCTCAGTGCACTTATCTGTAAATGTGATATTTCAATTTATCTCTAAGGCGCCTTCCAACTATAGTATTCTTTATTTATTGCTTATATATATATAATATATATATAATAACAGGGTGATAAAGTCATTTTATATCCTTCTCTCTGAGTCATTCATTGTTTTTTCAAGCTTATTTCCTGCCTTGCCTTCCCTAGATTTCTTCCAAGGATTTTATCTCAGTAAGTGAAATACTGATAAATACCTTTATAAAAAGGGGCAACTTATATTGGAAGGTGGACTTTGCAATCCTGATGCCAGGTTTTTCTCCCTGTGGCATGTGTTAATAACTTGGTTCTTCTCACTGTGAGATGTGTCTTTAGGAAATGTGTAATTGCCCCAAAGATGGGGGAGACAGTCTTCATTTTGCATGAAGAGTAATTATGCTGTTTGCATTGTATGTTCTAATAGAACTTGTGTCACTGCATATGTATTATTTTTAGATTTGGTTAAATACCTTGATGACTGCTGCCTGTCTTATGGAAAAGGTTTCTTCATTGCCTTGAGTGGGTAAATAATTTAAAAATCACTTGAAGAGTAAAAGAAGAGAAACATTGGGAAAGTTGATTAGGTGTAGGGGTGCAATGTGTAACCATAAAAAAGGTATGTATCTGGGGCTTCCCTGGTGGCACAGTGGTTGAGAGTCCGCCTGACGATGCAGGGGACACGGGTTTGTGCCCCGGTCCGGGAAGATCCCACATGCCGTAAAGCGGCTAGGCCGCTGAGCCTGCGCGTCTGGAGCCTGTGCTCCGCAGTGGGAGAGGCCACAACAGTGAGAGGCCCGCGTACCGCAAAAAAAAAAAAAAAAAAAATGTATCTTCCCTTTTAGTATTTGTTCTAATTCATTATTAGATGTTCCATTTTCCCACTTATTTAAAAGGCACCTAATCTAGAGAAGTAAATCAATATTTACAGTGCATTAGTGCCACAGAGAATTTGAGATCTTGTGATGAGGGTTTATTGCTGTTTTATCCACTCTTCAAAGGAAGGCACACATCAAACAACTATCCGGGACCCGGTGACATCACGCCCACCCCCCTGTGCTTTATCCAGTAGCTTAATTATTGAAGATCCTCATCTTTGAATTTTCTTGTTAATATTTCAGAGGCTATACTTTGAAAATATATATATTAAATAACTCAGAAGATTATGAGGAGAGAAAGTTTTATTATCATGTTTTGAAAGGCATTGATTTTCCTAAAATGGAGGGTGAGGAATCGTAATAATAATGACCAAATTACCTGAAATGAGAAGCTCCCATTATTTCTAATTGCTCTGAAGAACACAAATTACATCAGATTATTAGTAATGCTGAAATAGGCTGTGAGCCCCAGAAATATGGAGCAAATTATAGGCAAAAAGGCCGTATTTGTATTTTATTTCTCTGAGGCCAAGACAAAATTGCATTCTTTCTGCAATATTATGCTTTATCAGTACAGTGAGAGGTGGGGAGCTTGTCAGATGAATCAGGCAGTTGTGTTTCGTGCTTCTTTTTGTTGATAAGACCAGACGTTTGGAAGAATCTCTTTCCTTAAAATCAAGTTCAGTTCATCCAAAGACCTCACGCCAGTTGTGGCTGCTTCTGCACTGTTACCCACAACTCTGTGCATCTTCATCCTCCTTTGTTGCTTGTAATACTTGCACTTATTTAGAGGCAACTGGTAATTCCTGTTGATACTATTTTGAAATGCTTTTCTATTTTTTTCTAGTACATCTTCATAAATTGTTTTAAGTTCTGTTAGGATGAGGTTTGGTGGATAAATACTAGTATAGAAGTGTATCCAGTGTGGAATCACACAATTTTTTTTTTTTAACATCTTTATTGGGGTATAATTGCTTTACAATGGCGTGTTAGTTTCTGCTTTATAACAGAGTGAATCAGTTATACATATGGAATCACACAATTTTTAGCATTAAAAGGATCTTCTGTCCCCATTAGTGCAGCCTCTGGATTTATAGATGGGGAGACTGAGGTCCAGTGAGGTGAACCAACATGCCAGAATTATGCGTTCAGGCCAGTGGTTCTTAATGTGTGTGGTCTATGGGTCCTTCACATCAATAAGGCCATTTCAGGGAGACTGTTAGGCAAAACTCTTTTCATGGTGTTCCAGAAACATTTTGTGTCGTTCACTGGGTTGAAATCTGCACCAGTGGTGCCCAGACACTGATGGGTAAGAGGCAGGCTCCTTGGCACAAAGTGAGATGGTAGCACCAAATGTATTCTTCACCCAACACAGCTGCAGTTTAAGGAAAGAAGCCATTTTATCTACTATTCTTGATGAAGCAGCAAAATGATGACTTTACAAAAATGCTGACCCTTGAGTACACAATTTAATATTTTGCGTGATAGCATAGATGGTAGGCATAAAGTACTTGTACATATTGTAGATCTGTGGTTACTGAGAAAAACTTTCATGTGATAGTTTGAGTTGTAAGCTGAGGTAACCATTTTTAGTGGAACACTATTTTTGTTTGAAAGGAGGCTGGAAAAACTGTGCTTATTCAGTCTGGCAGGGTTTCTAGAAAATGGATGAAGTGAAGTGAGCCTGTCACTACACGGCAAATGACTGACAATATTTGTTGCCAAAGATAACATTCAAGCTTCCTAGTAGAATTAGATTCTGGAAAAACTTATATCCCACTGTGAGCATGACTACTTCCCAGTGCTTAATGATTTTTCTGATGGAATTGGTAATGATATTCACATATGTGATTTTCTGATATAAAGAAATATATCAACATTCAGAAGATTGGCAAAACCCGATTAATAATATATTCCAAATAACTAAGGTTACAAAATTTGTCACGGGTAAAAGATCCATTCCAAGTGTAAGACAGACAAATGTAACAAAGAACGGGAAGTTTACATTCCATATTGTAGCTAACCTTTGAGAAACTAATTTCTCAAGTATTGGTGTGCTATCAAAGAAGATTTACAGTTATCTGAAAAGATTACTAACATTCGATTTCCTCTCCCAGCTAAATATTTGTGGAGCTTGTTTTCTCTTCGTATACTAGGTCCTATTGCAGCAGGTTGAATGCAGAAGCCGCAGTGAGAACCCAGATGTCTATGACCAAGCAAAATGTGAAAAAGTGCTGCTACCCCACTACATATGCTTTATTTTGTAAAATTGTTTTCACAAAATCCTGTTGTTTATGTTAACATGTAATAGGTTTATTATTGTTAACTTAAAAATGAATAAATAAATATTAAAATGTTTTTTTCATTTTCACTTCCAGTATGGTAAAATCCCTAGCTATAACCCACATAAACAAAAGCTCTTGGGGGTCCTCAGTAATTTTTAGAATGTGTGAAAGGGTCCTGAGGTCAGAGTTGAGAAATACCGGTGTAGGCGGGTCTCGCTTGGCGCATGCTGCATCATCTTATACATCATACTTCCTCTATTGAACCAGTAGAGGTTTTTTTTCTTTCCTTCTCCTATTTTAGCATTTTTGAAATTGGGGCTCCAGTTGTTTCGGTCTGTATGTGTAGCTGATGTAATAGTTCTTTACCTCTCCCAAATCTAATGACGCTATTAGTTAAAATCGGTGTTTGATTTCTAGGTGTAAGTAATTTTACTGTGAAAACAACAAAATTCTTCCCTTTTACAAAATTGAGACTAATGTTTATATCTGCAAGTAGCTAGAAGTGGAGTTTGTTTTCCAATGAATGGTTGAATAATAGAATTAATTTCATGATTTGGGTGGTGATGGAGCACTGACCCAGGCGCCTCAAGTTCTGGACAGGAAACTGTCCCTGCGCTCCTCCTGTCACCTCTCCGAACCTCCGCTTACTCGTCTGTGAAGCAAGTTGCATGTTCCTCCATTGGGACTAACGTTAAAAACAAAAAAAGATTTAGATCCTTTCAAGTCACTGGTTTTTTAATGTTATTTAATCTGTGTGTGTGTGTGTGTGTGTGTGTGTGTGTATAAACTGGATGAAAATGACATAATTTTCACACAACCATAAAACCAAGAAGAAATTATAAACCAATAAAAATGTAGATTCTCACCATCAGTGTGAGACACTGTGTCTAAATCGTAGGCAGTATGGGCGTGAACACATGGTGTGTTACAGGGTCTTTATATTTGGACCCAGTTTTGCTGCCCGTGTACACTCTGATACTCTGTTCTTGCAGCTGAACAATTGCAAGAAAACCTTAACTTCAAGATCATCATGATGTCACTTGGCGTTCCTTTGTTGAGAACACGTTGTTTACTTTTTAAAATGAGTTCTGTTCTTTTCTCATTCGCCTGGTAATCAGATCTAGGACACCTTCCTGAATTTGACTGTGGTCACCACTGTAACCATGGGGTCTGAAACTGCATGGGGGCACTCAGTTACAGGATGGTGCAAATGAAAGATCCAGACTGTCCTTATATTCATTTCTTTTACCGCTATCACTAAAATGAAAACAAGAAGTGGAATGAATTGCGAGCAACTCGTAGGAAGGGCTGCCTAGTAGCACGTCTCCTGGGACATCCTTTACAGTGTGGTTGATGTAGATGCTGCCTGGGGGCTGTGCCCCAGCATCTCCCCAGAAGGTGCAACCCAAGGGTCCGCAGTCCTGCTCTAACCCCCGTGGCCTCGAATCCTCTTTCTTTCCCTGCATCTAGAATTTTGAGAGCTACAGATACAAAGAAGTAGAGTGCTAATTATTTGTGTCTGTTTCAGACTAACAGATTAACACAGAGGTCATGTCCCTTCAGAAGATGATGATCCTAATTCATCTAATCTGAATCATGTCTGCAATGTATTTCTCTTGGGGAAATTTTCAGAAACAAGTTGAGTAAGCTGTTTTATTGTGTCCAAGTGAATTTGGTGAAACTTACAGTCCCTGAATTTATTTGGGGGTTGAAATGGACTTTCATGTGGTTATTTTATTATTGTGGGTACTGCTTTTAGTCATTACCTCTATACCATTTTTAAAGGCCTTTTGTGAACTAATAGTGCTTCTTTTAGACTTAATACACACACACACACACACACACAACTTGAAGGATACTACAGAATTCCTTAACAACTAAGTAATCAGCGACCCTGTTAATTGGAAAGCAACAGAGCTCATATCTAAGGAGCATTATTGTAATTTCCCAGAAGTATTTTATTCTTCCTCCTCCCCACTTTATTGCTTTTCTGCTTACAGTTTTGATTTTTGAATCTGGGAACAATTTTGTTAATTGAGAGGGAACTTTTTTATGGTAGGAGCATTGTACTATTAACATACATAGTTCCTTAGATGTACATTTTTGTGAACTTGTTTTGAGAGTGACTGTATAGTTCTTTGTTGTGTTTTATTTTTATTTTTTTTGGTACAAATTATAAGCAGCAAGAGCTGTCACAAGTTTTTATACACACTTTTTACACACTGAAACTTGAAAATTATTCTTCCCCATAATTTTCATGTATGTGTTGCTCTCAGCAAGTTAAGATAACCACCAACAATATTAAATGTTCAGTATATTTTTTTCTCTGGTAGTGTTATTCAGGCTCTTTCTTGGTTATCAAATCCTTTATTGGAAGCACACGTTAAATGCAATATTATCATGATTCATATGCTTCTGTTTTCTCTGGTTGTTTCTAATTTGCTTTAACATATTGGCTTGACAATGGTTTAAATATAACCTTCAATGTGTGTAAATAGTCTATCTTTAGTTTCATATCCTCAAGGTTCTCCGTAGCCACACCACTGAGCAAATGCGTCAGTATTCCAAAAATGTTTCTCATGGTAAATGATGAGTTTACTCCTTCACTGCTAAAGCTGCTTTGTTAGAGGCTTTTTATAAATACTTAACTTGTATCCTAGTTTTTGAAAAGATTACTCTAAGCGTAATTTCATCTAAAATTTTTGTCTTATGTTTATTATGCTTTTCACTCTGTTGATGTGTGGGGCTTTTGGTTCTGATTCTCAGTGCTAGGCTCATGTGCCTTTATTCTTCTCTCTGATTTTGTAGTTCTGTTCCTTTTCTGTAACAGTGATCACATCTGCTAGGATGTTCTCAGTGCTACCATTACAAATTTTAGCCTGGGTTTGTTGTTGATTTTGTTAGAGTCATTGCAAACACACTCCTCTTTCATTTGAATACAGTTGCTAAAACACCATCTTTTATGTAATTGTGTATGTGAGTCTATGGCAGACACTACCTGCGTATTGGTGTACTACTCTTAAGATTTCCGTTTTCTTAAGGAAAAGAAACATGTCTGTGCTCTGTACTTTCTGATAATACTTTGTTGAACAAAGGAAATACTTTATTTAACAGATTTCTTTAATAGCCGAGCCAAACCAATATCAGGATGATAAGAACAGCAGTGGTGATTATTGTCACTCTCTATTGAGTGCACACCGTGTGTCAGACACTGTCTTATGCACTTTAGCTCATTCAGTCCTCCCGGTACCCTTAGGAGAGCTGTTTGTGTAGGAAGGGCCACAGGCAGAAGACAGGGAGGCCACTTGCCCAGAGCCACACAGGTGACCAGGGTGAAGTGCAGATGCCATCCTGGCCTTCTCACTCCAGATATCCTGTAGGTACCATATTTCTTTCACAGTGAAGTTTTTAAAGGGACTAAGGGAATTTCTATTTAGGAGGCTGGCCCACTGTCACCTTAAAATGTTATTCTATTCTTTAATCTTTTGCTTTAACTACCTTTATCCTAATATGTAGTTTTCAGACGTTAGGTTATCTTTAATAACGCTGCTTTGTGTTGTAGATATGCCTCTTCACGTCCGACGAAGCAGTGACCCAGCCTTAATTGGCCTCTCCACGTCTGTCAGTGATAATAACTTCTCCTCTGAAGAACCTTCACGGAAAAACCCCACGCGCTGGTCGACAACCGCTGGCTTCCTCAAACAAAACATCGCCGGCAGCCCTGCAGCTTGTGACAGGAAGGTAACTGCTTCTAGTTCCTGTCATCTTTCTTTCAGTGGTGGGAGTCAGCCATGGACCAGGTCTTTGCTTCCATGGCGTCGCTGCTACGTCCTCTGTGACCTTCACACCAAAGTTCAGATAACTTCTTATTTTGTATTGCCCTTGAATTTTCTGATTAAATCCTTGCTATATATTGTGTATCTATTTATGTATCCATTTTTGGAATGGATAATCTGTTCCTATGATGAAAAATGAAACCTTTTAACATGAAGTATGTACACCTAAGGGCCCTCTCCTAAGTCCTAACTTGTCTGCTGGTCACCCCATGTCTCTTCCTGGGCAACCCCATTATGAGCTTTTTGCATGTCCTTACAGGGATCTTTTGTGCATGTATAAACACATATTCATGTTGGCCCCTGAGGTACATTAAAGAAATCACAGCATGTGAACCATTAAGGATGAAAGTGGACGCCATCCATGGTCATTTGCTCTCTCTACTCAATTGAAACGAAATGCAAGTGTACTGTCTAGTCTTAATAATATTCTCTTCTTTGACCAAATTTAATTTGTCCATGACCTAATTTATTTAGTCTAAATAAATAAGCTTTATTTTAGTCTATTTAGTCTACCTTTTTTCCAATTTGTGTTAATGCTCCTTGTCATATATTCCTACAGAAGCCGTACCATCCCCTTCTGTTATACCTCTAACCTTTTACCCAATGAGCTTTAAGCTGTGCTTGTCATTTTCACTGCTGAATCCATAAAATAGATTCTCAGCAAACATCTGTTGAATGAATTAATAAACATTTCAGTGCAGCCAGTAATTGAGCACCATACATATCGAGAAGTGTAGAAATATATTAATCACGTATTAATAGTAAAAATCAATGTAGTTTGATATTTGCTTGATTTATCCTTTGCATCTATGTCAAAATACCTGTTTTAAATATTTCTTTTATCTTTTTGGTTTCACATTTCAACAAACTCTTCTTCGTACCAGTTCAAGTAAAGAAAAAAAAAAGAAGGGAATATGTAAGTTTAAACTGAGAAGAATCTACCAAGAAAATACAATGTACTATAGTCTGATTTTTTGGATGAGGGGTTTAACTCTTCTGTTATATTTTATTAGATATGTGATGAGTTTCTTCTCATTGAGATTAGCCTGAAAATTTAGAGTGCTTTATCATGCAGTAGACTATTCAAAGAATCTGGTTTCTGAATAGGCCTCGTGACCTTTAATTTGTGCTCAGAATAGACCTGATTTCCATGGATATTCACAAATATATAACAAGTCAAGTTGGTAGTTTAAAGAAATTTATTACTTTAAAAAAAGGTTTTCGCTTAGTTGAAGGATAGGTGGTCTGAAGTCACTGAGGTAAAATCAAAGTTTTCTTTGTAACTCATTCAACATCTTGGCTGTATGAGTCAGCTTCAGTTACAGCAAACAGAACCACAGGAGCTATTTTCAACATAAAAGAACTTAATGTTGAGAATTTGTTTTTCAAAAAATTATTGGAAGGGCTAGAAGAGCAGACCATAGGCTGGGCCCCTGGGGCTTTCTGGACAATGCAGTACAGCGTGTCTAGCTGGCCCGGGGAGGGGGCAGAGGTGCAGGACCTGGCGTCCTGCTGCCTGCATTGGCCCAGTAGACGTTAGCACTGTCTCCACCTGTGCTCACCTTGCCGCCTGTCACCTGTGGAGCTGGGCCTGAACCTAGGAACACCCTAGAAAACGCCGTCATCTCCACGGCTTGCCACTAATAACAGCCCAAGAAAATCCCCTATTTCACAATTATCATTAAAATCTCAGGCTATTGAATCCAAATGGGCAGAATGCAGTTTGCTCCAGATTCTTATGTCTAGGGGTGTCTGGGAAACGGACTTTAGCCTTCCAGGCTCTGCAGCCCAGGGAAGCTGCCTGGAGAGGATGTTGATGCTTATGGCCAGTTAACCATGTCCACCTCACTGCCATTTTCTTTTATTTTGTTTTAATTTTTGGCCGTGCCATGTGGCATGTGGGATCTTAGTTCCTCAACCAGAGATTGAACCTGCGCCCCCTGCGGTGGAAGCATGGAGTCATAACCACCGGATAGCCAGGGAAGTCCCTCATTCGTTCTCTTTTAAATAACATGTGTCTATCATTGTAAAAAATTGGGCAACTAGTAGAATAGAACAAAATTACATTATCCATAATTCCAAACTCATCAACAACCAGTACTAAGATATAAGTGAACACACAAACACACACACACACACACATACACACACACACACAGAGTTGGAGTCATTCTTTGTCTACATATTTACATCCTGATTATTTCTACATTTTTTTCATCTCATAGGGATTTCCCCTGGTGTGAGTTTTGTTAGAAAATATTTTTAACGAACACAAAGTATTCCAGGGTAGAGTATACTTTATCATTCTCTTATTGTTGGACATTTATACTATGTTTTTTCACATTATAAGTATCAGCACTGTAAGACAAACTTGAATATAATTTTGTTTTAAAAATGGTTACTTTACCCAACAAGCTTTTTCCCTATTGGGAGTGGTATTTAATGTAGCCAGATGCCTACATTTTCCCATGGCAGAGACCTTGATTCACACACATATCTCTAGATGAAATCATATTCCCGTACGACACACATAAAAGGTAATGTGTAATGAATTTGTCTTTTGAATTATCTTTGGCTTTACTTTTCGAATACTTATTTACTAAGTTTCCTAGTCTAGATTTTTAAGCTGTTCGTATTTTAGTCTGAGCTGTTGTTTTTTTTTTTTAACAGGTATATGTCTGATAACTGCTGTCTTATTTTCAGTTACAAAACGACTTCCAATGTCTTTAATATTAAGAAAGGATGCTTGGAGGAAAGCATACTTGCTTATCAGTATTAAATTTATTTATTTCTGTTGCGTCCATGAGAGTTTACCTATGCTGGACAATTTCAAGATGTTATAAATTCTTATCATCATGTAGAGGTTTAGGTTTTCTGTATAAAAACACGGAAATCAATTAGTTAAGCGTTCACAGTCCTGTGAGTCATTGATCTCTAATGGTTAAAATAGGTTGGTGTTCTTTTATAACTCATCTGCATACGTAAGTAGCTTCTATTCTTCCAAGTTAAATAAGCAAAACAGTTTTAGTGTAATGTCACCAATCAGTTAAAATCTCTTATTTCTGAACCAGGCAGTTCCTTTCTCGTGTGTGAGAACACAGCCATGTTGAACTCTCCCTTGTGGTTCAAAACCACAGATGAGAGGTTGAGTCTTCCCAGTTAAACAGCAATACTGTTTCATCCCACTGTCAAGTTTAGAGGGCAAAGGCCACAGATTTTGATGCTGCTAAGCCAGGTGAGGGCTCGAAGAGACCAAGGGTTTCACGGGCTTCTGGATTTCTTAAATTCTGTCATAGTTTTATCTGGCAGTGAGGCATAGAGGGGATGAGAATCTTGGCTTTTTTTCAGAGTTCTTTGGAACTGGCTTATTCCTGTTACCCAGCTCTTTGTGGCTGACTGCCCTTTTCAACTCTTAGAGACCATTTTGCTCACAATTTGTGTGGAAAGTATCTTGCTAGAAGATGCATTTTCATTTGAGATTTTGTGTGTGCATATTAATACTTCATCTTGGGAAAGAATATTTCAGTCAGTGTGAATTCTCAAGTCGTTCTGCCAACTCGTTAGCCATCCTTACTAGGTCCGTGTCCCTGTGAATGAAGAGGCCACCAAGGATGTGGACAGGGTTTGATTCATTCCACTGTAATGAGGCACTTATCAGAATCAATCAGTCTGCCATGAGGTTTTAGGAATCGGGTCTCTGTTCTGTTCGTTGGGCAGTGGTTGTAAGCTGTTGTTCCTTCCCGTAAATAATAAGAGGTGTTGTTTTTCTAAGTTATATTGCCCCCAATTAACATAGGTCGAATTAGCATAAAATCATATTTTGACTAGTTTCCAAGGGAGATTCTTAACTGATCAGGGAAGGGGAGGAAAGTGGTAAGAGAACATATTGCCTTGGCATCATTAGGTTAAAAAAATGTGTTTTTTTTCCATTTCTTAAAGAGATGTTTAAGAACATCTCTGGATGTTTCTGACCCTCTGGGTTTATTATTTCTGTTTGATTTAGTTGCTTGTCACATTTGATATCTTTCCAGTACCCCTGATGCATGCAAACTCTTGGAAGAGGTGCTGTCTTAATTATGTCTTTGTCACCTCTCTTTCCATTACATTCAAAGCAATGTGAGATCTTCCTTCCTTTAGAAAAAAATGATTTTTACAAATCTTTCTTGTGGTATTTTTTTTTTTTTTTTTTTTTTTTTTTTTGGTTCC
>NW_006799027.1:1303271-1317348 GCF_000442215.2 Lipotes vexillifer | reverse complement strand
CCCCCCCCCCCCGCTAATAGTATTTCTTGCTCTTTGCATTTTCTAAAGAAATGAAAAATATAAAGAAGCAGACAGGTAATTTGGGGTCTTGATGATGAGTGTTGACATTTGGTGTATGAATTTGAGGACCTCTGTGGAGCATAGTATAGCTCTACATAGATGGTGGCTGTCCTTGGTACCAATGGGGAGTCATCCAATCAGTACAGTTTAATTTCCTGCCTTTTCCCCTAATCTGTGTTATACTGAGAGCATTTTCCTTTGTCTTGTAAATATCGATACTTTGCACAAGGTTCTGTTATGTAATGATCTTTTTGGAGTTTATTAACTTTATTTGGTGATTTTTCTTGTTGCTTAACATATTTATACTTTAGCTTTGTTTTTCTTTTTTTGCTCTTATAAGTAACCTTTAGAAGTACTCTTCAGAGAATATCCTTATATACCAATTTATGTTGACATCTCTGATTATTTTCTTAGAGTAGATTCCTTAAGTAGATTTATTTGACCAAGGAAACAAACATTTTTAAAGCTATTGATAATTGCTTCCCATAAATTCATGAATAATAAAGTGAAAAGTACTTATGATGTATAAAGAGCTCTGTGAGAAGTCGTAGATGGGGTGGGCTGGGGGGTGAGGGGTAGGTTGGAGAGCACCAAGAAGCAACTGGTACCGTTTCTGAGTTCCAGAACTTACTGTCTTATTGAATAGTTTAATAGTTCCATTTGGCTGTGTATCAAAATTACCTGTGGACTTTTAAAAGATAAAACACACTTATACCAATAGATTCATTTACCCATTTCAGGACGTTTGTGTGTTTTTCTTGAAAGCTCCTCTGTTGATTCCGGGGCACAGTCTTTTTTAAAGAACTTGGGTCCAGCGGGAAGCAGAAGGTATCTTTGTCTGTCAAGAGATGGCAAATAGGAATATAATTGTTATTTTGATATGTCTTCGTTTTGGGCCAATTTTTCTATCTTAGAATAGAATCTGGAACATTTAGCATATTTGGTTTTGTGACACTTCACTTCTTTTCACACTTAGCCCAAATTTTTAAATGAAAAGCTATTAATTTTAGTTTTTTTTTAAAAAGTATTACAACACCCCATTGAGATATTGGATCCTATGTTATCAATACAAGACTAGAACAGGAAATATTTTTCTAGATAGAAGCTATGATAAAAGCACTGTTTCTGTTTACTGTTACTTGGTGCATCCCACCTCCCCTCCAGTCTTAGTTCAAGTGCATTTAGATATGTAAAGTCAGGACACTGAATTCCCAGCATTAGGGTCACCAGTCAGGCACAAGAAGCCTCCAGAAAATGTCTGCTCCCTGTTTTACTGAGAGCGAGTAAACTTTTGCAGTTGATACACAGACAATACAATAGCAATGACATTTGAATCGTGTTCCACGTGGCTCTTTAAAATAGCTGCTTACTGGCTCATTCATTCATTCGTTTGTTCATTCATTGTAAAATGATATTCTATATATATTATATATATAACTGAATTACTTTGCTGTACACCTGAAACTAACACAGCACTGTAAATCAACTATGCCTCAATTAAGAAAAAAAAAGAAATGGATATTTGCTCTCTTTAGAATTAAAAAAAAAAAAACATGAGAACTTTTCTTTTTATTCAGGACCTTTGTAAAAGCTTATAATCTTTTTTTTTTTTTTTGTGGTACGGAGGCCTCTCACTGTTGTGCTGTTGTGGCCTCTCCCGTTGTGGAGCACAGGCTCCGGACACGCAGGCTCAGCAGCCATGGCTCACAGGCCTAGCCGCTCCGCGACATGTGGGATCTTCCCGGACCGCGGCACGAACCCGTGTCCCCCGCATCGGCAGGCAGACTCTCAACCACTGCGCCACCAGGGAAGCCCAAAGCTTATAATCTTGATCAAGTAAATTATGTATAGACATTAAAAAATAAGTAAATAAAGTGATATTCTAAATTTACCTATTTTTTTGTTTTCTCATCCTCTTCTCAAACCTTTGGCTTCTTGGTCTGCTGCTTCTCATTTTTCTTTTTAATGTAGAAGGTGAGTCATAGTGGTAAATTTTTTATTTTTGAATTAGTCCATTTGACCAGCTTGCTATTAAAAAAAAAGTTGTCTATCTTTTGGTTATTTATGGGCCAACCATAGATGCCAGTTAGTTACAATAACCATCTAAAACCTCAAAGGATGGGCTAAGAAATTTTTTAAATCTACGTTTCCTTTGCGAGAGCCCTATAGCTGTGTTTAATTTTCTGGGGTATTTGCTTCAAGGGAAATCCAGCTGAGACCCCGGTCTTAGGCTATCCTGCTACAACATTTGTACTTCCTGTAAAAGGCCTCTAAAACTATAAATTTCACCCTTCTGTTTTGCATATTAAAAGATCTTAATTTGAGTGCACTGCATTTTTGTTCAGTAAGTGATGGTTCTACTCATTTTTAAAATAGGCTAACCTCAAGTGCCAAGCTGCCCTAGCCTGAGCTGTTAATAACTGAGACTCATCTATTTCTGTGCCACATTTAGGAATATAATCCCCCTTCACATACTTTAAATATTATAATTTGTGTTCTAAGTTATGAAATCCTGAAGTGCTATTGAGAAAATGTTTAAGCCTGGGTGTGATATTTTTAGAGTTCACAAACCATTCCCGGAATATAAATCCAAAGCAATGTCAGAATCCTTGTTGAGCACCCTCAAAGTTACATATCATACAGAGGGAAATGAAGATGTTATACCCGTTTTTCTTGATTTGGGAGAGGAGACCAGGAACTGGCGCTGATTAAATTATATTGAACAAAAATTCACGTATTCTTTAGACACTTAAAAATATTTTGGCCTCATTTCATCTTTCTAAGTTGGTGTCTGTTTTTAATTTTTAATACTTTAGCTTATAAACGTACCTACTTTGGGTCATGAAGTCATGTCCTGTTATTAAAGAGAAGAGCCTAGTGAGGTACTGGGACTGAGGTACCTGGTGTTTGCTTTCCAGCTGCTGGGGCAGCTCTGTTTTAATTTGCATGTGTTCTAAGTGCCATCATGTGCTGGACTGCCTTTGGGGCAATGTTTTTTACAGGGTGGGGATAAAAATGGTTTCCATCTGTCCCATCTCCAAACTGTACTGTTTCTGAGGTTTTGGTATTTTCGTGTAATGATAGCCAAGTTGATCTGAGTACTTGCTTCTTGCTGGCTGTGTTATGTGTTGTAGCTCATTTAATCACCTTCTGAAGTGTAAGTAGTGTGGCCATTCCCAGTTTATTGGTGAGGAGGTAGAACCTGAGAGAGTTTAAATAATTCACCTAAGAATTAAACCAACTGCTGAAAGATAAAGTTGTGTTATGAATCTCAATTGTCCTGTTTCATATTCTGTGCTCTTAAGTATGCTACCCACTTTCCAACATACTTACAGACTTTATATATTGCCCAGTGTTCATTTAGTTGAATATTTTAAACTGTAAAATATTTCATAACAACCTTCTCATTTCTATCACCTCTAAAACTTTCTGTTAAGCAATTAAAATAGGAATATAAGAATAACCAGCATTTATTATTAAAACCAAAATAATTTTTAAAACCTCACCAAGTCATATTATATCTTCACATCTTAGTCTTGAGTGAAAATATGCTAGCGTCATTAATATCACTACTAATAATCTGATTTTGTTAACGGATCTCCATTTCTTTCCCCCTTTTTGGGGGAACTTTTGTCTTTGTTTTTTCCAATCCTTGTGATTGATATTTTTATCATTGTTATTGCGAAATTATATACTCAGCCCTCTTCCTGATATTTTATGTGTGTTGTTGAAAACAGCTTAACAACAACAAAGTAAATAATGATATTATTGGATTTTAATCAAAAGACCAGAATAAATATCCACGAGACTACAGTGATACTAATAAGTGATTGAATAAAAAATAAAATGGGGAAAAGGTCCAAATTTCCTCGCAGGAGAATTCCAAATAATATATGTTATACTTCCCCCTCCAGAAGGTGGAGATTAATCCCCCTCCTCTCGAGGATTGGCTGCCCTTAGTAATTTGTTTCCAAAGAATAGAGGATTGAATGAGAAAAACATTAACTCTATAGTGAGGAACTGTGGTGAACTGACCTGAACCCAGTGGTCAAGGTTAGTTATCACTAGTGATAATTCATGAGATGGGACCTCAGTGGAATTTTCCCCAAAACTCTTGACTCCAGTTTAATCATGAGGAGCCTTCTGACAAACCAAAATTGAGGGATGTTCTACACAATACCTGACCACCATTCTTAAAGAATGTCATGGTCGCAAAATACCAGGGAAAACTGAGAAACAGTCTCAGATCAGAGGAGTCTGCGGAGACACGATAACTAAATGCAGTACAGGATCCTGCCGAGAAACAGGGATGTTAGTGGAAAAAACTGATGACTTGCAGATAAGTCTGTAGTTCGGTTAACAGTGTCGTACCGATGTTAATGTCTTCTTTTTGACAGATAAACCAAAGTTATGGAAGATGTCAACATTGGAGGAAGTTGGGTAAAGAGTATGCAGGAGCTCTCTGTACCATCTTTTCTGTAAATCTAACCGTTTTCCAAAACAAGAAGGTACAATGTAGGTTGTACCACCCACATTTTGTGCCAAGAACCGGATGGCAGTTAATGCACCAATAATGAGAATTATGGAACGAGGATTCAGCCACTGGGCTCCATGAGCCTCCTGACATACCTGTTTGTTCCCTGAAATGCGTTTTTTGCTTTGAAAATGAGTTCTGTTAAAAGTTCTTCAACTGATTTTGTTAAACATTGGTTTAAGATTGGCCCCCTTTACTGCTACAAGCCTGAGTTTGAGAAATGCGTCAGTTTTAGACACCCTGCATCTTCACGACTGGGAGCTCCCACCTTGTCTTCAGTTTTTATCCTGACAACCTCCTGCATCAGCTGTTTCTTTTTCACTTTATTCAGATTGTTAAGATTTTTTTTTAAGGTGTGTGTGTGGGGTCAACAGCAATCACTCAGAAATTTCCCAGAATCACATTTTCTAAAATTATAATTTTCAGTTATAGTTTGAGGACCAAAGTAGTTTCCTTGAAAATTAATATTCTTCTCAGAGAACATGCTTTTTCTGCTGATGGGGTTTGGAGAGAAGGACTTAATTCTTTTGAAGTCTGAGCCATTAATTTCTTTATTCTAAATGCTTCTCTTGTGGAGGTGGAGCCTCATAGATAACTTCTTTTGGTTTTTGGGTTATAACCCAATTATATCATTATTTACTTTGCTGTTGTTAAGCTGTTTTGAGCAATGCACGTAAAATATTAAGAAGAGGGCTGAATATATTATTTCTCAATAACAGTAACAACAATAATATCAATTACAAGGATTAGAGAAAACAAAGACAAAAGTTTCCCCCCAAAAAGGGAAAGAAATGGAGATGAGTTAACAAAGTCCGATTTTTAGTAGTGATATTAATGAAGCTAGCATATTTTTACTCAAGCCTAAGATGTTAAGATATAATATAGACTTGGTGAAGTTTTAAAAATGATGCCAGTTTTAGTAATTAATAAACTTTATTACTTACTGCTGATTAGTGCTGACTGTTCTTAGATTCCTATTTTAATTGCTTAACGGAAAGTTTTAGAGGAAATAAAAATGACCTTCTGCATTTTTCAAAAATGTATCTGTGGAAATGATTTACCTGAGGAGGCCATTTCACAATTAAGGGGAGAACTTTACAGAAACTAAATTGTAGATGGTACCGGAGAACTTTTCACAGGAATGACTTAATTGTTCTGCTGACCCACCCAGTCCATTGAAGTTATGTTTGTAAACGGAAAAATGTAAGGAGCTGCTAATATTTACATTGCCACATTAATTATATATGGTGCCAATTGTAGTGATTTCTTTGGATATATATTGCTTTAAGATTAAGGTAAAACTGTTTTCAAATTTTAGCCATTTCTTTGAATATATATACATATATTGCTTTAAAATTAAGGTAAAATATTTAGATAGGTAAGGATAAAAGATTCATCTTGCACATTTGGATAATATGTAAGTTGGCAGGATCTTTTGGAATCAGACGACTAAGTGTTTTACTCTCTCTCCCTCACCTCCTCGCATCTGTTCCCTCCCTCTCTTGTGCAGTTCGCTCCTGATGCCAGATGCGATCATTATTTACAATTTTAGTTTTGAGATATGAACATTTGGAGTTATGTGTCTTTGAAAGAAAGTGAAATGTAGATGGGTATTTTGTACCTTCAAAATAAGAAGCGTGTAGCACTTTCTAAAATGTCGGAAAATTGTGTCAGATTCCAGTTGGTTTCGCGGAGTCGAGCAATCACCGCTCACATTCTCTATTGCTGTTGTGGAAAATGAACGGCATCTGACTCGCAGCCTTGATATCCTGTGTTTTTCTCCTACACTTGCCCTTGGTGGAAGGAGTAAGGTCAGAAGTGGTGGTCGCGACCCTGCTGACTGTGGAGTGTAGGTGGCTGTAGAACAACTAAGTGACCATGGTGGTTTTTGTGAAATTCTGTGAAAGAAATAAAACGGGAGTTGCTGTTTTTGCTGCTTCTCTTTTAGCTCTTTTCCTTAGTTCCTCAGAACACAGGTGGAGATAACGTCTTTGTAACTTGAAAAAAGATTACACTTCCTCCCCATCTACCTTCTCCTCACCCCTTATGCATGTTTTCATAAGTTAAAGGAGATAATCCCAGTCATATCAGACAAGAGATCATTGTATTTAAAACAATTTTATAAATTTATTTATTTATTTTTTTTTTATATTTGGCTGCGTTGGGTCTTTGTTGCTGCGTGCCGGCTTTCTCTAGTTGCGGTGAGCGGGGGCTACTATTCCTTGCAGTGCTCCGACTTCTCATTGCAATGGCTTCTCTTGTTGAGGAGCATGGGCTCTAGGCGCACAGGCTTCAGTAGTTGCAGGATGCAGGCTCAGTAGTTGTGGCTCACAGGCTCTAGAATGCAGGCTTAGTAGTTGTGGTGCATGGGCTTAGTTGCTCCGTGGCATGTGGGATCTTCCCGGACCAGGGCTCGAACCCGTGTCCCCTGCATTGGCAGGAGGATTCTTAACCACTGTGCCACCAGAGAAGTCCCTAAAACAATTTTAAAACAAATATTTTACGCTTGATTATTCCTAAGACTATGTAGTATTTATCAGTGAACCAACCATCTGTAACATAAATAGAAGTTGTGATTCAAGATTGTGTAATGGCTTTGTCCTACTTGACAAGCAAGAACTTGGGAGATACTTTCCCATGGGAGGGGGTCATTATATAGGAATGGCTGGATATCAGAAGTTATACCCAGTTATACCCAGGTAAACTGCGCTTCCTGCTTAGATGGAGAATGAGAACTTGGAAATGTCATCACTCAGAAATTGGGCATTGAAGTGGGGAGGTATAACTGTGGGATCTGGTTAGTCATCCTAATCTCCATAGAGCATTTGTCATAACTTCTCTGAGTCCCCGTTTCTTTTTTTAGACAGTGAGAGGTTCAGCTGGATGTTCTCTAGCTTTTTCCTTCCAGCTTTAAAAATTCTGTATCTAAAGTTTTTCATGGCATTCTGAACTGTTGAGGTGGGTTAGGAACAACTGGGGAAATTGGTTCCAATAAGGAGCCTGAATGAGGCTCAGTTTTGCTGATCTTTTTCTTCTTGGATTTCCTGGTCTGCTCCACAAGCAGATCTGGTAACTTCAGAGACCTTTGTGCTCTGATGGTCACCTCTGGAAACACCATGGCCTTCATAAGTTGGTGTACCTCCATGTGAGATTTGACCAACCCCTTTTATGCCAGATCCTTTATGTTATAGCCTGATGCGTATCTGTTCCAGGGGTTATTTTTCTTACCTATGTCAAGACTGTTAACAAGGTCAGTTGTAAGTTGTGAGATAAACCTATAATGTCAAGCTTCTGGTTTTGTGAACATGTCAACCTGAAGCATTTGCTGTGCAACAGGAAACTTATTTCCAAAATTAATTTTAGTTTTCAAATGTGTTCTTCCATATTGGAGAGTTCCAACATGATTTTTTTTTTTTTTGGTGTATTTAACATTTTTGAATGGCCCACTGATCTAAAGGTAATTTTATGATCTAGAAGCTATTGAGCATGTATTTATGATACAGGCTGGAAAAGACATGAGTTATAGTTCCGAATTTTTAAGGCCAGAATGAGTTTTGAGAACTGCGTATGGTACCTTTAACATTTCAAAGGAAAAAGAAAACTAATAAAATTTGATGTGCACGCTAGGAGATTTTACTTCATACATTAATAAAAAAATTTGCTTGGCTAAATTAATATTTTTCAACTTTTGTTTTGTTTTTCTTTTTTTACTAATTTCTGTTCAAAACATAAACTCGGTTTAAAAAGAAAATTAAAATAGTTAAAAATAAAATATTTACTATGAAATTTGTGCTAAAGAGGTGCTGTGGTAAATGTTTTGGCATTCAAAATCTTTGGACTTTGACCCTTTTGTTTTTTAATTTTAAACAACTTAAAATGTCACTGTAATCAGTGTCTCTTGTTGCAAATTCTACCGCATTTTAGTAGACTACATATCTATCATTTATAGATATTTATAGATAAATAGTATACTATTAGACAGAATTTTGTTTTCACAAAAAATCTATGAATGTTGAGTCTTCTTTGTCCTGTCATAGTTCTGCTCAGAAGTAGGAACAAATTTTATTTTATTTTATTTTTTATACAGCAGGTTCTTACTAGTTATCTGTTTTATACACGTTAGTGTATACATGTCAATCCCAGTCTCCCAATTCATCCCACCACCACCCCCCTGCCACTTTCCCTCCTTGGTGTCCGTATGTTTGTAGGAACAAATTTTAAACACATATTTTAAACACATATTATTTTCTTTATCTCCTCCACCCCTCTCATTAATAATGATTAAGAATGTGGAAGAAGGCAATTATCAAAAACGAAAGTAAGATGTATACATACAGGTATCAGTACTTATGCTCATTTAGGGACAGGAATTACCGCTAATATGGAAACGGTTGTTTGACCTCTGATCAACAATGTTAGGCATTGCATGCAGGATATTGGTCACCATGTATTTTGAATAGTGCTTTTTAGTTCATTACACTTGAAAATAGCCATGTGCCTAAGATAAGTGATGATAATTACTGTGTTTGGAATAAAATCCTGTGTTTCCTTACTTTGAGAAATGCCTTAGTAGGTATGCAATTGGTTTAAACTGATAGGGACTGCCAAACTTTCTGACTTCATTTACAAGTTGGCTATTGAACCTGTGTTTGTGTGTGTGTGTGTGTGTGTGTGTGTGTGTGTGTGTGTGTGAATTTATTTATCTCCCCCCTCCCCCCAATTCTTATTTATATCTAGATGGTGGTTTGAAGGTCAGAAAAGTACATTGACAACAATCCTGTTTACAGACCATTTTATGGTTGTTATCTTTAAGCTTTAGCCTTGGCATTGCTTCCAAGGTCATACTCTGGTATAGCTGTCAGGAGGCACAAAAGACAAACTCTGGCCCAGGGGCAGGAATGGGGCTGCCACACTGAATTGACAATATGACTACTGAAGATTTTAGCAAGCTTCCTGCAATTAAAAAAAAAAATTGTCCTAAGCCATAATTACTCATTTCACTTCAGCCTCATAATTTCAGGTTTCCTTTGTTTTTTGTCTGTCTTTTCTTGTGGAAATGATAAAGCGGAAGATTGAATTGTCTTTGACCACAGTTGCAGAGCTGAAAAATATTGTAAATTTAAAACCTTAAAACCACATAGGAATATTGGAAACCATAGGATGCATAGAGGGTACAAAAATGAAATCTATATGCATTGGGTGTTTGGTGTTTCAAAATATGCCACAATTCTTAGTGATTTTTTAAAAGATGTTTGGAATTTTTACATTGAGACAAAGTGCAAATATAGTTGGGTTTCCTCTGCTAACACAAAAATATCCATTACTTCTATGATGTTTATGAAATATTCCTGTATTTCTGCAGTAGGGATGTAGGTTTGCCAGGAAATCTGACCATCAGCTAAATAGCTGTTTCTGAGAGATAAAACCTTGGAGCTGCAGCTTAGTATGCCAGGAATAAGCCTCTATCCCAAGGCATTGGGTGGGTTCTGTGTTATTTCTTTTTATTGGCTCAGGGAGGGGGCAGAAAGGACAGTCACTTTCCCTCCCCTGGAAGAGATTTACTCCATAACCAAGCTATTGCTACCCTGGAGCATCAAATTAATATGCATTTCTCAGCCTGGGTGGCTTTTTGACACCTGATGATATGGCAGTACATTTAGATGATAAGGAAAATGCCTGCTCACAGCAAGGAACATCTGTTTTTTTTTCTGGCAAGAGGAAAAGTTTTCCACCCAGTGCAAAAGCTTGAGTGGATGTTTGGGCCAGTCTCTTAAGGAGAGGATTAAAGTTATAATTTTAAAAAAAGGAGAGTAATTCATTATGGTATTTTTCTTATATAATCTTTTAGATGTAAAGTAGTGGCTTTAATGATTTTTTATTGTTAGCAAATTCAGTAATTTTTAGGGTTTTCTATATTGGTCCTACTGCTAGATTTTTATAAGTCTAAAGAAAAAGATTTCTTTCTTTCTTTTTAAAGTTTTCCAGTATACAGAATGGAGACATTAATTTGATTATAGAATAAAATAGATTTAAAATCCTATTCTCCAATTTAGTATAAATTCAACTCTAACTTGTGAAAATATCAATGACGAAAAAATTTGTTGGTTTATTTTTTTCTTCAGGTTATGAAATAGTTTTGCAAATACATTTAACAAGCATTTTGACTTTTTTGTAGTTGACTATAGTTTGGTCCATGAAAAATGTAGTCTTGCATAGACATAGTTAAAAGTACCATAATTTTAAAGTCATTTACACTGGAAAAAGTATTTTCAAATTGAAAATAGAATGCACTGTATCCATTTCAGTTGAAAACAGTGACTATCCATGCATATATTGTAGGAAATACAATGTAAGTAGAAAATACATTGTATGTTATTAGGTTTATGGATGTGCTCACATCACAGATACTAATCACAGCTTTATAGGACTATACTCTGTGTGTGCACTTGATCCAAACTTCAGACAGGATTTTGAGGACGAACATTGCTGAAATCCTAGTAGCACCCGCATGGTGCTGTCGACAAAAACAACAGATATGTTGCATAATGATTAGTAATATATTTTAGAAATTCTTCACTTACCTGGTAATGACTAAGATGACTGTAACTGGACTTTTCATACATCATAAATCAATTAATATATGCATTTATTACTGACTTTATCATATCAACATTGAATTAGAATTTTTTTGTTATGGGGGTATGTTTTATTTTTCTTACCAATTAAATACTCAATGTTGATTCTACAAATATAAAATTGTAGAATTTTTCAGATGGAGTTCTAAAGGACAGATCTTTTGATTTTCTTTTTAGCCCTATCTGCCTTAATATGATTACTTTGTGGTGGCCTGCTGCATGAATTACATGTCATAATTGACATAGAGAAATGCCACACTACTTTTTAGATGCAATTGGAAATAATCACATTTTCCCACAGACACTGTATACTGTAGGTGTGACATTAGATTGAAATAGGCATCTAACAGTGGTATACATCTTTCCATATAAATTTAAAAGTACAGTCATTGTATTTCAGTGAAAGTGCATTTCCACTGAAGTTTGTCGTGATACCTGATTAAAGCATTTCCTTATTGATTTGATTTTTAAAACAACAGATAGAAATGTTCCTTTAAAATTCTGGGATTTTGAAACCTTGTGAAAGTAGGAAACATAGTAAGTATTCCAGGAAAAGCCATCCTCGTAGGTGCAGGCCACTGAGTTAAGTGCTAGAGTTTAAAGGTGACTGGTGATCTTCTGCCTAGGTGTCAGTGTGATCATGGAAATAGCAATCTTAAAAATTAACTAAATTATAAGTTAGAACTATAATTAGGAGTAAAATCGGAATTTAGTAGTTCAGAAAGCATGACATTATCAGTTCTGTTGAGAGTCGGGAAATGCTTCTTAGGGAAGGCAGCTTGGGAACTGGGCCTTGAAGAGCGGGGAGTATTTTCACAGAAGAAATATTGCTGGGAGTCTGGGCTCAGGAAAATGAGCGGTGAGTATTTTCACAGAAGAAATATTGCTGGGAGTCTGGGCTCAGGAAAATCCTGACGGAGGTGAGGATTCCTGTGACACCATGGGTCCCCGGGTCTGCCTCATTGTTTGTTCCAGGTGTGACGTGACCTAATGGGCATTTTAGAAGAATTCTCTGTGGAGCGTTGTTGGAGAGAAGGTTTGAGCCAGCCTCCAACTAGAAGGCTGCTGTAATGGTTCAGAAGAGAGGCACGTCGATCCTGAACTAGGGTGATGGCCAAAGGGTAAGATCTTGGCCATGAGCTTTGGATTAACGAGACTGTGGAGATTGGGTACATACCTTTGGGACATCCTGTTGGAAATTTAGATCATGAATTCAGAAAAGCAGTTTAGTGTTGGCGACCTGTGTGTAGAAGTTGTCAGGGAAGAGGTTTTGCACTTGTACCTTTTTGACCTTGTTCAGGGAGACGGTAGTGAGTGGTCCATGGTAAGAGCCCGCAGGGGCCATTTAAGGGAAGGCGAATAATGATGGAGATTCAAAAGGAATCAAAAGGAAGTACCAGCAGCTTTTTGAATTCTAGACATCAGGAAAAGAGAGTTTTGTGGCATCTGGCCTCTTTACTTTAAAGATATACTTTTCCCTTTGCAAGTGGTATTTTGTCACTATGCGTACATCCGGTTCATTATCAACTTTCCACCTAATGGTTTTAGCATCCACTGATTATCTTTGCCTGAATGAATGATTTCATTAGGAGTTGAAAACGGTGATTTTTCTAATACTATTAATTGTCCTACTTCCATACCTCGGCATTTTCCTGAAAAGACAAGCTTTCCCCTTTGACTGGCACTATTGGTTTCTCTGAAATACAGTTCCTACTAAAAAGGCAGGATAGATTTTTAATGCTTTCTGTTTGATTATTCATTTTCAAAGTAAAGAGTTGGTATAATAATCACCTCTAATGGTGGGAAAAGAATAGAAAACCCAGGTCCCTAGCCAATAGTAGGACCCTGCACGATCCTTGACGTAAAAACTGTGCTTGTGTTTCGCCACACTTCCAATCCTTTCTCTCTTTGTAGATGTTTAAGTTTCTGTCATTAATAAGTTTATCTGCCCCTTATGATTTATTTGAATTTCTGGTCAGTAAGTTTAGGGACAACCATGTGAAACAGATAGTTTCGCTTTGTTCTGAAGTTACTATGCTCAGGTTTTAAGGAAGGGCTCTTAGTATTTTGAGATACAGTGAACTTTAGTTTCTTCATTTGCTTCATTCTTTTTTTCGGCTTTGTCTATGTCCTCTGCTTATTTTACCATTTCCACATTCCTATAAGCAAGGTCAGTACCTCATCCCCGGCTGTGGAGCAGCAGCCTAATCTTACCAGCATCTTCCTTTTACTTGTGGTTATGCCCCATCACAGCTTTCTTTCTTTCTTTCTTTCTTTTTTTTTAATAACTTTAATTTATTTCTTTTTGGCTGTGTTGGGTCTTCGTTGCTGCGCGCAGGCTTTCTCTAGTTGCGGCGAGCAGGGGCTACTCTTCGTTGTGGTGCGTGGGCTTCTCATTGTGGTGGCTTCTCTTGTTGCGGAGCACAGGCTCTAGGTGCACGGGCTTCAGTAGTTGTGGCTCACGGGCTCTAGAGTGCAGGCTCAGTAGTTGTGGCACACGGGCTTAGTTGCTTCGTGACGTGTGGGATCGTCCCGGACCAGAGCTCGAACCTGTGTCCCCTGCATTGGCAGATGGATTCTTAACCACTGTGCCACCAGGGAAGCCCCTATCACAGCTTTCTTGAGCCATAGTGACCAAAAAGGTACAGAGTTTTACTAGTAAAAAGTACTTGCTGCTAATGGTTAATTCTCCTATCGAGTTTTTAAAGTTTATTTTCTGTAGTCTGATTTTTAAAAATTTACAAAATTTCATGCCAAAACTATACTGGTAAATCTTTATAGGTTAAAAAAAATTCTTTTTCGTATGTCACAGCATTGGCATAAGTCCAGGACAATCAATCCTTTTTTT
>NW_006799027.1:1292176-1303261 GCF_000442215.2 Lipotes vexillifer | reverse complement strand
TTTTTTTGCGGTACGCGGGCCTCTCACTGTCGTGGCCTCTCCCTTTGCAGAGCACAGGCTCCGGATGCGCAGGCTCAGCGGCCATGGCTCATGGGCCCAGCCGCTCCGCGGCATGTGGGATCTTCCCAGACCGGGGCACGAACCCGTGTCCCCTGCATCGGCAGGCGGACTCTCAACCACTGCGCCACCAGGGAAGCCCAGTCAATTCATTTTTAAGTTTTATTCTCTGATGAAACAGAAAGCAGTATCCTGGTCTATTGCTAAGGTCTATACAATGCAAATCTATTATATTACACTTTTTTGTTTCTGTGTGTGTGCTGACTGCTCATGTGGTTTAAGTAATAAAGAATAAGGATCAATCATGTATATGATGATATTTACAACCACGCTACCCTTAGCAAAGTTTTTAAGGAAAACATTTGGGTACTTAAAGTGGGCACTGATGTAAGTGGGTTAAAGTGAGGTTAACATTTTAAATTTATTCTTATAGGAGATATTTGGATTTAGTTATTGAACTAAAATGTTCGACTTTCCTACCTTATCCTAGCCTTCTCATTTCTTTTCAGAACATTGAAATTAAGTTTTGCAGCTCTAAAGCCAAAGCAAGTTGTTATAAATTATTATTTGAAAGAGATACCTTGGTTGCTCTGGGGTGTATTAAATAAATATTTATCAGTTGACTAGGTTTTTATGTAAAGACATCACTCGTCATAAGCTCTGGGGTGAACAACTGTGTGTCTATTATGTACCATGTATTGGGATAGACTAATTTTTTTCTCTACTTGATATTTGAATTAATGTTTACCACTAGCTTGTGAAGGAGGCAACAGAAGAACCCAGAGTCTTCAGTCTCTTGCCCAAAGTCACAGAACTTTCATTCGTCTTTCCTGTTTTAAACATTTTTGGTGAATTATATAAAATATCTCACAGTATTATTCTAAGATTGGAAGGAAGAAGAAAAGAGAAAATGCCGTGATTGAGTGATGATTAAAGTCTGGTATAGAAGTATTTTCCATTTTCTGGTGCATGTCCTTGGCTTGGGGAGGTTGATTCGAGAGGAGGGCAGAGTGTGTTCTTATGTCTATTGTGGGCCTGTGTGTGTGGCCACAGCCCTCAGACTCCTGTATCCCAGGCAGGTGACTGCATTTCTGAGGTCTAACCTGGAGGAAATGTCCTCAGTCAGCTTTTTGGTATAGACATGGGAAAAACATTTTAAATATGTAGAATCATTTTTCTGCCACTTTTGAAAAACCAGGTGCATCATTAATTTGCAAGATCTGGTTTTTTACAAGACACCTTTTTGTTTCTTTTTGAATAGAAAGATGAAAACTACAGAAGCCTCCCACGGGACACTAGTAACTGGTCTAACCAATTTCAGAGAGACAATGCTCGCTCATCTCTGAGTGCCAGTCACCCAATGGTGGACAAGTGGCTGGAGAAGCAAGAACAGGTAACACAAATGAATCCTTCTACATGCGTCGGTGGTGTAACTTCCTAGCCCATCCCCCAGACGTTGCCCTCCATCACAGAGATGATTGGAGATAAGTGATTCTGCCGAACTATAGTTAAGGACCAGGCTCTGTATCAGAGTGTGTGTAACATAAATGTAGAATATTTCGGTGGTGGTTCCTGATCAAAGATTTCTCATAAGCAGGTTCTGTAGATTCTCAAGTATCACCACCGTAGAGCTTGTTAGGCTGTGAGGCACATATATTTGGTGTGAATAATATGGTTTATAGGTAGACTTTCAAGACCACCCATGGGCTCTCCTCTTGACTGAGAGGCAATTAAGTCAAAGGATCTGAAGAGGCAAAATAAATTTTCTGTTATCCCTGACTTCACTTTATGGGAAAAATATAAGCTGTAGTGTTGTTTCAGCATTTAGACTATCTTGTCAGGTCTGGGGACTTGTCCTTTCATAAATGTCAAGGACCTGTTGTAGGTGTCTACGTTTTCAGAGTAGCTTAGTTCACTCTGTGGGGTAGTCACCTCCAATTCATGAAATCAGAATTGTTACCACTCAGTATACATAATGGCTTCCTGTCTTGGGAAGAGGACTGTTTGCAACAAAACTGTTGGTATGAAGACTAAGAATTTATCTGGTAAGTTTTGATGTATAAAAAATCCTTTCAGTGTTGTTTTTTTAAAGTGTTAATTGTTTATTGTTAGTCACAGTGTTTCTCTGTAGTGGGAACGCCAGTGTTTTCTTTGTAGTTTTATTAGTTTTGATATTAAAAATGCACTTATTTGGTTCCTTTGTCATCTGTATTCTTTAAAAAGTTCATATGGATCACAAACTAGGTGAGTACTCGGTGACAGAATGTTTTGTTGTGTATCAGTATCAATAATTTCTAAAATTATTGATAATTTGGTTGCCTAGATACTGGAATAGCTGTTTTTCAATTTAGATTAATGATATCAGTGGAAAGAAACCCTAAGTATTTTGCTGAATTCATCTCAGTCTATGTTTTACAGCATAAACCTCCTAAAATAGTTCTGTGTATGTGGGGTGTTTGATTATGAAACAATAAAAAAGGACAGTTTGCCTTTGATACCTGTGATGGAATGATTTTTATCCTATAGTAAGGAGTATAAAACTTTGTGTGCTGGAAATAATTTTAATATATATATATTTTTGATGTGGACCATTTTTAAAGTCATTATTGAATTTGTTACAATATTGCTTCTGTTTTATGTTTTGGTTTTTTGGCTGCAAGGCATGTAGGACCCCAGCTTCCTGACCAGGGATCAAACCCGCACCCCCTGCACTGGAAGGCGAAGTCTTAACCAGTGGACGGCCAGGGAAGTCCCTGGAAATGATTTTAAATAGTTTAAAAACCGTGGAAGTTCTACTTAGGAAAAACAAGTGATAAAAACAAGTGAAAACCCAGTGATAATGAAATAGTAACACCAATTAATTTAAAATCTGTATTGTTTTGAGAAAATTATCACTTTGAAGTAACTTTTTAGGATTGAGATAGTTCACCTCAGGCCTGGGGTCAGACAGGCTGCTATTGGCTCTTCACCACCTGTGGGGTTTGGGCACTTGCTCACCTTGTCTGCCCCTCAGTTTATTCACATAGTGGACATAGCGGATGGGGTAATCATAGAGCTTGCCTCATTGGTGATATAATACCTGCTGAGGGCTTAGATTCATGCCCGGTACCCAGACAGATTCAGTGTGTCTTAGTATATTTGTTGGATAAACATTGTGTGCTAATACAGAACATCTAGATTGCATGATAAGGAGCTACTCCTTGCTCCTTTAACAAGAAGTCAGGGGGAAGCAAGGGTAGGGGTTCATTTCTGGCCCAGTGGCCTTCCTGAGGGTCAAGGTTCCCCAGCTTCTCCTGGAGCCCCACAGGCTTGGCTAGCCCTTTCCTGCTGGGTCCAGACCATCACATCCTTGCAGAGGAAGGGGGGCCGGGCCCTTCTCTTCACTGTGGCCCATTTGAAAGCAGATAAGCTTTTCCTGTCACCACCATCTCCCCCTTCCCCCGCCCACCAGATGCCCTTTGTGTTTTGTTGTCCAGAATCTCATGACTTGCCTACCCGTTTTGAAATCAAAGGCAGTAAAAGTACCTGTGTTGGTTTAGACTAATTGCATTTGACCTCCTGGTTCTGGGGGTGGAAATGGGGGTTTACCTTCCCTGACACACACTTGCTCATCACTAAACACAGTCAGGGCTCCGTTCAAGCTAAAGATGCTGAATCTGACCATTTTTATTGCAAGATTAGGAGAAAAAACTTGGCAGCCAGGAGTTTCTAAAATATGATACATTGAATTACTTCTAAAAATATAACTTTATCTTACTATTGAGGTTGTAGGCCTGTTATTACGGGAAGTGGTATAGATTTTCTTTGTAATTTGGGGGTTTCTTTTTAAGCAAAAGGGATGCATTGAGACACAACTTTTTTTTTCCCCCCAAAAACTAAGCCTTGATTGGCTTTTGTTGAAGTTCTTTGAAGTATTTGTTCCATGATAAGAAAGTTAAAAAAGAAAAAAAAAAAGTGCTTTCTTAGTATGTGTAGCCCACTGTAAATGACATTAGCTGATTGACTCCTGAGCCTGCAGTCATCTTCTCCTTGGCTGCAGTTTAAGAAATGCCGATCCATTCATTCAATTGAATGATTTACCATCAGCAGTATAATTAACTAGCCTGAAGTCTATTTAACTGGACAGGAACAGCACAAACAAAACAAAACCCATATTAAAACTTTGGCCAAAAGTAAGCACAATTGTTTGGGCAGAAGAGTACAAATAGGTCATGCTGGATACACTGGAAATCTAGTCCAGCCATTCTCATTTAATTGTGGATTTATTCATTTAACTGTTCCCATGAGTCATTTGACTTTAATGGCCTGATGTCTCTTCTGTGTTTTTTGGGGTTTTTTGCCATTAACAATATAGTAAAGGACTGGCATCATGTAGATAAAAGAATATTTCATATGGTTAAAAAAAAAAAATCAGCCCTTGCCTTTATGCTTTGGGATCACTGGGGTGGAACTGATGTCTTCTTTTAGTTATGCCATCTGGACTGAAGAGGTCAAGGGTGTTCTAGACTGTATATGCCTCCAGTGGTTTTGTTTTTGCTCTGTTTCCTACTAGAGTGCTTGTTTCTCATTATCTCTGTTTTTTGAAGGCAATTATGACCACATCTGCTTTGCCAGTGGGAATAAACAGTAGGGATGAAAAGGACAAAAGGAGGGTGTGTGCTGAGCTAGCAGGCACCTCTGGAAGCTGAGGTGCTTTCTCTTTTGGGATTGATAAGGGGGCCATTGAATCTTCCTTCCCTCTGTTAGAGTGTTGGTAAGTCATACCTCTGTCTCTAAAGGTAGGTGGTGTATCTGAACTCTGAACTCTGACCCAGGAAGCACTTGGAGTCAAAGTCAACATGATTCCAGAATCATGACTGACTCACCTTGCTCAGATTTGCCTGTAGCGGCGTCCTACGTCAGGGTCATCTCAGAAGGTAGAGGACTGAGCATCTTTCAAAGACATCCTTTTCTTACCTCAATCGCATGACTCCCTTCTCCGGGGAGCTCTCAGAGGAAGCACAAAGGGTTTGCAAACTAAATGGGTTTCTGTCGTGTTGCCTTAAAAATGGTCTCCTCCTTCTGAAATTTTGACTCCGAGACCCAAGAAACAAAAAGCGCAGCAAAGCCCCCTCAGTTTCTTTTTCTGTTTTTGTAATTAATTAATTGAATTAATTTATCTTTGGCTGCGTTGGGTCTTCGTTGCTGCACATGGTCTTTCTCTAGTTGGCGGTGTCCACGTGGGCTTCTCATTGCGGTGACTTCTCCTGTTGCGGAGCACGGGCTCTAGGCACGTGGGCTTCAGTAGTTGTGGCGCGCGGGCTCAGTAGTTGTGGCGCACGGGCTTAGTTGCTCCGCGGCATGTGGGATCTTCCTGGACCAGGGCTCGAACCCGTGTCCCCTGCATTGGCAGGTGGATTCCTAACCACTGCGTCACCAGGGAAGCCTCCCCAGTTTTTTTTTTCTTGCGGTACGCGGGCCTCTCACCCCTGTGGCCTCTCCCGTTGCAGAGCACAGGCTCCGGACGCGCAGGCTCAGCGGCCATGGCTCACGGGCCCGGCCGCTCCGCGGCATGTGGGATCTTCCCGGACCGGGGCACGAACCCGTGTCCCCCTGCATCGGCAGGCGGACTCGCAACCACTGCGCCACCAGGGAAGCCCAACCTCCCCAGTTTTGATGTATGACAACGCTTTAAGAAATCTGAATTCCTTTTAACGATTACCATTTCCTTGACTCTGCATGGACTATAATTTAATATTGGCAGAAAATAGATCACAAGCTACTTTTGTTCTTCTATCCCCACAGTTTATTGCAACTAATAAATTCCACGGAAGAGGAGGCAGGAACTTTACAATACATGATTGGGAGAATTTGGGACCAGAATGTAGAGGGACCTTAAGGGAAATTTAAGCTAATTGGGAGCCTGCCATTTTCACTACCTTGTCTGGGTGAATAGGCCTGAAGCCAATTAACAGAAAACACTCGGAGGTGGAAGGCACATTCCAGCCACCACTTACGCTCTGTTACAGGGGATGACTGCCCTGACCTTTAGAGAAAAGTCCATGCTTTAAGGTTCTTTCCATCAAGCAAAAACTGCATCTAATTGGCAGATTATACCGAGGGAGGCAGACTCAGGGAAAGACCTTAAATGCGTGGTGATCACGAGGTTTAGGTTTGACATTGAATGGACCGTCCCCTCCCCTTTGGAGCCTGTGAGGCCGTGAGTTTTAGAAGCACTGAACTGCCTTTTTTCTTCTTATTTTGTACACTTTTGTCACTGTCTCCAGCCACGATGCTATTGCTCCAGGCTTTTTCATGCAGACAGAACATTTCTGAATTTTCATCACTTATTACTTCTGAAATGAATGTGGCTAATCCAGGGATAGGTCTCTTTTTACATCAGCCTGTATTTGTTGACTCCTAGAGATTATAATTAGAAAATAGCTGATGGTTAAATAGAAAACCTATGTAATAAAATAATGCCAGGGAATGAATGCTTATCATTGGTCCTGTTCTCGAAAAAAGAAGAGTCCATCACTGTCTGCTTATCCTGATACTTTTTAAACTTTTGAAAATATTTATACATTATGATTGCTATTCACGTGCTACAGTGAGTATAGTCACAAATCATGGAAAAGGTAAGTTATTATGAAAGTGTTTCATTTTTACATTTCACTGTAATTTGATTAAAGCCAAAGTTTTGAGGAGCTAGAGCAGAAGTAAATTTTAAAAATTAGAGCCTGCGCTTCCCCGGTGGTGCGGTGGTTGAGAGTCCGCCTGCCAATGCAGGGGACGTGGGTTCATGCCCCGGTCCGGGAAGATCTCACATGCCGCGGAGCGGCTGGGCCCGTGAGCCATGGCCGCTGAACCTGCGCGTCCGGAGCCTGTGCTCCGCAACGGGAGACGCCACAACAGTGAGAGGCCCACGTACCGCAAAAAAAAAAGAATAAAAATTAGAGTCTGTTTTGGATGTGAGTAAACAGCATAGTGAAAAAGTTTTTAAGCTTATCCAGATTTTATATGGGGATAGTTTAAAAAAATGAGTAAGTCAGTCAGTAAGTCCTCGTGTTCCTAGGTTTTGCCCATTTCACCCTGGCGTGATGAATGACGGGGTCAGGGGTCATGCTGTGGGCCCACACCTCTCTCTGTGGTTGGTTTTTCTTCCATCCACCTGCACAGGCAAGATCCTCATCCTTCCCCAAGTGCTTAAAAACCTTTTCTAAATGGGGGGGGGAAATCTCATCTCATTGACACTTAGAACCATCCTGATGACATATATAATTTGTTTTCCAGAATATGAATTGATCATACTTTCTTAATGACAAAATGAGGAGGTGGCTTCTTCAGAAATCTGATTACAACAGCTGCAAACCGGACAGTGAAATGACTGCAGGGTCAACCCCTTAGGACAAGGAAGTGCTCTGGAAATTCTGACATGGGAACTGGCCGGGCTTCGTGGTCTTTGCCACACTAATGGGACAGGAGGTCAGGCTGTGGTCCTGCTAAGTAGTAACTGGGATGTGGTTGGTTTGTTTATTCTTTAGCACAAAGACACTGAGTAACCAAAAGACTTGATAATCTGGTTAAAAATAATCAAAGGCCCCTGCCTCCCAATTTTAAAGTTCTACAGTTTTCTATTAAAAGACAGGGGATTTATTAATATTATTTCCTAGTTGGCAAAGTTTCGCAGAACTTGTGCCAAAGCTAATAGAATTGTGTTCACCTCTAGCAGCAGCAAATGTAGAAACTAAAAACATCGATCACTTTAAAAATTAAGTTTAGTTTTCATTATTAAATGCCAGAGAGTTTCTTTATAGCAGAAGCATGTCATGTTCACAATAACACCAAAAATAAAACCAAAACAACCTTTGAAGAGAGGTGTCACGTCTCCTGGATATGCCAAGAGCAGATTATCTTGTGCTTTGATAATGGGATGTCTGCCATTATAATACATGTCTTAACATTAGTTGAGGTTTAAAACTGATAGTGTCATCTATGTATGTGACACATATTATTTTTCAGAAGCCCTACACATTTTCTACTTGTATTATCAAAGAACAGTGGACTCGTAGCATCAAATATAAGAACAGGATTGGAGTGCAGGGGGCTGGTGGACATTCTTCCGAGAAGGAAACATGAGTTTCCCAGGGAGCCTTGCCAGCCACGTGCAGGGCCACTTTGGATGGTGTTTTCTCATGAGAGCAACAAGCAGCATTTTACCCTTATGTAAATTCAGTGGCACATAACTCGCTGGCGTGGCCTTTTCTTGGTTGTATAAAATCTGCAACCTTCATTTTCACTATAGACAAAATGGGGAAAATTATACCCACTATTGGCTTCATGCGTGAAGATTGAGTGAGTGACACATATCAAAATGCAGATCCAGTTTTTGGTGCATCGTGGGCACTTGTAAGGTGCTGCTTTCCTATCTTTATTTTGGGTAAGAATAGCCTCGGTAACTCTCCCTGTGTCACAACAGTGGCTGGCTGTTTTTCTCCTGGCATATTGGGAGTACCATTTGGGTGCTGTGCTGGTTCCTTTTCATCCCTGGTGTATTTCTAATGCCCTCATCATCCTTCCAGAATTGGATTCTTGCTTCCATGGCATCTTACCAGAATTAAAATAAAAGTTAATCATTTTAAATCATCTCTGGTTCTTTTCTGAAGAACATAATCTGACATAAAAATGACATTAGTGCTCATCTCTGTGTCTGTGTCCAGTTTTTATATTCCCTTTTGGTTTTGGCAACCACACGTGGTTTTGATACGATTAGATCTAAGGATGCCATTTAAGAATGCTAAGTGTCTTACTAGGGTTTCTGCTTGGCCACTTTCTAAGCTGCTGGGTTCCTTTGTGAAGTGAGCGGAGCTCGGGAGACACAGGGCTGCCCATGGGCTCTTAGAGTGAGGGGTGCAGTTTAAGGGGTACTAGTCAATTCTCCCGTTCCTTTATGATTGGCCATTTTTATTGCTTCTTTGGCCTATGGAGCTCAAAGCCTGCAAGCAGCAGGGAAGTGCTTCAGAAATTCTACCGAGTGAGAAATCTTTGGTGGTGTGTGGATTAACCTTCACAGGGAGTCTGTTAGTAGCTGATGATTTTCTTGCCTGTGAATACAACTGCTAGAACTAGATGTTTCGAGCTTGCACTGTGGATAAAGGTGCGTTTTCTTTTTTAGCTACAACCCTCAGGTGCCTTTTCATAAATTCATTGCAGGCAGTCTTCAAGATTTTGTTGTGAGCTGTGTGATTAAATATGACCATGAAAAAAATACAGGCTTTCTCCTCTCTCTTTATCCCCACCCATCTGTATGTCATTTGCTTTTGAAAATTCGTTCTTTATTTCTTCGTTCAGTGAGCAGGGGAACTGCTATCCTTTAAACATCCTGGTTAAGAAATTGCATTAACATCTTTGGCTTACAGTATGTTGTTTTCACTACCCGTTTCCTGCAGCCTGCCTGTAGCAATTGAATTCCTCTAAGCCATTTAAAATTTTGGAATGTTATGATCTAGGTAGATATACATTTTCAAAATCAGTCTTATCCAGGCTTTTTCCAACTACCTTCAACAGGATTCTGGAATGGTCCTGAAAAAATGGCCGTTTTTAAGCACTAAAACATTTTGCTCAATGGTTTTATGTTCTTTATTCTCCCACTGAGGCCTGAGTATATGTGCCCTGTAGTATTTTCACTGGGTCTGTGTATCTATGAGACATTTTTTTTTTTTTTAATTATATTTATTTTTGGCTGTGTTGGGTCTTCGTTTCTTTTTTTTTTTTGCGGTACACGGGCCTCTCGCTGTTGTGGCCTCTCCCGTTGCGGAGCACAGGCTCCGGACGAACCGGCTCAGCGGCCATGGCTCACGGGCCCAGCCGCCCCGCGGCATGTGGGATCTTCCCAGACCGGGGCACGAACCCGCGTCCCCTGCATCGGCAGACGGACCCTCAACCACTACGCCACCAGGGAAGCCCCACGGGTCTTCGTTTCTGTGCGAGGGCTTTCTCTAGTTGCGGCAAGCGGGGGCTACTCTTCATCGCGGTGCGCAGGCCTCTATCGCAGTCTCTCTTGTTGCGGAGCGCAGGCTCAGTAGTTGTGGCTCACGGGCCTAGTTGCTCTGCGGCATGTGGGATCCTCCCAGACCAGGACTTGAACCTGTGTCCCCTGCATTGGCAGGCGGATTCTCAACCAGTGCGCCACCAGGGAATCCCTATGAGACATTTTTTTTCCTTCAGTTCTTCCTCCCTCCCTCCCTCCCTTCCTTCCTTTCTCTCTCTCTTTTCTCTGCTCTTATGGCTGAAAGGAGGTTGTTGATCAGCTTTCTTTTTAAAGAAGAAAATACTGAAAAATAAGCAGGTAATTTCCACAACATACACCTGATGGTATTGCAAGGCAGGGGGGTTTGTTTGGGCTTTTAGGTTTCACTTTATGTATTTGTAGAAATACATACTCCTTTGCAAGAAGAACATATTACTTGAAATATTTTTATTTTTAGTAAATCAAACTTCATAAGATTAGAAGATGGAGCAATGTTTTTTTTCTCTCTCTCTCTCTTTTTAATAAATACCATAATTCCCAAACTGTAAGATAAAATGGCAATGTGGATATTAATCAGAATCAAGTTAAACGCTTTGAGAAGTGCAGTGTCTCTTCCTGCCTGCGGTAATCCCTTATTTCTCTGAATTCATTCTTGTATCCTCCTGTTCCCATCACTACATTTACAAACCTTCCTGGGCTTGGGCTGCCTGTCCTCATTCCTGGAAGAAGCTGCCCTAAGGCCAGCCGTCTTCACCTCTGTTCTGTCTGCCATCCCTTCTCAGTCTTAGGACTTTGCCTTCATATTTAATTCCTCTCTACACAGTCCTGAATGTGTGTGTGTGTCTCTGCACTAGATCTTTCCACTCAGCAGATATATGCTCCATTAACACTCCCCCTGCCCCACACGCCCTTGTCTCCCTTTTGCCTCTGCCTGACTTACTGTCGCTCCCAGTTCATAGGTTTGGTTCCTTCTTATCTTTCATGTATCGAACCCCACACATCCTGCCCCCCCACCCCCC
>NW_006799027.1:1274829-1291920 GCF_000442215.2 Lipotes vexillifer | reverse complement strand
CCCCCTGGCCCGCCAGCCTGGCCCCATGGCCCCAGCCTCTCCACATTATGTGGGATACTCCCAGACCAGGGCACGAACCTGCCTCCCCTGCATCGGCGGGCGGACTCTCAACCACTGCGCCACCAGGGAAGTTCTGCCCGCCCCCATGTGTTTTTGAGTGAATAAGTGTTGTGATAAATTGAAAGGAAAAAGTCCATAATATTTTTTACTTTTTCTGTTACCATGTATTACAGTTGGATTCTTTGCTGGGTGGACTAGATTGGCCATTTTTATGCCATATGTTATGATATTGTGATTTTTATTAGTTACGAGCTAAAAATGGCAGATTGTAGGTAAAGCAAAGAAAACCTGTTAAATATTAAGTCATGTACATAAGTAAACCTTAGAAACACGGTCATACTTCTGAGTCATCGATGTTTGGCTGCATCCTGGCTTGTGTTGCAAGTAGTGCAAGTTTTACTTCAAAAACCTTGACCTGGTGGAGAGTGCGGTGTTCCTCATCCACTTATTCAGTCACTTCTGATCTTCCCCTGAGAACATCTTGTAACTGAGCATGGATTCAGGTGTTAAAAGGTAAGCGCCCTCAGTCTGTTACTAACAGTGTCTCTGCATCGTTATAATTTTTGCTGTATGACAGTTGGTCACAGTTGCCCTGGGAAAGCCCCCTGAGGCTTTTAAGGCTTTGTCTAGAAGGTCATGGTCTTAGAGGGTAAGAGCTGCTGGGACTTACTTAAGTGAGGCATTGGGGGGACATGAGGAAAAAAAGGCTGCCTAAAATGTTGCTCAAGGTCCAACATAGTCATCGATTCTATTAGCTCTAAAAATTTTAATTACTT
The DNA here is from genome assembly GCF_000442215.2 of Lipotes vexillifer. Classification (NCBI taxonomy): domain Eukaryota; kingdom Metazoa; phylum Chordata; class Mammalia; order Artiodactyla; family Lipotidae; genus Lipotes; species Lipotes vexillifer. Next base: position 1,291,084 of record NW_006799027.1, on the reverse strand, counting down.
GTATAATTAAAATATTTGATTATCAGAAAATATTAAATTTCTCTGTTTATAACTAAAGTGACAGATTAATTTTCCATTTAATTGGAAAAACAGTTTTTTTTTTCTTTTTGCGGTACGCGGGCCTCTCACTGTTGTGGCCTCTCCAGCTGCGGAGCGCAGGCTCCGGACGCGCAGGCTCAGCGGCCATGGCTCACGGGCCCAGTCACTCCGCGGCACGTGGGATCTTCCCGGACCGGGGCATGAACCCGTGTTCCCTACATTGGCAGGTGGACTCTCAACCACTGCGCCACCAGGGAAGCCCGAAAAAAAATATTTGAACAAACCATTTGATTATTTTTAATATTTTATAAGCAAGTGAGTTGAAAGTAATATATTCTCTCCTGAATATATATTTTATTTGTTTAAGAGCTGTTTTCTTACTATTTAAAACTTTTTTTTGCAGAGTGTGCTGAGGTTTTTGTTGTCATTAGAATGAATATGAATTATACTATTACTCTGGGACCTCAGCCTGGTGAAAATGTTTTCTTTAAGATACTAATTTTCTTATTCTAGGAGCAGTGGAGTTTGGTATTTACATGTTCAGTATATAAAGTATGGATGTTATAAATTCTGATCTACCATTACCATTTTAGATCTAGTAGATAGCTTTTTGATATGGTTTTCTCTTCTTATACATGTATATTTCATATAAAATTGAGTTTTAGAAGTTATTTTCAAAGAGAGGAGTGATATCCTTTGTGTCTTATGGAATTGCGCAAAAAGCTTTTTAGTGAAAGGAATTGATTCCTATAGAAAGATAACCTCACATAGGTTGTAGAGAATTTTTTTTTAAATTAACGCTCATTAGGTGTCCCTATTTATTCCTTATCATCCTCTGGGCTCATTGAACATCTAATGAGACGAATGATTAGAATTATAGGGTCTTCCCTGCTACCTTGGAAGATAGTATACTCGTTGGACTATATGGGGATTAATTTGATAGCATGATTTCTTTTTTAATTAGTTAATTTTTAAACATCTTCATTGGAGTATAATTGCTTTACAATGGTGTGATAGTTTCTGCTTTATAATAAAGTGAGTCAGCTACACATATACATATATCCCCATCTCTCCTCCCTCTTGCATCTCCCTCCCACCCTCCCTTATCCCACCCCTCTAGGTGGTCAAAAAGCACCAAGCTGATCTCCTTGTGCCATGTGGCTGCTTCCCACTAGCTATCGGTTTTACATTTGGTAGGGTATATATGTCCATGCCTCTCTCTCACTTCATCCCAGCTTACCCTTGCCCCTCCCCATGTCCTCAAGTCCATTCTCTACGTCTGAGTCTTTATTGCTGTTCTGCCCCTAGGTTCTTCAGAGCCATTATTTTTTTTCTTTTTTTTTTTTTAGATTCCATATATATGTGTTAGCATACGGTATTTGTCTTACTCTTTCTGACTTACTTTACTCTGTATGACAGACTCTAGGTCCATCCACCTCACTACAAATAACTCAATTTCATTTCTTTTTGTGGCTGAGTAATAGTCCATTGTATATATGTGCCACATCTTCTTTATCCATTCATCTGCTGATGGGCACTTAGGTTGCTTCCATGTCCTGGCTATTGAAAAAGAGCTGCAATAAACATTTTGGTACATGACTCTTTGAATTATGGTTTTCTCAGGGTATATGCCCAGTAGTGGGATTGCTGGGTTGTATGGTAGTTTTATTTGTAGTTTTTTAAGGAACCTCCATTCTGTTGTCCACAGTGGCTGTATCAATTTACATTCCCACCAATAGTGCAAGAGGGTTCCCTTTTCTCCACACCCTCTCCAGCATTTATTGTTTGTAGATTTTTTGATGATGGCCATTCTGACTGGTGTGAGGTGATACCTCATTGCAGTTTTGATTTGCATTTCTCTAATGATTAGTGATGTTGAGCCTCCTTTCATGTGTTTGTTGGCAATCTGTATATCTTCTTTGGAGAAGTGTCTGTTTAGGCCTTCTGCCCATTTTTGGATTGGGTTGTTTGTTTTTTTTTGATATTGAGCTGCATGAGATGCTTGTAAATTTTAAAGATTAATCCTTTGTCCGTTGCTTCATTTGCAAATATTTTCTCCCATTCTGAGGGTTGTCTTTTCGTCTTGTTTGTAGTTTCCTTTGCTGTGCAAAAACTTTGAAGTTTCATTAGGTCCCATTTGTTTATTTTTGTTTTTATTTCCATTTTTCTAGGAGGTGGGTCAAAACGGATCTTGCTGTGATTTATGTCGTAGAGTGTTCTGCCTGTGGTCTCCTCTAAGAGTTTTAGAGTGTCTGGCCTTACATTTAGGTCTTTAATCCATTTTGAGTTTATTTTTGTGTATGGTGTTAGGGAGTGTTCTAATTTCATTCTTTTACATGTAGCTGTCCAGTTTTCCCAGCACCACTTTTTGAAGAGGCTGTCTTTTCTCTATTGTATATTCTTGCCTCCTTAATCAAACATAAGGTGACCATATGTGCGTGGGTTTATCTCTGGGCTTTCTATCCTGTTCCACTGATCTACATTTCTGTTTTGTGCCAGTACCATACTGTCTTGATTACTGTAGCTTTGTAGTATAGTCTGAAGTCAGTGAGCCTGATTCCTCCACCTCTGTTTTTCTTCCTCAAGATTGCTTTGGCTCTTCGGGGTCTTTTGTGTTTCCATACAAATTGTGAAATTTTTTGTTCTAGTTCTGTGAAAAACGCCATTGGTAGTTTGATAGGGATTACATTGTGATTTTTTTTTTTAATTAAAAAAATTTTAGAATATGTTATTTACTTGATTTTTTGTTTTGCGGTACGTGGGCCTCTCACTGTTGCGGCCTGTCCCGTTGAGGAGCACAGGCTCTGGACGTGCAGGCTCAGCGGCCATGGCCCACGGGCCTAGCTGCTCCGCAGCATGTGGGATCCTCCCAGACTGGGACACGAACCCGTGTCCCCTGCATCGGCAGGTGGACTCTCAACCACTGCACCACCAGGGAAGCCCTATTTACTTGATTTTTGCAAAGTTAATATATTCATAGCTCCCAAATCAAACATTATATATGGATATTACACAATACTTCCTTCCAGACCCCAGCTCACCTCCTCTTATGCAACCACCTTTACCAAGTTCCTGTGGACCTTTTCAAAGAATACCATTCTTGCATGAGCAAATATGAAACTGTATTCTCTTTTCACATTCTTACTTAAATACTACCTGTCATCTTCTGGGCTTTGATTTTTCTGCTGAGAATGGCTGGGTGATCTTTGTATATGGAAACATAAAAATGGTCTATTTTTGAAACTGTTTACTAATTTTCCTTTGTACAGATGGGATGTTGTCTGCTGATGAGCACGTTGATTGTTTACTGTGTTTTTGTTTTTTTTAATTAATTTATTTTTTTTGCGGTACGCGGGCCTCTCACTGTTGTGGCCTCTCCCGTTGCGGAGCACAGGCTCCGGACACGCAGGCTCAGGAGCCACGGCTCACGGGCCTAGCCGCTCTGTGGCATGTGGGATCTTCCTGGATTGGGGCACGAACCCGTATCCCCTGCATCGGCAGGCAGACTCTCAACCCCTGCACCACCAGGGAAGCCCTGTTTACTGCGTTTTGTTCTTGCAAACAACAGCCCAGTGAATAACCTTTGTCCTTCAGCCACTTGGCATTGAGTATCTCTTGGATAGAAACCTAAAAATGAATTGTATATTTGTGGATTTGTACGAGAGTATGTACATGTATAACTTTGATGGATGTTTCCAGACTGACCTCAGTAGATGCTGGACCAAGTTACATTCCCACCAGCAATGCCCAGGAGACCCCGTGCACTATGTCATGTCACGTTACAACATGAGGTTCTGTGAAATCTGTTCAGCTGATGAGATATGCCTTTGAAATCATTCCCTTTCCCCACTCTCGAGAGCGTAAGGTTGTTGACACAGTTTGCAGCTTGTGAGCTGAGACTGGGCTTCCTTTCTTCTTAGGGAGAACAGGTCACTCAGTCCCTGTCTTCCTTGGAGGAAGAGGAAGCCTTGGCGCGCACAATGGGGGTGGGGTGGGGTGGGGAGGGGGTTCTTGTTACTCCTTCACAGAGTAACACGGAGGAAACACACCATAGTATTAGTTTTGATGCTACTGTTTCTGTTGTGGGTGTATCTTCCTGCCACCCCTTTACGTACATCCCAGCACTTCTCCCCTGCACCCCCAGCGCTGCCAGCTCCCCTGAACTTGTTTGGCCTCCAGATTCATCTTGCGTTTACATCGCTGGCCTTTTCAGCATGCTCATCAACTCTCCCCTTGCCTCTTCCTAAGTCCTCTCCCCATGGTCAGAACTTGGAATTCTCCACTCTGGAGACGTCCTGACACCTGCCTTCCGTCCATTATCCTATCCGCCTACTCCTGCCCAAACCAAGGGAAGGTGCACCCAGGAGCTTTTATTCCCTTTCTTTCCATCATGGCACTTACCATGTTTCATTTTAATTACGGGTGTTTCTCTTTTAATGAGAGCATGGCCCCGTATTTGTTGCTCAGGGTTTCTGTTTGTGAGGGAGGCATGCCTAAACTTCTGGCGGCGTTAAATCTCTTTTGCAACGGTTGCATCTAAGCACACCTTACTTTCACTGAATGCTTTTGTAATTGTAAAGGGCTACATACTTATAATTTGTGTATCTAAACAGTTCTTCTCAACACATTTTTATAGCCAACATTTTGATAAAAAAATGTATTATTCCATAGAGAGTATATCTTTCCTTACCGTGAATGTTTAACTTTTCAAGAATCTCTTCTAGATTAAATTGGGAAGATTTTGAGGGGAGGGCAAGGAAAGTTAGATTATATCAGCAGAAATCTAGGCTTTTGGACTTACTCCTATTTTAAGTCCCCAGAGGGACTAATTTTCCTGAGAACTTTGTATTTTAATCATAAACATACGCGATTCAGTAATACTTTCATAAACCTTTGGCTGAGAGTTTGGCATTAATGTCCTGAACTCATAGAAAGAGAAACATATTTTTGTGGATTGGCCAAGAAAAACAGGTCTCAATTCAAATAAAAATAATGTTTCTTATTTTAAAAAGATTTTTCCACTGAGTTATGTGTTAAACTTTTTGGTAATTTAGTTGTCTAATATTGCACATGACTTAGGCAGTGATTTGATATACTTTCTGTGGCTCAATATAATGCCTGTCTGAATTTTTAAAATTTTGCTCTTCAGTAGGATTTAAGTTGAATTAGGGTACACATAATTATTTAACTAACTTTTATTATTTACTTTGTGGATTTTTATAAAAAGATAAATCCCATGTCTTATTTCTTTAAATATATTGGAAATCGTAAAATATGCAAAGGACTTTTATTGATGGTGAAAATGCCTTCTTTAAGGTGCATGTGCAATTTCCCTTCTGTAAGTGACTGGACCAGCATTTTGAATCTACTGCATCCCTGGAGAATCTTCCTCTTGGCTTCTCTGACATTCTGTCTCTAAGCTCAGTCATTGTTTTATTTGCAGAAATGTCTTTCTTCTGCTCTTCCCGTGTGCGTGCATGCAGGTCATTTTTCTAAATGGGATTTTACGTGCTCTTCCTTGGCATGACCTTTCAGTTTCTCTTCCCGTCTTTCCAGCTTTGTGTTGCCCACAAATACTAGCTGACTACTTCTGTCTAGACGTCTTTGAGCTCTTTTTGCACTTTCTCCCAAGCAGAGGGAAGTGGTCCCTAGTGTAAAGGGCAGTGCGAGTTGAAACCCCTTGCTCTGGACCTGACTCTCCATCCATCTGTGCAATCCATCACAGGCTCTGTATGCCAGAATGACCTCACCCTCTGTGAAATTGTCTGTAGTTAATTTTCACATGTTTCCTAGAGCTAGAAAATTCTATAATTGTCAGTGACTTTCTTGTTTCTTGTCATTTTGCCATGGGTCTCCCAGGTTTCAAACTTACTTTGTGTCTTTCTACTGCTGCTTGTTTTATCTGTTGCCAGGTACTACATATTATACCTTTAGTCTTGCATATATACGTGTTCTTTCTACCTTCTAAGCACCTGTTCTCACTTCAGCCATACTCCTTTCAACTGGACTGATGTAACATGTGTCTCCCTCTACCATCTGTCCCTTCTTTAAGTCAATGCTGCACATTCCTATTTGCTTAATCTTTCAAACCACTGTTTGTATTGCATCACCTCCATGTTTAAAGGCATAAAAAAACTCCCTCCTTCAGTGATTTAAAATTAACCTCATTAGCTTGGTGTTCTGTATACTCTGCAATCCAAAATCCAAGTTAACGTCTTTAGACTTCATCTCCTACCATGACCTCATGCATATCCTACGCTCTGTTGTACTTCTGTGCATTCCTTTTAAATAAATATTCCTTCTATTAAATAAATATTCCTTCCATTTCTTCTATTCCTTCAATGGCCCCCCCCCCCCCACACACACACCTTTTGAATCAGTGTTGTGTCGTTAATTACTTAATCCAGTCTCTGGTCACATGTGTTTCGGATGCTCGCTTTAAGATACTGCCCTGCTTGAGAATGGAGTGGTTTGAACAGGGAGGAGACCAAAATTGAGTCCTAGTTCATGCTTCTTAATGGGAATCTTGCATAAGCTGCTTTAACCTCTAGCTTCCTGGAGGGGCAGACCCTGGATGGAAATGGTCCCTTAAGGAAAACCAATATTCCAAAAGTCTGTCTGGAAAACAAGGAGTCTGGTAAAATTTTGAGGAAATCCAAATCATTGATTTCAGTTAATGATCTTTACACAAAATAGCGATCAGTTTTTATCCCATGACGTCAGGGGTTATTCTCTTGCCTTTGAGCCGAAGGTGTTCTGGTGCTCTGTCTGTGTGGATCCCCCTATGAGGAGGCTGTGTCATGTGCTCCCAGTCAGAGGCTCAGATTTGATTCCTGCCTTGAGGGATTCATTAGTCTGACTGCTCTGAACCCCCCTTTCCTTATCTGGACTGTTGGAGGAATTACCTCTTTCTTACTAATAAAGTTCAGAAGCTTTAATGACCTTATCACAGTGGTTTACAAATTATGCTTCTGACCAGAAAAGGTTAGATTTCTGTTGCCCTTAGCTGTGTGACCGTGGTCACTTTGATTTGACTCTTCAGTAAAATAATATAGCTCAATAGTCAATAGGTGTTACTTTAATTACATAATATGTTAGTCAAAACCTAATATAAAGGTTATTGCTATTCTTTGCCACATACCCTGTCCTAGTGGTTGCTTTAAATTTTCAGTAGTCATGTTCTATCATTAGGAACTCAACTTGCTTCTTACCTTTAAATATAAGGCCTTGTTGGATAGAATAATGAGCAAATTACATTCAACAGTCTATTCTACTGTCAAAAAATGTGTTTTTTTGTATGTGAAACAAACGTGTAGTATTTAGTCAAAATAATTCTGTCCCTGCTCTCAGATGCCTTATAGTCTCTTGGGGCGACAGAGCACTGTGATCCTTGTGTGCTTCTGGTGAGTAAGAGGTGGGTGAAAGGCATCACATGGACATTTCAGTGCATGTGACAGTTGGATGGATATTCAGGTACTCTACCCCAAAACACTAGGACTGCTTTGGATAAATAGATGGTATTCACTTTGGGTCTTGAAAGATGACAGTGGTACCCCGGTAGAGCCAGGTTACAGAAAGATGAGCATAGGGGAGTTTTTGTTGGTGAGAAGTCTGGCGTGCTGGGAGTTTAGTGTTCATGTATGGACAAGATACATATTAGAAGTTAAATTGGGTCCAGATTGTGTGGAAGTATCCAAATATATATTATGCAAATACAACATTGGTGATGGAGAAAAGGGGTCAAATCTGTCACGTTGGTTCAAACAGCAAGTTTCTTTACCCGGTAAAGTACACTGAAAATGGATTTGAGAAGAGAAACCCCCATTAGAAGGATAAGAAATAATGTCCTAAATCCATGCTGTTGCAGCCAAGATGAAAAGAATAAATTTGATAGGTACTAGGAGGTAGAATCAATTGGTTTTGGTAGTAATCAAGATGTGATTTTCTATGGTTGAGATATTAAAAATGGCTCACAGCAATTTCAGTAGAACGAAGGGCCAGGCACCAGATTTCTGGGGGGTTGAGGGATAAATGGGAGGTATAAAACATGAAAAACTAAGAAAAGAAGAGGAAGGTGTTTTGTTTTTTTAAATGATGGGAGAGGTGGTTGCTTAGTTGCCTGCTGATATGAAGAAGTCATTGCTCATTGGGATAGGGCTGTTCGCTCAGAATTTAAAGTTAAAGAGAACCTTGATTACCTTGCATTAATAAGCCAGATTTCATCAGGCTTCATATTTGATTAGTTCCTCCTGGAGTCTTTAAAAGACCCTTCTGGTTTCTACTGACCTGAATGGTTTTGTATTACTGGAATATATCTTGTTTTCTGTTTCTTCCAACAGATTACTATGAATCTATTAAATAACATTAGGCTTGACTCTTATCCCAAGGAATTCTGACTATTAAAATCTGTGTTCATTCTAAGGAATTTTTTGTTTAGCAGAAAGTATGATATGGCTGGTGATTTTATTTTTTACCCTCTGCATATGTTGCTCTACTTAATGAATATGAGTTGCTCTACATAATGAGATGATGGAACTATTTATCATCAAACTTCAGCTTCTTTCTTCTATTGTTTTTCTACTATTAGGTAAGATGTTAATGTATAACTAATTGTACCTTATGGTATATACCACTTGCAAGTACAGAAATATATCTGAGCTTCAGAATAAAGGGGAATTTAAGAGTTAATCTTCAGTCAGTAGTGAGGTGCTTTTTGCTAGAATAATATTGCTTAGGGACTTCCTACGAATAAGAAGATAAAAAATTGGGCCAGGGTTTCATGGTTTCTTTTCAATTTCTCATGTGACTTAAAATTTGCCAGGTTGTTAATATTTGAATTGTAATAATGATTCTGTGAATTAAAAAAAAATTATTGGGATTTTAAGGTGGTCTGGAAAACGTGGGTGATTGTTATATAATTTAATGTCTTGATACTCCAGTTCTCATCAGAACAACTTTAATAATAACAAAAACATGAGCTGACTTTTTTTTTAACCCCAAGAGTCTGTGTGTGTGTATGTGTATGTGTGTGTATGTGTGTGTGGTTGTATATATGCATCTCTGTGTTGTAGTTAGTTAGGGTAATTAATTTTTGGTTAATAATGACAAGATATACTATTTCTTGACCTTTAGTATGCTAAACTTTTTTTAAATTAAGAGCTTGTTTATTTTATTTATTTTTTACTGAGATAAAATTGATGTATAAGATTGTGTAAGTTTAAGGTGTACAGAACTTTTATTTGAGACATTTTTTGCAGTATGGTTACCACTGTAGAATTATCTTACACCTCTATCCACATCACATAGCTATCTTTTCTTTTTTTGTGGTGAGAACAATTAAGATATAGTTTCTTAGCACCTTTGGAGTTTGTAATACAGTATTGTTGACCATAATCACAGTGCCTTAACCCCCAGTGCTAAGCTCTTAATATGCATTGTCCTTATACAGAACCTATGAGGTAATGTTTAGCATTATTATCCCCATTTCCTGGCTGAGAAATGTGAGCCTTAAGAGTCATACAACTTGCTAAAGGTCACACAGGGAGTACAACATTTTGCATTCAAGTCTAGGTCTTCCTGGCTCTAAAATCCATTCATTCTATTATCTAGTTAATGATAACTGCATAGACAAAGATAACTTCCCCTTAAACTGAGATTCACAGGGGTGGAGCTGTTGACCTGGGGTGTGTTTTGGGAAGCCTGTGAGGTCTGTTCCTTGATTGCACAAGCTTTCTTAGGGTCTTTTCTCTGCTTCTCTGCCTGGAATACGCTTTCCCCAGACTTACCCTTGCTTAACTCTCCCCCGTCTTTCAAACCTGTGCTCAGATCTCACCTTCTCACTGAGACTTTCCAAACCCCTGTTTAGGACTGTAAGGGGTTGCTATCCCTGCCGAACCCCCCCCCCCCCCCCCCCCCCCCACTTTCCCTGCCTTTTTCTTTCCCAGTTCCCCTGGCCGTACTCTATTTTTACTAGCACTTTCTTACCTATATGTAATTTGCTTATTTATCACATTTATTGTAAATTTTCCATTCCTGCCTGTTAAAATATGTTTCAGGAGGGCAGGAATATTGCCTGTTTGTTCACTCCTGTGTCCCCAATGCCTTGGACAGCGCCTGGCACATCATAGGCATTCAATCACTGAATAAATAAATAAGTGGCTAGATGCACGAGAACTCCCTGAATTCATAAGGAAGATACCCCCCCCCCCGCTTTTTTTTTAATGAGCTTGTTCCTAGGGAAAGCATCCATGGCTTTTTTCAGGTTCTTACTTTATTAGACTGCACCCTGTGTCTATCCCAAGGGGTGGTGATTCATATGCTCATTAACTGAATTAAAAAACCATGGAAACAAAATCACTAACTTGAAAAAAAAATGCATCCCCATGTTCATTGCAACATTATTTACAGTAGGCAAGGTATGGAAACAACCTAAGCATCCATCGATGGTTGAATGGATAAAGAAAATGTGGTATGCACATAACACACACGCAATGGAATATTATTCAGCCATAGAAATAAGGAAATATTGCCATTTATGAAACATGGATGGACCTTGAGGGCATTATGCTAAGTGAAATCAGTCAAACAGAGAAAGACAAATACCACATGATCTCACTTATATGTGGAATCTAAAACCAAAAACAAAAAACCAAATTCATAGATACAGAGAACAGATTGGTAGTTGCTAGGTGCAGATGCATGGGGGTGGGCAAAATGGGTGAAGGTGGTCAAAAGGTACAAACTTCCAGTTATAAAATAAATAAGTCCTAGGGATATAATGTACAGCATGGTAACTACAGTTAACAGTACTGTATTATATATTTGAAAGTTGCTAAGAGATTAAAGTTCTTACCACAAGAAAAAAAATTTGTAACTGTGTGGTGATGGACGTTAACTAGACTTGTGGTGACCATTTTGCAGTATATACAAATATCAAATCATTATATTGTACACCTGAAACTAATAGAGTGTTATATGTCAATCATATCTCAATTAAAAAAATGGATACCAAGTTTTCAGCTGTATATGATTCAGAGAAATCAAAACTATCAAGAACTAGCATATACTAGTTCATTTAAAATTTTTCCTTGGAATCATTTTGAAAAGATAAATTGTGTTTTACATTTTAAAATTACAGATTGAAGAGTAACACAATTCATGTTAACATGTATATATGTTTGAATGTCATCATTTGAGACAGCAGGCCAAACTGGGGCACTTAATGCTTCATAAATGCTATAAATACACAGTTGAAGTGACCAATTGTGGTCTGTATCTTCTTTCTGAGAATGTACACCTATGATGTGTCTCAATTCAATTCTGCAAGAATAATTGTACATGTAAAATATGTAACAAACTGAGTTGGGCAATGAGTATCTCCTGGTCAAAGGGACGATTCCTGTCCTTAGTCATGTAAATGGCCGCAATGCTGTATAATAAGTAAGAAATAACAGGAGCATGTGTGCAGATGTAAACATATAGTTGAGGCCCGCTGAATTCTGGCGTCTTGGTCATGAGCCATTTGGTCACTTATTCCATTCTCTTAATGATCATACACCCTTGTTTTGGCCATCTGTCTCCCACACATGAACTGGTTGTTAAAAGTTTGAATGCTGTTAATCAGAGTATATCATTTAATAAAACAAGTAGGAATAAAAATTCCTTTTCACTTCGGTATACTGGCTTAATGAAGCCCTTTTTACTGAAATATTTTTGACTCATTTTCAAAGAAAATGAGGGTAATTGTCTTCTTATAAATAGATGCTCACCCTCACTGGGAATCATCGAAAAGCAAATTAAAATATTGATTTTTTTGGCTATAGTTCAGCAAAAAAATTTAGCCGAAAAAGTTTAGCAATCCATTGGTTGCAAGGATGTGGCCCTATAGGCACACTTGCGTGCTATAGATTGGAATGTACTTGATGAAGCCTTTCTGAAAGTGAATTTGGCAATATCTCTCTCTGATTTCAAAATTTTACTGGTGGGAATATTACCTACAGAGAAATGTTGGCTCGTGGATAAGTATGTTAATTGTTACAGTAGTAAAAAATAAAGAAACAAGCTACGCTTGACCATTAATGAAGGAGTAACTATGTCAATTATTCTATATTGTACTAAGGGATACTCTGCAGCTATTAAAAGAATTCAGGTAAAAATATCTGTATAAGTATTGAAAGATTTCCAAGACATGTTGTTAAGTGAAAAGAACAAGTTTCACAGGGTATATATAATATGTTTCATTTCATATAAAAATTACACCTGCATATATGGGCATCTCACGTATATACTGTTATAGAGAGGGAATTGGAGGGATATTTTCCAAATCAAAACTGTGATTCATTTTAAAGGGGGGACTTGTGGAGGTAGCCTGGCGCTTCCGTGTTTTATTCTGTGTACATTAGCACCAGTTTAATTTTTTATGAGATGACGTGATGATGGGGAAACAGTCCTCATAACATTAAAAAAAATTGCTAAAGACACACATACGCTCCAACGCTGAGGTGGGTTTGTTTCCCTTGCTTCAAAGAGCATTTCTTTCTTTTTTAAAAAAATCATTCATTCATTCATTCATTCATTTATGGCTGCGTTGGGTCTTCGTTGCTGTCCACCGGCTTTCTCTAGTTGCAACGAGCGGGAGCTACCCTTCATTGTGGTGTGCGGGCTTCTCATTGCGGTGGCTTCTCGTTGCGGAGCACAGGCTCTAGGTGCGCGGGCCTCAGTAGTTGTGGCACGCAGGCTCAGTAGTTGCTTGCAGGTTCTAGAGCACAGGTTCAGTAGTTGTGGTGCACGGGCTTAGTTGCTCCGCGGCATGTGGGATCTTCCCGGACCAGGGCTCGAACCCACGTCCCCTGCATTGACAGGTGGATTCTTAACCACTGCGCCACCAGGGAAGTCCCCAAATAGCATTTCTTTGTATTACTTCTCTCCCATTCTTCTCTCAACACCCAACGTCTTCTTTAACATTTATTTGATGATAAATTTTAAATTAATATTTTAATATTTAAAAATTACCATTATTTTTTATATTCAATTTTATAAATGCATAGCACCTTTTATTTAAAAGTTTAATGCATTCTCAGAGGACAAGATTGGAATCACTTGCCCTCTGAAAACGGCGCACGATCAGATAAACGTCCTCATGTCTCGTGCCATGATTTGAAGGTAGTCACTCAGTAAACACTAGTAAATTAAAGACTTCTAGAGAGATTAAATTAATTTTCTGGAGAACTGTAATCACGGATGTTTAAACAGACCATGAATTTATTTGCTGTCATTTATGAGACAAAAGATTAAGTCTGGTAGGATAAGTTACTCCTAATTTCCATCAGGAATGTGGATAATGTCCAAAATAAAGACTGTATAATCACCAAACGTGGTGCTTAACTGCCTTGAAGAATTTCATGATAAACACCTAAAAACTTACTTTTTAAAATCTCAAAAATTATCATCAATTCATCTAACATGTAGAATAATTTTTGTTGAATTAGTACATCTAAATCTTTGAAAATATACAATTATGACATGGATTTATTTTGGTAGACTTAAGAGAAACCCTTATAAGTACGCTTTTAATAAGCAAAAGTTATTCTTTAAAATATGATTTTAAACTTGCCTTGCTACTTTCCTACCACATACTCTGAAACCAAATCTTATCCTTTCTAGGTTGGTCATGGGTCATTTCCCTCTGTGGAAACTTGTAAAATCACACTGTAATCTGTTAAACCAAGGGTATTTTAATTTGTATCATATGGGAAAGCACCTGTGGAATCCTTGCCTAAATTTCTAATCTTTCATAATTTAAACTTAATTCGTCTCTCTCCTTTTTTCCTTTTTTTTGGGTGGGGGCAGTTTAAAATATCAGCAAAGCTTAACATAAATAAATGCATTTGGTAATTGAAAACAATTAAGATGCATACTCATCATTTTTCTGCAAAAATGTCTCCAGATTAAAATTAAACCTAGGGCTTCCCTGGTGGCGCGGTGGTTAAGAATCCACCTGCCAATGCAGGGGACATGGGTTTGATCCCCGGTCCAGGAAGATCCCACATGCCACGGAGCAACTAAGCCCGTGCACCACAACTACTGAGCCTGTGCTATAGAGCCCACGAGCCACAACTACTGAAGCTTGCATGCCTAGAGCCCATGCTCCGCAACAAGAGAAGCCACCACAATGAGAAGCCCATGCACCACAAGGAAGAGTAGCCCCTGCTCGCCGCAACCAGAGAAAGCCCGCCCACAGCAACAAAGACCCAACGCAGCCAAAAATAAAAATATAAATAAACTTAAAAAAAAGTTAAACCTAGCCAATTGTACTCCATTTTCTGTTTTTATCCTCAAGTCACCTTTAAGAATATCTATGGCAACTTAAGCTCAATGGTTCAAAAATAAAACATATGCCATAGAGAAGACAGATGTTAGCAATTAGTGAATTTCGGTGAAGGGTCTATTGAGTGTATATCTATTCAATTTTCTGTAGGTTGGACATTTTTCCCAAAAATTTGAGGAAAAGGAGGTTGCATGTAACCCAAATTCTTTGCATTTTCTTTGAAACAACAAAGTCGATTCATTCTTACCATTGCAGCTCAGGAAGTAAAAGTGTTTCACAGTCTCAAGATCTTGATTTAAGAAATATTTGGCCAAAAACTCAGGTGCCATTTCATCTGCAGCCCCTGTTTGTTTATTGTCTCCCTGTCCACACTCTGACTCCAACAATGGATGTGGATGTTGGTATCTGTCAGGGTTTGGCCATGTTTTCATTTTCATGTTGCGATTAGGTTGTTACCTTGGTAATCCCAAGCTCTCCAGGATAGCTGAGCCTTAAGTTTAGGGCCCTGGAGTCAGGAACCGAGTTAGCTGTTGTGAGTTTGTAAAGATGTCTGGTGACTGTTCAGTGACTGCTGGGTGTGCTCAGGAGACCTTCTCAGCTCTGCAGGCCGTCTCCAGACCTGGCTCAGCAGTAGCCGACTGCTGAAAGACAAGGAGGGGGTGATTGTGGGTGCTCTCCTTCCCTGCCTGTGCTCTCTTTGCATTTCAGCCTGTGGTGCTGAGAATGTGTGTTTGCTCCCTTTACAGGTCAGCTGCCCTGCCCTCCAGGAGCTTGCCTTTGAGTCTGGTAGATTTACACGTGGATTGATAGCTGTGTGGCAAAGGATGGGTTCCTTAACCACTCTGAGCTGCAATTCTCTACTTGTAGAACAGGAACAGCATGGATATAGGGCCTGGCTCATTCGTGAGGATGTTTAGTATTATCACCACTGTCAATAACTATTTTCCCTCTTCCTACCCATCTTTATCCTCTGAGGTAATTATATAAAGTTCTTTTCAATGTTTAACTAAAATATCTATAAGATAAAATAAAGTGCTTTGTTCAAAATGTATGCACTTAACAGGTATAATTATTAAACACTGAAAAGCAATGTTATGCTCAAGGCCACTGCTTTTAGTTGTTTTGCAGGAGGGGAGAATTGGGGTGAAATGCAGCCTGTGCTTTGCACCCCAGGCCAGATTCTCGAAGGGGACCCCTTTCTCTAGTCTCACTTAGGCACCATAGAGGTGCCAGATGCACTTTTGGTGTCTAGTCCCTTTATAACTGGCCTTTTAGGAAATTCAAGTTCCATTTTAGATAAAAATTGCCCTTTGCTGTCAGAGTGATGGTGGTTGTTGTTAGAAAGTCATTGCTTGATGGTACACATGGTTCCCAACTTAGGATGGTTCAGTACACATTCATCAGAAACCCGACTTCGAATTTTGAATTTGGATCTAGTCATGGATGTTTGCATCCGCTTTCTCTTCTCTCGTGTTGCTGGGCAGTGGCAGTGAATTGCAGTTTCCAGTCGGCACGTGATCTGGAGGGTAAACAACCAGAACACTGACAACCATTCTGTTCTTCTCTTTTGGTACAGTGTTCAATAAATTACATGAGATATCCACTACTTCATTATTAAATAGGCATTGTGTTAGACAATTTTTCCCAACTGTAGGCTAATGTAAGTGTTCTGAGCACATTTAAGGCAGGCTTGGCTAAGCTGTGATGTAGGTTAGGAGCATTAGATACATTTTGGGCTTATGATATATATATATATATATACATATACAGATATAAAGTTTATAATTTGGTATGCTTTCTTTTCTTATTCAAAATAACTATTCAGGTTCATACCTAATTTTGTACTTATATTTTATTCTATTAACAGTTTTTTTTTTTTTTTTTTTTTTA
>NW_006799027.1:1246451-1274697 GCF_000442215.2 Lipotes vexillifer | reverse complement strand
TTGCGGTACGCGGGCCTCTCACTGCTGTGGCCTCTCCCGCTGTGGAGCACAGGCTCTGGATGCGCAGGCTCAGCGGCCATGGCTCACGGGCCCAGCCGCTCCACGGCACGTGGGATCTTCCCGGACCGGGGCACGAACCCACGTCCCCTGCATCGGCAGGCGGACTCTCAACCACTGCAGCACCAGGGAAGCCCGGGCTTATGATATTTTTGACTTACTATGAGTTTATTGGGACAAACCCCATCACAGGAGATCTGTAATTCATTTGTCAGCTGGTTCAAAGAATAGTTAAACATCTGTTACATGAATGGCCTTACTAGGATATAAAATAAAACTGAGCAATAATCTGGCTAAGTATGAATAAGTGTCAGACAGAATGTTGGTACTTTATATTATTTATATTTTTAATTAATCTTCTAAGAAATCTTTCCTTTCTTTCTAGTCTTCCCCAGTACCACCTGAGTAATTATAGCCGGCTTCTGCCTGATGGTCATATGTCTTCCCAACTCTGTTAAGTGACATCATCTTGGTAGTTTACAGTCTGCCCCAGGGGGAGTATTTGTATCACAGGTGTTGGCGAACATTACAAATCAGATCTTTTTTCCCCCTTAAAAAATTTTTTTTTCTTTGGAGAGCCAGCTCTTAGACAGTTACCAGCACACTCCTGCATATATCACATCTTCACGCCACTTCCTAGAAATGATTGGTTATCCGTCCAAATCTCTGCTTTGACAGCCCGTCATTGCATTGGGTTTTGTCTCTAACCTGACGAGACTTCTCTTTACGCCAAACAAGTTTTTGCGTGTCAGAGTCTGTCCCCACCTTCCCCACTGGAGCCCCCAGAAGAGCTGGGCTTAGTATTGTTCAGGTCCATCTCCCAAGTGCTTTCTTAGTGACATTGCTCTGACATTGCTCTGATGGGAACCCCAGGACTGACCTGAGGATGTGATGTCAAACTGACCCTTTCAAACTTGCTAGTCCTATCAGAGAAGCAAGGCAGGGCCCAAGTGTTCTTTGGGGTCACAGAGTGTTAAGTCTTGACTGCTGCTCCTTAGCTGAGTGCAGGACAATATATGTGTTTCTATTTTTAAAATACATTTGTATCTTGATGATATCTCTTGAGACTGTCAGAAGTGAGGTCTGTAACTGCAGGTCTCTTTGACCTCATCAAATGTTTGACTCAACTCACTAGTAATAGTGTCTGTTTAATGATTCTTTTAAGAAGTTGGAATTTTATTAATATCTGACTGCTACCCTCAAGAGTATATATAGGCACAAAAACCCCCTGCAGTTCCATTTTACAAAGAATTCTCATATGTGGAGGTGATTTTCGAAATGATAGAGAATAGAGACAGAAGATGGGTTTCACATTTAATGCCCAAGGGAGAAAAGCCACCTGCAGACACACATCCAGGAATCCAGCAACTAAGGCTCACAGAGAGAGAAGAATCCAGATGAAAGGGCTGTGAGACTTATTTTAAGAAATTGCCTAATGACAGATTGACGGTTTTGAATAGGAAATAGTATTTGGTATTCAAGATTTCTCAAATAAAGGAAGAAAGGTGGCTCTGGCCCTTGAAAAGCTAATCTGAATCACAAAGGCTGAGCTGACTTTTCAGGAAAAGCGTGAAAGACTTCTGAACGCGCTTCCCTTGTACTGTCTTTTATCTGAAGATACTACAAGTTGTTCACCCCCGAAATAAGCCCACGCTCTGGGTTGTGATGCTAAAGATAGCTGTTGAGCTTTTTAAAAATACATGGACTGTCTAATATCTTAAAATCTATTTCAGTTTGTTATTAGCTACAAAGTCTGTTTTCTACCGCATTGTAGTACTTGCCCGGTAAAACTTTTTAAGAGAGGAAATTCCTACCACTTATCAGTCCAATTCAACCTGTCTATTATCTGGAGAACAAGTAAGCAGACAACTTGATCCTCTTTTATCTGAACATTCAGGAGTAAATATTTCAAGAATCAAACAGTTTCTATCCCCATGAATGACCTCAATAAACATTTCAGAACTTTTACTTTTGTAACGGAAAGTAACCAGTATCTGTTATGTTTTCTATTTCTATTTGTCTCGTATATCACTGCTGCAATCATTTTATACTAAATATTGTAATGAGTCTCTTACTCTGAGAGCATCTCTTTCAGGTAAATACTGATAAGACAGTCTTTCACATAAAATGAGCTCAAGTTTTTTTAGTCCATTTGCACATCACAAATTCCAGATTGAATTATATCCCAAGGGAACAACCTGAGGAAACCAAAAGAACTGATATAATTGGATCAAATTGTGTAAAATCAAAAGCAAATGATATGGTTATTAAACCTAATGAAATGACTTCCCAGCATTTAATTCATTTCTCTGACTCAAGAAATTTTAGTAATAAGTAAGTGTGTTGAAAGGGATACTCTGAACAATCACCCTTCCTAAATAGTCCTTTTCTCCAAGACTGTTTTTGGTTGAAAAATTTCTGAAAGTTACACATTAGAACAGACAGTTGTTATCTTCTGGGATGTGAGTGAAAGGAGAGGTGGCAGGAGGTGACATCTGGGTCCTTATTAAACCCAGGAAGAAAGCAGTGAAATCGGCAAATGCTTTTATAAAGTAATGATCTCTTGTATTACCACCTCCATTTTACATAAAGTGAAAACAAACCGTAATTGGTAATAGCTATATGACATCTAAAGGGTTACCATCACTAGTTTATAAAGATTTTGTTGAAATTCGTAGAAAAAAATAGGCTTCTGATAAATAGATGAGTGAGACGAGTAGATAAATCAACTACATATTTTACTTAGGTAGTAGGCAGTGTTCCAAGCATTTTATGTTAATTAACTCATTTGATCCTCATAGAAACTCAGTAAATAGTATTATTCTTCCCAGTTTATAAATGAGTTAACTAAGGCAGAGAAGTTACATAATTTGTCAAAATCATTCTGCATGGAGATTCTGTTTTTAACCACCAGGCTAAAGTGCCATACCAAACATAACACATGTTTATTGGTTTAAATTAGTGTATTTGTTTAATGTCTTAATTTTTGTTTGGCATTTGTATCAGATCCCAGGCATTAAGGGCAATGCAGCAATACATAGCTAATTAGCTTTATTAATGTTAACCTCTACGTTTATAATAAATGTTTGAATCATGATTTTATTTTATTTTTATTTATTTATTTATTTTTTTGCGGTATGCAGGCCTCTCACTGTTGTGGCCTCTCCCGTTGCGGAGCACAGGCTCCGGACGCGCAGGCTTAGCGGCCATGGCTCACGGGCCCAGCCGCTCCGCGGCATGTGGGATCTTCCTGGACCGGGGCACGAACCCGTGTCCCCTGCATAGGCAGGCGGACTCTCAACCACTGCGCCACCAGGGAAGCCCTGAACCATGATTTTAAATTGAGCATTCAGACTAATCATCGTTGCCATGTACCTTGTGTCAAAATATAATAGGTTTTGTTTTGTTTGAGAGAATACAATCTCTTGATCCCCAGAAAATCTACCCACTAGCTTTTGCTTCATTGAACTCAACTAGAAAATTGAGTGAAAACGAGACTTTTCTTTATTTTTTTGAAAGCTACTTACTTTATCGAAGCCATTTATTGGTTTCAAGTAAGTTGATGACTGCATTTCATTTGTGAAGTTATGAGATTGCATTGGAAAATAATAAACCAGTGCAAACTCTAATAGGTGTTGAGAGTGGATTTTGTTTTAGGACCCATGTGTTGCTCTTTACTTGCTTATTAACAATTTAAAATAATGAGGTGTAGAACTTTGGGGACTACAAAATGTTTTTTAATAAGCCCTTCAAAATTAATAATGGTAAAGTGTGTATTTATCATCAAGGAAATAGGGTAAAATATATACATCTTGGTCCCCGTTGGAAGCCATGTGAGGTTTTTGTGGGGCCACAGAGCCCAACGGTGAACTTGCCTAGCTGTGACTCTTCACTCTTTATTCTTCCTTTAATTTTTAATTTAAATTTCTTCTAATTTTTTGATACGGCATCTTACCAGTCTTTTGCTCTTCTTCTGCCATTCAGACACTACACCAAATCATTGATTTTTAATAAAATCTCTCTGCTTGGTTTCTAGGACTGATTCAATACGATGCACATCAATATCAATGACCAGTTCCATCTTTTTACTTCCCTATAATGTTCTGTTTTCTTTCTAGCTTTTTTCTAGAGCTAGAATCAAGCTTTCTAGAATCAAGCTTCTAGCTTGATTCTTTGAAAAGTCACTTTTCAGAGAAATTATAAAGCAGCGATATTGTGATAAAAAGTACTTTATGAAAGTTTTGTAGCGTTTTATTAAAAAATAAAAATAACCTTTATTTCTAAAAGATTTTATGCTCATTGTAAAAATACTTAATGTTATAGAGACACAGCAAAAGTCACTGTTACCCAGATGTAACAGCTGGTAAGATTTCCTGATGTTCATTATTTATGTTTCTCCTAAAATGAAAATTCACACACAAAAATATTTTAATAGTAATTGTCACTCTATGAAAGTACATTTATTATATGTCCAGAGTTTAATATTTTTTACAATATAAATTTTATTTTATTTTCATTTCTCACAGGCCCTAGCCCTGACTAACTAGTTAGCGAGGGTCACATCAGTACCGAATAGTTCTGGGTTACTCTTCCCTGAGTGAAAAAACATGGTGAAACTGAAGAACCACAGGCCATGGTGCTGTTTTCAAAATCCCTGGGCTGCTGCTGCAGAGAAATCTGAAATCTTTTCTAGGCCTAATTTCTTCATAATAAGAACTCCTACCTTGTTGTGAGGATTAAGTGAAAGATTGTATATGTAGTTTGTGGTGTGTTATAGATGTTTAGTAAAATTGGTTCTTTTTCTTTTTCCTAAAAAATTTGTTTTAATATGTAAGGTACTTTGCATGTAGTGATAGCCATGAGTCAATCCCAGCAAGTTTATGAGATAGAGAAAGTCGTATTACCTTTATTTGGATTAAGAAAGTGGGGCTCGGTGAAATGAGTAATACATGGCAGAGGCAGGCCTCATACCCAGGTTGGTTGTTCATTACACCCGTGCACGTACTGCGTGGATCCAGTACATTTCTATATATAATCTCATGTAGAGCATTCAGTAAACTCTGTTAAAGAATGCTTTGCAAGGCTTCCCTGGTGGTGCAGTGGTTAAGAATCCACCAGCCAACACAGGAGACACGGGTTCGAGCCCTGGTCTGGGAAGATACCACGTGCCGGGGAACAACTAAGCCCGCGTGCCACAACTACTGAACCTGCGCTCTAGAGCCCGTGCTCGGCTACAAGAGAAGCCACTGCAATGAGAAGCCTGTGCACCACAATGAAGAGTAGCCCCCGCGTGCAGCAATGAGGATGCAACACAGCCAAAAATAAAAGAATAAATAAATAAATTTATTTATTTAAAAAAAAAAAAGAATGCTTTGAGTGTCAACAAGACAGCTCTGTTATCCAAGCTATGTTGTGCTCAGAGAGCTGGAAGCTTGTCACATGGTTACATGGCTCACTTATATTTGGAAAAAAGATTTGCACAAAATTCATTAAAAAAATCCCATATGCTTTGTTTTTTGGAATATGTTTAAGGGTTGTGTTGTTAAGGATTAAATTGAGGTTGTATTGAGGACTAAAGAAGTGGGTTCTTTAGTAATTGGCACATCAGAAGTCCTCAGTATATACTAGCAATTATCATTTTATTGTTGATTAAAATTTGTGAAGTTTAGAAGTTGTGTCTTGCCTTTTTAAGAAGTGATTTGTGCTTATCTGTAGCAAGAAATATTTGTTTAGATTTTTTCTTAATGATCTAAATAAAAGTTTAAATAATTACTTTAGTTTCTCCATTAACAAATCAGTGGTTAATTCTGAAATCATTTTTAAGCCAAGGAGAAATCGATTTTTTGAAAGAAAATAGTCATAAGTGGTTTTTTAAAAAATAGGTCTGAATAAGTATTGTTTACCCATGTATTACTCATTTCACCCCAAAGGTAAAGCATTTTAAAATATCGCCTCAGTAAGGTTTAAAACGTTACTGTTAGGTAAGACTGGTCAGATGACAAAATCAGTACATTTCAACAATCCATACGTCAGAGTATTTTTTTCAGTAATGTTCAAAAGAAAACCAATGGGTATTAGTCTCATCAGGAAGCCACACCTGAACCAGATTGATTAGGCTGATTAAAATCATGTCATGATTAAAATCAGTGTACCTAATGGGTACATTTGGCCATTGGTGTGTGGTAGGGAAACTGAGCAGTGTAGAGGTACTTCCTGCAAAACGAATGGCCTCCGTATTGTTGAAATGGTGATAGTGGTCAAGTCTTTGGGATAAAACTCTAATAATCTATGAGAAGCGGGCTTACATTTTGGAACTAAATTTCAAGATTCCACTGTGCATGTAACAGGTGCAAAGATACATACTATTTGCTGTTCTCTGTGGTTAGATAGCTTCATAAATCAGCACCATCTGTTCTTCTCAAAGACTCTTCTCTTGCCTTGGGTTGTGTGGAGTCATGTTGTGTATGTTTCAAGACAGGAAATGTTTCATTTCTGTGGTAAATGAAAATTTCATGGACTGTGTTCAGGGCTATGTTTGCCATTCCATTTGATCAGTATTAGCTTGAGATGAGGATGTTAGGTATCCGGTTGAGGGCATGCAGCTAACATATAACATTCAATATCACAGGTACTGAATACTTCCTTTAATCCAAAATTATTTGGTGTTGAGCTCTGGGTTCTGTGGAGCAAGCGTATATTATAATGCACTGCACTGCCTTTAAAGGTATAACAGCTATTAATTTCCCTCTATAATATAATACAAGAAGATATTTTTATTATAAAAAGTCTTGTTTATTATCTCATCTGTTCTTAAGAGTATTTGAATTCTTGTTTTTATATAAATGTTTTTACTCTAGTAGAATATAATGATCTTTAAGTAAAATTATATTTCCTGGTTTTATTTCTTTAGAAGTTTGCTATAGATTTATCATTTTCAGTTGTGAAATTCCCCTCCCCCCCCAAATGTTTTCAGTTGTTTTCCACATATGATGGGAAATTATTTTTCCCTGGCGATTTGGCCAATTAATCAAGTAGTGGAAACCTTAACACAAGAGCCTTCTGGAATCCAATTTGTGATACTTAGAGGACTTGGAAACAGATTCCCCTTGGAATTTGTTTTCCACCATATGTGATCCCCCCCAAAAGTGGTTTAATTCATGCTGTCAACATTCAAATAAATATTTTCTCTGGGGTGCTATGATTCACTAATAGTTAATGTCTCACATTAAATTCAGAAAATTTTGCAATTCTAAAAAGGTGACAGAGATCATTTGGTTGAGCATTAGTGTAGCAATATAACTGAACCAGTCAAATTATTTTACTCTAAAAATAAATAATAAAAACACTTGAGGAAGAATATTGTAAATTTGTTTCCCAGGGTATCATCAGAACTTTCATTTCTTTTCTTGCTTCCTAAACATAAAAATCAAAGTCAGGTATGCAGGAAATTTGCGTACACAAGTATAACCTAAGTTTTTAAAAAACATTTTAAAAATGATTAAATTATTCCTTAAAACTGTAGGCTTTTCTTTAAAGTAGTAACTATTCAAACTATTTAGATCCTTGGAACCCAAGAGTTTGAATGTTGACATGCAGGTGATTGCTTTCCAGGTGAAGTTTTATTATATTCCGTAAGGCAGACAGTGTGCTTTTGCTCTCCTTGTTTGGTAAAGAAACCAGTTACAAAGCTTGTCCTCTTAATACTTTATATGAGTGATGGAGGCAGGATTCAGATTCTAAGTGTTCTAATTACAGATGCTGTACTATTTTGCAGTGGCATCCACTTTAGTATTTGGGTATCATTAAAAAAAAAATCTGTGACTGTAGAGAAGATATATAGTGCTCATTAGGAAAAAATACAACTAGATAATTTTTGAAATTAAAAAGATAATTAGAGGTTTAGCCAAATTTGGTTTTCTTAAAGACATAGTTCGTGTGAGTGCTTGTGATTTCAGAATATATCATCCATTGGTCCTTCAAGGACTTTTTCAATTGAAGATGAGTCTTTATATTGTTAATATTATGGAAGAGAGTAAGATTATTCATTTTTATGAGAAGCAGAGAACAAATAGGTTCACATGAAGCTTTTATCACAATTTGTCTAATATGAGTTTCTAACCTGATCTAAAACTCACTCTTCTCACCCAAAGTTATCAAATATTCATTTTTCTCTCACTTTTTTCTCTTCTTTGACTACTCGTCTCCTCCATCTTAAAAAAAATTGCTTAGATCAATATTTTACGGTAGATAAAAGGTTAACAAAATCTTTCCCCCCTCTGCATGAGAATGTAAACTTTGGTGGGTTTTTTTTGGCTTCCTTTTTCTGGAAACCTGTTAGTTTCCGTAAAGTATCTTTGTATGGTAATTAAGTTATTTTGATTGGTAATTTGCATCTAGACTCGAAAAACTGTAACTAGCTGACAAACAGCTGTCCCTATGGCGGTGTCATGAGACATACTGGCTTCTCTGAGACAGGAGGCTCCCAAGCCAGGGTAGCGCTTTGCATCCAGCCCATGTGAGTCTCTTCCCCCCCCCCTCGCACCTGAGCTGTCATTTGGGGGACACACAGGAAGAGACCCTGGACCTCTTCAAGGATGGCTCCTGCCAAGGACAAAAGCGGGACACTGCCTTGCTGGCAAATTGGGTTTCCTGCCTTTTATCCTTTGCAGTAAATCTGATGCCAGGTGGCATTTGGGGGTCTTGAGAGTCTGGATGTTGAGGTGGATCTAAAGAGCCTCTCTTGGTGGGTATTTCAAATATGTAGTCAGAATAAACTTAGATCTATCATCTGGAAGGCGTTTAATGGGGAAACTAGCAGTCTCTTTTTTCTCCTCTCGTTTCCCCAGCCCCTCTCCCCAGAGGCAGCAACTCCCAATTTATGCAGATGTTGGTTCTGCTGTTTACTTCCATGTTTCCGAATAAAATATTTATGTTGCTCTTTCCTGGTTACCAGTTACTGACATCTGTTGACTTGCCATTTATGGAAGATGGGGTTTTTCCTTTGATGCCACTTTCACTTTCCCCATTCCCATCCTCTCAGTATTGTTACATGAAAAGTCCGAGTGAAGTCAGTAGGCAGTGTCACATTGTATGGTGATGTAAGAACTGCTCACTGCATAACCAAGTAGGTACTCTGATTACATGTCCTTTCCTACACATTTCCCTTTGTTGTGCTTGGAGCTAGTTGCTTTGACTTTTTAAAAATTTGTTTTGTTTTCTCTATACATATCTTTAATTCCCCTCCCCCTGTTCTCTATCAGGTCTGTCAAAATGTTTCCCAAATGTTCAAAAATATTATTTTAATAATATTATTATTATTATTATTTTTTTTTTTTCTCGTGGAGATTGACTTCCAGACCTCTCCATCCTGCTGCTCTAATCTGAACTTGTTTTTGCTTCTCTAGACTGTCACCATATTCTGGGACTCTCCTTGGGTTTTGTCCATTGTTTTATTGAATTTTCTGGATTTTGCTGGAGCACATCCAAAAATAGCTTTATGTGGAAGGGTCCATGGGAAGAAAACACTTTGCATGTCTGAGAGGTTTTTTGAATTTTCACACTTGCTTTTTTTGTTTGGCTGGGCATATTGTTCCACATTGAAAAATTAGTTTTTCCTTGATATAGAAGGTATGACTCTTTTATCTAGTACAATTTAATGTTACCATTCAAAAGACATTGTTATCATAGAGCATTTGTTAATCATATTCCCAGTTTTAGTATGCTAGTGATCATATAAATGCTACCACTTGGCAATGTTCAGATTGAACTCTGTTGTTGGGAGATAATTCTCCATGGTTCTCTTGCATTTTTGTACATCTTGAGAATAAAGGCCTTTGTTCTGGACTCTTCTTTCAGCAATGTGTTGAAAGAAGCCTTGGAAGATAGGCATAGTGTCTCTTTCCAAAGCAGTGGGCGGACATGCTTACTGCCTATGTAAAAGGTTCGAGTTCCCTGGGCTTATGTTTCTTCTGTGTGGGCCCCTGAGAATTTTAGCTTAGGAGTCAGTGCATAAAAGGATGATGCTCTGGCTAATGCTGTTGCTGTAATGAACTGTCCTTTGTCTCTGATCCGGGAGTCTCGTGTCCTCTGTGACATCCATTAAGCTATGGCAGGCTCACTGTGAGCTTTCAAGTAGGGTGAAATCATAGACCCTTCACGGTTCTTCACATCTATTTTATCTTTGAAAATTTCCTCAACTAACAACCCATGGTGTTTTCTTCTTCCCACCATTTACTGGATTGTATACAGCATTCGTTGTTTATATTTTTTAATATGTTTTCTCATTCCGGAGGCCTTTTATGATTAAAGCACGTTGTATACAACAAAGTGGAACAAATGTCGGGTTTTATGCAACTTTATAAAATGCAGATGATACAGTTTGTAATTAACTGAGTAGGTAATATGTTTAATATTAAATTTTACTGCAAGGCACAAGGTATGTATGGACAAATATATATTCTCAAAATATTTTATAGCTGTGTAACATTACCCTAAAACAATTACTAAGGTATGTTTTATATGTCATATATTTATTGTTTATTTCTCTTTTCGGTAACAGCTAACATTTATTGTCAATTACCATGTATCAGGTGTTATGTTATGATTGTGATGTGGATTATCTTACTTACTCCTCTCAGTAGTCCTACAAAGAAGATGCATTTATTGTTCCTAGTTTACAGAAGAAGGGATAGAGATACGAAAGGGGTATATAACTTTCCTAAGGATATAAAATTGGCAGATGACACACTTAGTGTTCACATCTCCATTTGTTTAATTTTCTAATCTGAACTCTTAACCACTACACTCTGCTGTAAAATGGAGAGAAGGTAAAGGACAAAAAGTACATTGACTCACCTGAAAAATTTTTTTAACACTATGTAGCTTAAATTGATACTCTAGACCTTCCATCTTGATTTGACGTACATAATAACTGAGCTTCATTTACTATGGTTATGACGGAATTCAGTGTCTAACTCCTACTAAAAGTGACTATGTTCAGCTGTAGCTTTAAAAAGTACAAAACAACAAAATAAAGCAATATAGGAGCTGATCTGTACACATCCAGACACTGTGGTTCCCACAGCAATTGCAGCTCAGCCTCAGGGCGGTGAATTTTGCAAAATAACTGAACACCATATGCAGCTACATGAAATAATATTCTGCATGCTCTTGGGGACCTGATAATGGCCACTGTGGGAACAATGAATGTGTCAATTATCAGTTACTGTTTCATCACTGTAGTTTGGGGTGTTTCATTTATGTGGCCATTTCACAGTGCCACATAGCTGTTTCTGTTGGTTGTACATCATGGTGGTGTTTCAGCAGTGTTTACATTATTAATGAATCCTGAAACAAAATGTCTTTAACCCATAAGACTGTTTGTATGTTTTCCATCTGATTTATATAAATACAATCACACTTCTCTCCTCCCTACCCCCACTCCTAATGGAAAAGCATAATTTGGGGAGTTATTGTTTACATGAAGTGTGGTTCTTAGGCAGGTTCAAGATGCTGGTTAACCTTTGAAATGTATTATGTGCTGGTGCTTAAAAGAGATAGGTGGCTAAGAACTACATATTAGAGCCTCTCAGAACACAGGGTCATCAATCTTCAAGTAGCTTGACTTCATGCAGTGCCTTGCCATTGAGGATGCACGGAGCCTATCTAAACTCAGAGAAAAACTCGGTGCATTCAGCTTCTTTTGGTAGATTCTCAGAGGAACAGTCAGTTGGGCATTACCAACTGCCCTGCCTTGCCTTCATATTGCTTCAGTAATTTGAAATATTGTTTGATGCTGTGTCTTGAACCTATAACCTTTGCTTATCATTTTGTTGATTGATGTCTCTGTTGATGCTGTATATATTTCTACTATGAGTCTTAAATACATGGTTAAAAATATACAGTTTTTCTCTAATGGTGGACTCTCATTAGGTGGTTTAGTTAAGTTCACATATAAACTCACTGTTATCAAATTTATACAGTAGAAAAGGTAAACCTAACAAATTGTACGTGTACATAAATTATGCACGTTGTGGATCCAAGGTGAAACCCTCATGAGCCCCTTAGCCACTGTGTTTGGAGATTCGGAGTCTTTTCTGAATATTCTAATTTGGATAATAGGACCATTGATATCATCAGGCACGTTTATCCTTATTCAGATGATCCTGCAAAGCCAACGTCACTGTTAGTGAACTGCTTAGTGAAAAGACAGTGGCCAAGATTATAAAGTAAGGCATATTCTTGGGTGACATTTCATTTACTTTTATGAACCATCACATTTATTCCACATGCACCTTTTGAAGGACCAGCATGTTTACCCAATCTCTACAGCATGTTTAATTTTTACAAACTATTGCCTTTCTAAAAGGAAGAATGCAGTGGTGGTTATTGGGGTTGGCTATCTTACTCTTTGTGCCTTTCCCGGCACTGGGTCCTTTGTAACAGAAGTAAGCACAAGTGGTTCTTCATGGCTAAGATCTTTTTTTTTTTTTTTTTTTGCGGTATGCGGGCCTCTGGGCCTCTCACTGTTGTGGCCTCTCCCGTTGCGGAGCACAGGTTCCGGACGCGCAGGCTCAGAGGCCATGGCTCGCGGGCCCAGCCGCTCCGCGGCATGTGGGATCTTCCCGGACTGGGGCACGGACCCGTGTCCCCTGCATTGGCAGGCGGACTCTCAACCACTGCGCCACCAGGGAAGCCCTCATGGCTAAGATCTTAATGCCTTTACCTCTAAATGATCAGTCGATTGGCTTAGGGTAACTTTAGGTGAGATTTCACAGGATGAAGTATCTAAGTCTAGGACTGTGCTTACTTGATGTTCATTTTGACAAGGCGTGTTAATAGGAGCTGGGGAACTGACAATAGGACTGAAGATTTTGCTAGTTGTTAAGGTTTATAATGATCTCAACTGTTTGGATTAGTATAAATGTTAACCATGCATCCCCAGTGTAATGTACGTTTATTTATTAGTTTATTGTAACATTGTAGTAATATGTAATTACTTCCTAAAACATACACCAAAAAGTGAAATAAAAATGATAAGAGGGTTAATATAAGTTCTAATGTTTTCTTTCCTTATTGCAGTGGCATCTTGTTCACCCCCTAAGATGTACTAACTCAGGAGACTGTTGCTTTAAAATGCAGCTTTTCACATGTACAAACCCATCTTATCATTAAAGGTCATCCTTGCTAGAGGAGAGATATTGTTAACATTATCACAATGCCTCTTAGACTCCAGTTTTATTCAGTTTCCTTTCATTCACTGCGTAAGAATAAACCTGACTCAGTGTGCTTCTCTTTGTGTTGTGCCCTCTCTAGGATGAGGATGGCACGGAGGAAGACAGCAGCCGTGTTGAGCCCGTGGGGCACGCCGACACTGGTGTGGAGAACGTACCCAACTTTTCTCTGGAGTAAGTTACTGACAGTTTCAACTAACTCTGTAATATCCATGTAGCTTCACTGATAGCAGCAAATATTCCGAAAGCATATGGCATGCGTTATGTTTGTGCTTAGTTAAAACATGCCTTGCATTGGTTTGTTTTCCAAAGAGCATCTTTCATCTATTGAGTTAATGATCTAATGTAAGAACTATAGCATGGAAATTCCCATGTACCTGCTCTGAGTTTCATGCCTTGGCAAGTACTATTAAATGATAATATAAAATAGTATTTGATTGAAAAAAGTCTGTTATGTTCACAGCACTGTAACTGTTTTCAGATTGCTTTTGTATGTCAGTATTTTGGTCATTTGTTTGTTCTTCAACTTTGCTAAATTAAAAAAGAAATTGTGGACATAATTTACTTGAAAAACTAGTTGAATCATGCAAGCATTACTCATTTTAGTGTATATTTTTTTGATTTGAAGAAATAGCATCTCTTAAGATATTTGATAAAAAATTACAGGTTAGGGATCTTGAACATGATTTAAACTGTAAAAGGTCAAAGAAAAACTTCCATATATTGTCACAACTTTACAACTATCTTAAATAATGGCAGGTTTGAATGGAAGATGTTCTCAAGACTTCTTCTAAGTTACCTTAGAGCAGGGAGGGCAGTCATGCTAAATTTTTTCTTTGATTTTGGGTAAAAGTTGGGGTCCAGATGTTAATAATTAAACTCTTAATTTTGTCTTTTCTTGGTCTTCCAAGGGAGGGCTATAAGAACTTTCTCAGTGAGATTAAACAGGCTTCGAATCAGATTATGTTTGGATATTCAGCAACCAGCATTCTCTAAGTATTTACACACTTAAGAAACACTTGCACTGTCATAGTTCTTTTGAGAAAGAAAAGAAAATAAAATAAATGTATTAAAATTACCATACTAGTTGGCAAACCATCTTAGTTGACAAACCAGTCATTAAATACATGTTCAAATGTTATTAACAGTATCTCAAATAGGATTTTAGGAAATTCTATGAAAATAGAAAAAAATTAAATATCCATTTAAATAGTATTACTTTAGTAAATTTGTGGGCAATATGAAAAAATTTCAGTTTTGTCCTAATTAGTATATGTGATTGAATCTGTACACATAGAAATACAGTTGTAGCATTGGCGTTTTCCATTGCATAAAAACTATATCGTGATCTTGGTCAAGTCCATTTGTAATCACTTATGGTTGTCCAGATTGCTTAAAGCTAGATATGTAATTGAAATAGTATTTCCAAATATTGATTGTTAGATCAGGACTGCTTAGGTTTCTGTGCAGTACTCACACCCACAGAAATACCTACAAAGAAAGTGGAATCTCATTGAAATGGCATAGAAAATTTACATTCTCCAGATTATACCAATTGCATTAAACTCGGGCTTTTGATATTAATATTAAAGTACTGTAGTTATGTGGTAGAAGTAACTTCATGTTACTTGATATATATTAGCTTAAAGACTTTAGAGTTCAATTACAGACACCCTTGGGACAATCATTTGATTTTTTACGGGTATCCCTTGGGGTTGCATTGCCTGCATATGCAGTGAGCTTACAGCAAGTAGGGTGGCGACCTTCCGTGGAGCTCTGAGTTGGGAAGTAAGGGTGGCTGTATCCCATCTGGATTGCCACCTCCCGGGGCAAAGCTGTGACCTTATTGGACTTTTGCGGGAG
Organism: Lipotes vexillifer; assembly: GCF_000442215.2. Lineage (NCBI taxonomy): Eukaryota > Metazoa > Chordata > Mammalia > Artiodactyla > Lipotidae > Lipotes > Lipotes vexillifer. The sequence continues at coordinate 1,259,545 of NW_006799027.1, read as the reverse complement.
GGGATCAATGATGTGACATGTGTAGGAGCACTTTGTAAATTATAAAGTGCTGTGCAGCTGACGCATCTTTATCCCATTAATCTTCGTAGTCCTTGAATAGATATTAGGATGGGAAACTTCCAGTAGAAGTCTAGAGATTTGATCACAAAATGTATACTTGGACTACACAGAAGAGTGTGGTCCGAGAGCAGCGGTGCTGTGTCATTTTTAATGTAGTTATCTCTGATGATTGCTCCCCCCTCCCCACCCCATGCCATCAGACTAGTGTGCAGGTATGTAAAGTTGAATGTGCCCTCATCACCATGCTTCTATTCCAGAACGTGTATGTATATGTGTGTGTGCCTGGTGGGATTTTTCGTTTTGTCCTCCTTTGTTGTTTATTGTGCGTCTGTGTCGTTGCGGTTTTGTGTTTGGTTTGGTTTCAGTTTCGGTTTGTGATGGTCCATGTTCATGCTCCCTCATTCATCATATTGTCTCACAGTGATATGGTAAAGCTCGTACAAGTCCCCAACGATGGAGGGCCTCTGGGAATCCATGTAGTGCCTTTCAGTGCTCGAGGCGGCAGGTAACGTATCTTGCAGGTTTTTAATTGAATCATAATGTGGAGTGTTTTATCTTCATTTATGCTCAGATATAGAGTGATGTTGACTTAGCATATGCTTAATAGAAGGCTTTTCATTTGGGGGTCACTGCATTATAATCACGGAAAACACTTAGGCTGATGAAGAAATCGGGCATTTAAATTATCCTAATAATTTTTTCGTTCATCACATCCATGCAAATTGATGGTAGCCTTTAGAGCCAGAACTCCAGCTGAATGTTCAAAGGTAAGGGAGAGCTGAAAGCAATTTTCTAGAAAAAATGTATCCAATAAAAATTATCTAGATAACATAGAAAATGATTCATTTAAAATTTGCTTTTATGTTTATTTAGTTCTTAAATTTTATATGATTTTTATGATTATGTTTGAAATTTTTTTAAGTTAGACAAACTATAGATTTATTTTCTACTGTGTGACTTGTGTCTCCTTCTCTTCAATCTGCCCACTCAAATATCAAAATTTTGTACTATTTGTTAGTATGACTTCATTACTTCATAGAACATATATCCTTAAAAACGTCAAATGTTATATGAGTTTCTTTTATCCTGCTGCTTTCTTTTTTTGAAAGAATTAGTGTATGTTTGCTTTTATATGTATTCAAATGCTATGAACTGAATTTGCAGCTAATCAAATGTTTGATGAGCCTCCATCATCCACAAGTGAAATGCTGCCTCCTTCCCCATGGCGGGGGGGCGGGCATTAGCCTTTGAAGTTTATTTCCATCCTCTCTTATTTACCCATCTAATTATTACCCAATGAAACATATTTATGAACTATTTGGCTTCTTAGTTTGAGCTTCTTTTATTGTTATCATTTTATCGATTTTTTAACTTCTTTTACACTGGGAGAAGAAAAGGGGGAGCTGGAAAGTCACCTTAGGCCAGTGACCAAGAACAGGAACATAGTTTCAACACTTGTCAAGGAATTCCAAGCGTCCAGTATATTGTGAGAGATGGAGGAAACATCAGTTACAAGCATGTGATTGAGTTATCTACTTAATTGTTCAAAATAATTTGAACAGTTGTACTGCCTTCCTGGTATATGTTCCTGACAGTATCGAGTCCAGATTTCATGTCTTTGGTAAAGCACACGCCTTATGGAAGGTCTGGAAGCTGACACTGTGATTTATGTAGAACTCTGCTGGAGTACAAGGCTTGAATGTGAGCGTTATATCTAACAAGATGTGAAATTCACCTTGAATTGGGGATGGGGGGGTGTTAACATTCACAGAGTTATGACTGCTTTCACTTTCTTCCTTCTGTTTTTTAAAACTCTGGAGAAATGTCACTGAAGTGTCTTCAAAGGACTTTCAGTTAAATAAGCTTAGTTGTTTTCAAAATGGCCCTTGCCTTTATCTCCTTTAAAAATTATAATTTTAAGTGATCTCAGAAGTTAAACCCTTTTTCCATGTATTTCATGAGTAGAAAGATATGAGAAGAGGGTAAAATGCACGGATGATAGCCTCCCAGTTTTAGTGTGCCTTTAACTGCTTGTGGAATATAACTCATCACAAATGAGATTTAATCGTGTACGTACCAGCTTTAAACCAGCATTTCAATTACAAACGTGTTATTTTCTGTCATTTATTACACATTTCCTACCTCAGTGTGAAAGGATATTAGGATAAAATAGGTTAAAAAGCCTAAAGCAAAAGAAGTATAAGATAGAAAAAGAAATCTACTGCAGATTAATTCAGTGGAAGGCATTTCACAAAATCGACCGCAGTTACTGGTTACCATGGCGTTTCGTTTCGATATACAGAACACATTCAAGGAGACAAGGATCCCTTTACAGAACTAGAAGGTGTTTTCTAGCTGAGTCATTTTTAATCCCTGTTGATGTGGCAACTTAATGAAGAATCTCCTGTACAGCTTCCCTATACAAGAGACAAAGAGGTTAAGAAAATGAGATTCTTTATAAATCCTTTTCTGGCATTACTAGTTTTCATATTGGGAAACAGAACAGAATTCTTTCCCCCCAACACTTGTGATGCATCTTTGAGCTTCCTCATCACCTTGACAGTCATGGTTCTTCAGAGTGAGGCTGACAATGCAAAGAACAGCAGGAGGACTGCTGAAGAATCATAGACGCCAGTCTTCAGGAGCCAGGGACACCTATCTCACTTGTTCTCAGAAATGCTGACACGTGGTTTCTTCTCAGTCAGTCAGAAACCTCCCCAAGCATTTACCGTGTGATGGTTCCTGTGTTAGGTGCTGGGAGACAAGGATGAACAGGACACAGTCTCTCTCCAGGGGTTTGCAGTCAAGATGGAGTGATAGCCAAGAACTCACACTATTATAATTGTGATAAATACCAACATCCCTGTATCATAGATGTTCTGTGAGCTGATAGAGGAGTGATTGTCTGAATTAGCTAACTGAAGTTGGCTTGTTGTAGATGATTTTAATTGTGATGACAGCTTATAAAGGGAGCTACATCCGCTCAATGGTGGCTGCAAGGGCAAATTAAGCAATGCAGTATAGCAGAAAGGAAGAAATTAATCAGGACTTGTGAAGAAATTGCACATATTATCCAGTGGGAATACAAGAATACATATGCATGGGATGTAAGTTGAAATTTCCAAGAATAACTTTCTTTGTACAAATTTCCAGTCATACTTGGGCCCTCTCAGTTTGGAAGATGTAACTAATTGAATAACACTTACTGAATACTTATTTTCCTAAAAGTGACACGTGCATGTCAGTATTGCTTTCTGATTTCAATTTCTCAGTCAGAAAGTCTCGAGGAACAGTGCAGAATGGGAATTAAACATCATAAAGAGAAGAAACTCAATGCTGAACATCTCGAGTATCAAATATAATTCAGGAAAATTGGAAGAGTGTGAAGTCAATGTTAGAGAAATTTTTAAAGCTACTTAGGTATTATTATGGCCTGAGGTATAATGAAGTTTTTTGTATAAAAATCCTGCTGGACCAATTTAAAAAGGCTATTTTCTAGAGTAGGTTGAATGTTGTTCCCCGATTGGGGACATTAGTGACTGTTGGCTTGTGGCTGCCGTTCCCCCAGCCCCTGTCTTGGATGGTAGAAACGGAGACAAAATAAATGCATGGGAGAGACTGTGCTCTCTCCCCCCTTCCCCCTTTTTATTTAAGATTCTTTTTTTTTGATATGGACCATTTTTGAAGTCTCTATTAAATATGTTACAATATTGCTTCTGGCTTTTTTTTTTTTTCTTTTTTTCTTTTTTAGTTTTTGGCTGAGAGGCATGTGGGATCTTAGCTCCCCGACCAGGGATCGAACCCACACCCCCTGCATTGGAAGGCAAAGTCTTAACCACTGGACTGCCAGGGAAGTCCCTGTGCTGTCTCCCCTTGATGCTCTGTTTTTCTCTAGTCATCATCTTATATTTTATTCAAAAATATAAAGTTAACTGATCCCCACCCAGAACTCTTTATTCACAGTTTTGTTACCTTGAAATTGATTTTCACTTCCCACATGTAATTTCATTTCCTCCTGATTTAAATGTCAAACATAACCTCCTTATTTAAATCACAAGTGCTACTGTTTTCAGGAAAGCTATGCCAAGTAATTGTCATTTCCTTTGGCAGAAAAGGCATGTTTCATGTTATATTTTTTTATATTTCTAGGACCTAGCCCAACGGTATTGCTCACTGAAGCTTACTGTGATGATCCCTATTAGCTCTGCATTGCTGTATTAGAAACAGAACAATAAGAATGTATCCTGCCTTGAGGTTAATGAGTGTTCCTGAGCCTTTCTAATTACTTAGGAATATGATTATGTTATAATGTTAAGTATTTAGAAAGCAAAATATAAAAGTATATTCTGAAATAGGGGCTGGGCTTATGAAATAAGGTTTTGTATTTAGTTTTAAGGGACTTAAGGTCTAATTGAGAAATACGTACATTAAAAGATCTATACGATGTGTCTAAAGAACTCAGTGCACATGTGCCATAGGGTTTAGAGGAAAGTAGGGCTATTGACTGTTGGATGTTACGAAGCAGTAGAACTTGATCTGTTCTTTAAAGGAAATATAGGACTTATGCTAGTGATATTCCGGAAAGATAATCTTTCTAGGAAGAGCACATATGAAGGGAAGATGCTCCATACAAATTTGTGTGATTTGCTGAGAAATAATGAGTCAATGATTTGAAACTGAGCGTATTGGAAGATAACACTGGAGAGATGGTTAGAAAGCACTTTATGAATGGCCTCTGAGACTTCATTCAGTAAATAATAGAGAAATTGTTGAAGGTTTTCGAGAAATAATCATTGTGTTATTTAAAAAAATAACTGTTATTCCTCTACTTGGACTCCCAGTCTCACTTATAGTGAATATTCTTAATCTCTTCCCCTCTGGGAACACGTATGGCTAAAGCATATTATTCTTAATAAATTGCAGCCTGCTTCTCCGTGCCTTTTCTGTAATGGGCCTTTTCCCATTTATATACATTCTTTATTCTTAGCCCTGTGGCCCTTGGAATTTTCTTTCACTGTGCTTTTTCTTATGCAAATAGTAATTGCATGTTTGTTTATTTTATTAAGCAAGTGTTTTGTTGTTGTTGTTGTTGTCTGTTTGTTTTTAAAGATCTGGTGTCTCCTAGGCACCACTCTTGGTTCTAGGCAAACTCTCTGTAAAGGGTCAGATAGTTAATATTTTGGGCACTGTGGGCCACCGAGTTTCTGCTGCAAGTATTCGATTCTGTCATTGTAGCGTGAAAGCAGCCATAGACATGGATAACCCAACAAGCCTGGCTGTATTCCAAAAAAGCTTCATTTGCAGAAACACGTGGCAGGTCAGATTTTGGCTCATGGCCCGTAATTTGTCAGCCCTGCTCTAGAGAAGCAGACAAATAAAAAATGCCTGCCATCATGGAGTTTACATTCTATTATTTTCCATATCTAAAATTCCTTCTTCTCTGTTTCCTATTCATATTGTTTTGGGGGCCAGAGTCCAGAATTTTATTTCCACCTACTTGGTTGATGAGAAAGCCTCTTTATTGTAACCGTATATTATTTCCCATCATTGCACCCTACTGATTCTAACAAATTCCCAGGAGGAAGGGAAATAGAAAAAAATCAACCATATTTAACATCCTCCAATTAGTAATAGGTACTCACAGATTTCTTCTTCCCAATATCTGATTGTCAACCATGAAACCTGAGAAAAAATCTAAAGTCTTTAATTAGGAAAACAGTCCTTGGTAAGGAGTGTGTGTGTGTGTGTGTGTGTGTGTGTGTGTGTGTGTATGGGTCTGCGTGTTTTAAGCTTTCTGCTGCTGCCTCATGCTGCCAAATGCCTTACTTATTAATTGCTCTCAACTTTCTTTTTACAGATGTGCCATCGTTTGATTTGTCTGATTAATTTTGATTTGTATGCCAAATGATTTTTTTCAGCCATTTATCTTCAGTTTGCTAGAGTATCAGGTGAAGGGTCAGTACCAAACCTTTGGATTGCCATATTGTTTCTTTTCATAACCTTTTTCCTGGACTTATTTTCTTACTTGTATTACTATCCATAAATTCTGCCACGTAAAGCTAAAAAAAGTCACGTCCCTAAAAGAATATTTTAAATGTTTAGGTTTTGGAGTTGAAATAAAAGTGACCCTGTTGGAAAATATATATTCCTGTGATCAGATTAATATAGAAAAGGAGTGAAATATAAATGTTTGTATTGTAGATGCACATGTTGAATAATTTTCCTCTCAAATAAAAACTGAAGTGTTGATCAAGTTTTTAACTATTCTGTATACAAGAGTAGTTAGCAAACATCTTTGGAAGGTCTTAAGAAAAAGCATACTCCTCTACTTAATTATTCAGTGAAAATCTGTGAACTTGGCTACTCTGATTAATATTTACATGGGTTATAAATAATGTTAGTTATAACTCTTAGCTCATCTAACCTTTATTTTATTATCTTTTGCTCTATGACATCAAAAACAGACAGTTCATCTTTTCCCAGAATTTCCAGTTAGCTGTGCTGTCTTCCCTCTTTGCGGCAGTCAGTGGCAGCCTGGACCACGTGCTGAGTCTTCATGTTATTGGCAGAGGGGTTGTTAGGAATCACCCATGTTTTGAGGCCAGAGATGTCTGGGACAGAATCTGGCTCTGTCTTTTTAGGAAGTGTGGTCTGGGCAAGTTAGCTTCACTTAGCCTCGGTCTTCACATCTGAGGGCTGGGACACTCCTCTGACTTTGTCTGGTTAAAATATGAAAATACATGTACTTATAAAATACATGTAAAATAATTTTAGTGAGGTACTTGGCAGTGGCAGCTAAGAAGAATGATATTTCACCTTCCACTTATGTTCCTGTGATGTGCCGTTAAAATTTCCTCCGAATGCTGGGAGTCCTGGTTGTCTAGGCAAGTGCTGATGAGTCTTTATAACAGTGGAAAACGATCTCTTCTATCATGAATGTGAGATGAGAATTTACTCATATCATAAATTTGAGAATCCCAGTACACACTTATTTAGTTAGTTGGGTGTATTTGTTAATAAAGAATTACAGCCAATTTGAATTTCATGGAAACAACTCAGGTGTTAAGAAGAGATTTATCCAAGGCTTGTATACTGTATTTCAGTTCACTGTAGAGTTTTAAAGTTGACTGTTCATTTTTAAAAGAATAAAAATGCACTTGAACTCTGTGTACTTGATTTTAATTTAAGTATTTTCCAAGAAACACAATTTAACTTTATTGAATCTGTAGCCTTTCGTCTGTAAGTCTTAGGTTGTGCACTCTCAGTTGTAGACTTGCTTTGTTCTAATAAAGGGATATGCTAAATGCATTTGTTTTGGAGAGGAAAGTTGTAATTTACATTTAGATAAATCTTGCTTCTTTAAATGTAGCAGTACAATGCCTATCATTTCTGCCTTAATCTAAAGGAATTCTCTACTTTTACTTTACCATTTTTGGGTCTGCTTTATCTCATCCACTAAAGATTAACAAAAAAATCAAGATGTTATATTAAGTTGGCATTCTGGCTGTGGTTCTGAGGGATAGAATATAGGTCATTGCCAGCCCCCTGTTTAGAACTCAGTGAGGTGAGAGGGTCTTGCTGATGCGAGCCCATTCTGCGCATGCCTTCTCTGCCTTCACTGTATTTGTGGTGTTTATACTATGTCAGATTTTATTAAGATGAATTATGATCATTTCCATACAGCTGGGTGGCAGTTGTGGGAGTTTACATTATCAAAGCAAAACTCAGACTTGCTTAGCCAATTTAGATGTCAATAAAACATTTGTTACTTATTTTCAGTTTTATCATTGGCTGTAATTTATACTTAGAATTGAAAATGTTAACATGTGTGACTGAGTTTGTTTTAATTAAGTGTATAATTAGGCTAATGAACCTTGTAAAAATGTAGTGGTGCAATCCTTAATATAATCTAAGCAGTTAAATTTGTAATTATGCATCCAAAATCACGTACAGAGATGCCGCCTTTCAATGGCTTGCTCTCTGGGGCTGTATTCTTGGGGGTTAAGGAACATTGTACAAAAGCCATGATGAAAGACTTCAAAGAAAAGTGTGTATTTGCCTCTTTTTTCTTTTAGGAAAATTATTCAGAAGTGGGATTTGTTCATAGTGGACATAGTGTTTTTTTCCCTAAATTTTTGAAAAGGTAGAAGGACCAGGGGAGAGGAGTAGATGTGGGGATGTTTCCGATTTACCAGAAGAAGTCCACTCGTTCAGAAAGCATCTTGCCAAGTCGGGTTCACATTAGATTCATGCAGGAGGTGAAGAGGTCTGTCCCCTGTACCCCTGAGCCCTGTAGCCATGGCGTCACAGAGCCGCCCTCCCTGCTATGTTAATAATACACCTGCTCGTCCTCCTGTGCCAGCCAGCACAGCCAGGCTGGTGCTTCTGTCCCTGGACTGTTCCCCACAGCAGAGCTTCCACCCCTCCCCCAACTCTTCTCGTCCTGCTCCCCTCTCCTATTTTTTGCAAAGTGGCTTCATCTTCTGCTGGAAAGTGGTTGCCCTAGTAAGGAATTCTGGTACTAACTGCCAAGAAGAAAATCCATTGTCCACTCCTGTAGAGCGACATGCCAAAATGCTCTGACCTTTACGACCTTCAATCATTTTCTCTAATAAGAGTGTTATGGGAACCACAACACCATCAGTACTCATTTCTTTATTCCTTTAGAAGGAATTCTAGTTGCTGCTTGAATTTGCAGAATAGATCCCTAAAACTTGTTTCTAATTGTGCTATCCGAGTCGCCTTTCCCGGGGCGGTGGCGGGTGCGGAGATGTAACTGCTGGCACACACACGTTTTTCAGGAAGATGAAAGTCTCTGTTATTACTTCCCGTTGATTTCCCTTCAGAGGGCCCTCTTCATTCTCAGTCTGGCTGTTATGTTATCAGTTCAATTTTCCTGTAAAGTTTTTTTGATAATTCATCCCCATTCCTTTTGTAATCACTTTCACCTAGTGAAGCAAATGAGATAATTTTGCAGATTGTACCATTTTCCTTTTAAATTAATCCATTCTTTTGGAGAGGGTGATTCTAATAGTGTGGTCAAGTACTTAGAAATCAGCAAGCTACTAAGTTCTCCTTAATTCATTCTGTTCCGTTGATTCCCTGATCACTTGCTGTGTCAGTCAGGGTGAAATTCTTCCCCTTCTGCTCCTCTACGCATCCCCCCCAGCCTACCCCCATCCGCTCTCGAGCCTCTAGTGCTGAGAAAGAGGATTCTGAGGTTTTTGCAACTACGTTTACAACGTTGGATTCTAAAACCTCATTTAATAAATGTCTGCAATATTTCATGTAAATGCGATAGCGTATTTGTTTATGATTTGTAACATTTTTACTGTATCTTAGGATTACTCATGCATTTGCCCATATATGAGGGCTTGTATAGAAAGACAAGTCATTCAGTGAATGAAGCATGTCAGGCCTTTTTACTGTGGATTATTATTGTAGAATGATTCCCATGGGGAAAAAAAGTAGATTTAAGAAAAGGAAAATGATTACCTAGATGAATATAAATCTATAGACCTATTCATCTGAAAAATATTAAAGCCACTTCTGAGAATTAAATTACAGATTTCCAAGTTATATTATTTAAATTGTCATAGATACTGAAAGGTTCTATTGGAGATAAATTTATAAATTTGAACAAATGACTGGTACTAGTTACCTGCTAAGTAATTTCCATTAAACATAGTCTCTCTCTCTCTATTTCTCAAAAAATATTCTGTGGACTATTTTGGAATACACAAATACACAAATTTCAGAATACATAAAGGCATAATAATTTTCAGTCACTTTAGATCACAGAAATGTTGTAACCATATTAAGAAATCACTCACGATCTCACCAATTAAAAACTAATTAATTAACTGGAGTGACTCTTGGTAGGGCATATTTTGGTCTGCAGAGGCAGCTTTTAGCAACAGGTGTGGTACCAAGCTGTGGCTCTGTTAAGACTGCCCATGGGTGGCCAAGTCATCTTTGCCTTCCCCTGTGCTCTCACATGGCTGCTTGGATGGCAAAGTGGCCCAATGTCTTCTTCTCATTCCACTATTACCAACAACTGTGATTTAATTTGATTTCTCTAATTATTTTGTCCCATTCAACAGAGTCATAGGTATATCTTAATGATGGGATGCTTTTGATAGAACACTTTGTTCAGTCGCCCATAGAGACAAATGAACAGTAGGGAAGCTTGGGGAGATAGATTGTGGGCTTGGTGACATTTTAGTGGTCACTTAATTATTGGTGTGGCACATTAAGAGATCGCTTCCTGCCAAGTAGGAGCTCAGACAGTTAAGTTGCTCATGCTGCTGCGTCAGTGTACTTTTTCTTATCTTTGAGCTGAGAGAATTTTTATATTTATTTATCAGTGGTTCCAATATACGGTGGCAAGTAACTAAAAATGACCTACGTCATATTTTTTCATTAGTCACCAAGCTTCTTAGACTCTTGCACTAGTAGGTGCTAATCCCCAAATAGTAACATGACAAAAGACAGTTTAAATGTTAGCTCCTCTTACTCTTGTAGGTAGGTATGCTTAACCATAGTAAAACACCATGCCTCTTTGTTATATTTAATAATAAAGATTAGAATGAAGTTAAGCAGTGACTCAGTAAATGTTTATCAAAGAAAGAAGGTTAAACTGCAAAATAACAAGCAAAAAAAAAAGGACCTTTGCTTTATTTCAATTCATTTCAGCTCAGTCCTATATTTGGTATAAGTGACACAGTCATGAAATAAAGGATCCGAATCTGGATTTTATTTCACTTATTCTATTTTGCAAAAGGCTTATTAGAAATAGGAGGCTTGTTTGCTTCAGCTAAACTCAAGCACCCATTCATTCAGTTGTCATTTGTCAAGACCTTACTACGAGCTGAGTGCTGGAGCATGTATTGCTGAGTCCCACCTTCCCCACCTTCCAGGAGCTGACAGTGCAACAGTAGAGATAAGGTGTGTGTACAAGTAACAGTAGCAGGGGAGCGAGACCAACAACAACAATTACTGCAAAGGTTTAAAAGAAGAAGCACGCTATCTATTGGAGTATCTTTCCACTGGAAAGCATATACAGGGTACTGCAAATTGTACTCCATTGGAAAATACAGACAGGCGATTGGAAATGATGGTGTCCTCAACTTGAATTTATTCAGGATTCTAAACGCTGGTTTCTTTTTCTTTTTCTTTTTTTTAATTTTTTGGCCGCATTGTGCAGCATGTGGGATCTTAGTTCCCTGACCAAGGGTTGAATCCAAACCTTCTGCATTGGAAGCACAGAGTCTTAACCGCTGGACCACCAGGGAAGTCCCCTAAATGCTAGTTTCTGTATGGGCATTTTTTTTTTCATCTCTAAATATTAGGATTATGAAAGAAAATGGAAACTTGGGACAAGCCAAAAATAAGTTCATAAAAATTTTAACACGATCATAATACAGATTATATGCTAACCGTCAGTTAAGTCAGAGCATCAGAACTAGGTGGAGATTCCTATTTTGTGTCAAGCTGTGTACATATATAGTGTTTCTTATTTGTCCCAGGGTATAAAGAATGTCCACCCTGTCCGTCAAGGAGTTAGTGCTCTAGACCAAGTACATTTGTAATAATAATTTTTTTTTTTTTTCCTCCATCTTGGTCTCTAAAAGTTCATTTGGGCTTTTCTTTTGACTTGAAATTTGAGTACACAGGGAGGGGTGAATGGTGACCAGCATTATTGGAAGCTGTCGCTGGCTTTCTATTTTCTTCTGGTGGGAATAATGGCAACAACTTACTTACTTCGGGGAGATCTAAGAAGTTTTGAAATTCAGAACATGAGGCATTACCAAATTCAGATGCCAAGAATGGAGACTCTTCTATTTTTGGAATCTTCCCAATTTTCCATCTCATGTACAGGTTAGCCTCTCCTTGTTACCTTTCCTTTCATGGAAAGGTGGGGCTGCCATCAGCACTGTACCAGCTAGCTTAAAACAGAAAACTGCCAGAGCTGCTCGCAGTCCATGCTCATCCATGCTGCCCACTGCCACGGCCAGGAGCCATCAGGCCAGCTCTGCCGGGAGCATTTTTAAGCGTAGAGAGAAGTGTACGATTTGTTTCAGAAGCATAACACTGACACTCCAGAAACGATTGTTCATATTTATTGAAAGGATCCCTTTCTACACACCGTTTTATACTGTTGTGATTTCTGTGTTGGTGTTATTTTTAAATGTCTGAATAGCAATTTAATGCACCCCTTTATTAGGCAGTCTTTGTAAGTATAATCCCGCCATTAAAGCAGTAGGGCATTGTGCACGGTGGAAATATTACATGTGTAATGATTTGCATTCTTAATGTTCCAGAACCCTGGGGTTATTAGTAAAACGATTGGAGAAAGGTGGTAAAGCTGAACAAGAAAACCTTTTTCATGAGAATGATTGCATTGTCAGGATTAATGATGGCGACCTTCGAAATAGAAGATTTGAACAGTAAGTGTGTGCTGCCTCATTGCTTCTCTTTTCCTGCATCAGGCGTGACAGAGTGCAGGCGATTGGGGTACCTCAGACCATATGTCTGTGGTCTCTGCCTTCATGCTGGAGAGGAGTCTTTTCTGCCATTATCTAGCTTTTAAAAATTACATCAAACTCCAGGTAATCACCATCATTAGACTATGTTTCCAAATGCCCTCTGAGTGACGCAGCACTTCTTAAAATATTATGGGCCCAATTTAGGCTTTACGGTTTGGCCACTTCCTCGCCTTTTGGAATATTCATCAGGTTGCTAGTTTTTATTATACTTTTAACTCACACGTCCAACTATGTCACATATAATGTGACAAATAGGAAGACAAAGCTCCTTGGACCTGCCGTGTCCACTCAGATTTTCCTTATCCTGACTCAAGCCCTTACTCCATTAAAAAGATAAAAATTGTCCAGTTCCTATGAAACAAGGCAAAAATGAGCAGAAATCATAAGGACTTGGTTAAAGACCTGACTAGGGATCCAGATAAGATGGTGTAGCTTCTTGGGCTGGTCTTGGAATAGCACAGTGACCATCGGCTCTTCATTTTGAGT
>NW_006799027.1:1217405-1246434 GCF_000442215.2 Lipotes vexillifer | reverse complement strand
CATTCCTGAGATTTTTGCGTGCACAAACTGGGATTAACTTTTCTGATAAATAATGGATAGTCACTTTCTAAAGTTTTCTAAGTATACTTATAAATATATTTTTTTAAAAACTCGACTGGTCTCCTTGTAAGGAGATACTGTATGATTTTTAAAAGTCGTATTGGATAATGTTGTAGAGAGAAGGTTATATTTAATTTCTCTTAATATTGAAATGATAATACCTGTTGTGCTTAAAACTGCAGTATGATTGAATGATTTACAGTGGAGGGTATTTTGTGGAGGGCATACCAAAACACTGGTATTTTGCCTGTAGTTGTACATAACCTTGTCATTTTTATCTAGAGAATGAGAAATTTATATTTGGAGACACAGCCCTGCTGCTATCAGAGCTTGCAAACCCGATTGATAAATGTGTTATGAGAATTTTGTTTTCAGTTTCAACAAAGTCTGTCCGTCCTTGTTGCTTAATGAGTATACTTAATTAAGCTCATAACATCTTCGAGTCTGCCAGTCTTCATTTGCTAAGTTTCCATTCTTTCTCAAACCCAGAGCACAACATATGTTTCGCCAAGCCATGCGGACATCCATCATTTGGTTCCATGTGGTTCCCGCAGCAAATAAAGAGCAGTACGAACAACTGTCCCAAAGCGAGAGGAACAATTACTATTCGAGCCGCTTCAGCCCCGACAGCCAGCATGTGGATCACAGGAGTGTGAACAGTGCAGGGCCGCAGGCTCTGCCGAGGGTGCCCCGGCCGAACCCCCTGCCCGAGCACGCAGACCCTCACCCCCGACTCCTACCTCAGAGCGCACAGCCCTCGGGAAAGCCTCCCGCTGCTCCGGGCCCAGCCGTACACCACGTGTTCAGTCCCAGCAGTGGTTACAACACCAAAAAAGTAGGCAAGAAGCTTAACATCCAGCTTAAGAAAGGTATGACCTGTCTTCCCGTTTTTCACGGAATTTATTTTCAAAATCAACCAACTAACCCAAAGCATCCTGAGTCTTATCTCATTATTAAGAACTGATACAGGGCTTCCCTGGTGGCGCAGTGGTTGAGAGTCCGCCTGCCGATGCAGGGGACACGGGTTCGTGCCCCGGTCCGGGAAGATCCCACATGCCGCGGAGCAGCTGGGCCCGTGAGCCATGGCCGCTGAGCCTGCGTGTCCGGAGCCTGTGCTCCGCAACGGGAGAGGCCACAACAGTGAGAGGCCCACGTACTGCAAAAAATAAAAAAATAAAAAAAAAACAAAAGAACTGATACATCTTTGTAAAAAAGCATTTACAGTTGTATATTTTTTTATGCTTTTCAGATGCACTTTCCTGTGTAAAAATTAACACGTAGAAGATCAGAGGATAGGCCTTAGACGTTACGTTTCTATGAAAAAAGTAGCAGCTACGACTGCCATAAAATTTTTGGCAACATAGGAAATGGGTTTCAGGATGTTACCATCAAACCCAAAGCAACAGGGAGGCTCTGACTGTTTTGAGTGCCCCACTTGATGTCCACATACAGCCCCCCCTAGAGGACGTTAGAAGTCCTTCCTCCAGTTCAGCCCGTCCTTTGGTGACAGGAAGGGAATTGACTCCTTTGAAGCTGTTGGTGGTTCCCTGTGAAATGCTGAGAAGCAAGGCCACTGACCCCTTGTCTCCTGCTCTTCCAGAATATCACATTCTTCCCTTCCTCAAGGTGACAAGGGGAATCGGAATGGGCCTTGCTAATACTTTATTACCTCTGCCTTACATCAGTGTGTTTATTTAAGGATCCCCCACCCTTAGACGGTGCATCCTTGTGTACAGGAGGCATTCATTTCTGTGCTGGCATCCCTGATGACTCAGGTCAGGCTCCTAGGCTTGACTTTCTCATTCCCAGTCACCGTCCCCTCCAGGCACTGAGATATACTTTTGCTATTATCATCTCTTTTAGCTGAGCATTTTTATATATATATTTTTAAATCATGTCCTTGAAATTGGTGTCATTATAAAGAATATTTCTCCTTTTATGAGCTCAACCAACTACAGATAGTTGGAAATGAACCCAAGAGAGGCTGAGTGATTTCCTCAAGTCATGTGGCCACCAGCAGCAGATTCTTACTGGAAGCTTTTCTGTGTCCTGACGTTGAGACCGTTCTTCTTTCCATTCGGGGTAGAGCTTACAACTCTGTAAACTCTGAGATTCCTATTTCCTTTCTAAATCATACTCTTTCATTGACCTTTATGTGAACCACAAATGCCTTCTTTCTGGTTACTGGCTGTTTAAGCTCCAGATACTTGGTTGACCTGATCAGGAATTGACAACCTCACTCCACTTTTGAAACCGCTTACAGATACAAAATCACATCAGCTTAAACCCCTTTTAGCCCTGTTAATGCATAAGTGAGAGGAATATCAGATTCTCTTTCTTCCTTTTTCTACACTCAAATGAAAGGACATGGTTTTTAAGCAAAAGCATATCAAGAAACACAAAGAGAGTTGTATAAAACATAAAATTCTGCTTGGGATCTTTCAAAAAAGGAAGACTATTTTCCATTGTCATAAAGATTTTAGTTCATAAATAGCTTTGCCTTTTTACTCTGATATAGGCGTATTCGTTGTTTAATTACAGTTTTCCATACAATTACTATATGTTAACACCTTATGATGTAATATGAACTTTTTAAATGAAGTGAAATTTTATTTGCCATTAAAAGAATCACTCTTTTGAATGCAGAAATCAATAGTTTTATTTTGGTAGCATTTAAAAATATATGATTACATGTTACAGAAGTTAACTTAGAAAGATTATGCTCAATCAACATAAAAATAGAAATAATAGTTTTCTTTTAAACATTTTTCTGACCTTGAGTTACATAACTGATACAGAGCGTCATGGATCTGTCCTGATTTTAATTTATTAACTATGAGAATGTATGGCAAAAGGTGGAAACTGCCTGTGCTTTCTGCCAGTGCTTACAAATATCAAAAAAATAATGTTCACTATAAATAAAAGTGACAAAGAATGCTCATTGTCTGTGATTAGTACTAAATACAGATGTTTTAATGATTGTATGAAAGTTTTCATTGTAGTTAACAGGCAATGTTTTTCCAGCTATTATTGTTACATTTAACATTTCTTAATGAAATACATCAAAAATGGGGCTTCCCTGGTGGCGCAGTGGTTGAGAGTCCGCCTGCCGATGCAGGGGACACGAGTTCGTGCCCCGGTCTGGGAAGATCCCACATGCCGCGGAGCAGCTGGGCCCGTGAGCCATGGCCGCTGAGCCTGCACGTCCGGAGCCTGTGCTCCGCAACGGGAGAGGCCACAACAGTGAGAGGCCCGCATACCGGAAAAAAAAAAAAAAAAAAAACATAAAAAATGTAGGGTTTGTCAGTGTTAAACTTTAAATTCAGTTCAAAGCGAACTGACACGATTTGAATGACAGAAGCTCTTCATAAACTGAGGTCAAAGCTAAGGACTAAGAAAGCCTTTGTTATAATGATTCTTTGGCATAATTTTGGAACTATGTCACATAACATGTCGAAATAGAAGAGCCCCTATGTACCTGCTTCCGTAATTATGATTTCTTAATATTTATTGTCATTGTGGCATTCTCAAATACCCTGCTCTTTGGTAGAAATTAGCTTTTTAATAAAGTCAGAGGAGCAGGTCAGTGATCTATTTCAGTCAGTGCAAAGTGTTTTGTTGGCTTTGCTAAATGAAAATTGATATCTATTTATCTTTCTTGGAAAGGTCATTGCCTGAACTTTTGGCGTACAGATTTAGGGGTTATTGCTGATAATTTAATAGTGTTTTGTCTCATATAACAATCAGTCTTTGTAGTTCGTAGAAATTAATATTGCGAAAGGAGAATAATTTAGAATTCTTCCTTAATAAATGTTATTGCAAGTCATTAGAGTTTCATGAAAGCAGAGAAACATATGGAAAAGTCCCAGCAGAATAAGTAGGAGAATTTCATATAGACAATATGCCATTCAAGTCTTCACAGAAGACTTAAGAAATTAACAGCCCAGGCACATTAAAGTGATTTCAGACTTGAAGTAAATGAATGTTTTGTTTGAATTTGAGAATATTTGCAGTAGGTTTTTGTTACATGTACTGTGTTTTCATCATTTCTACTTTGTTTCTTCTTTAACCCACATTTTTATTCATGTTTATTTGCCCATATTTGTTTACTTAGAGATTCATACCCTGTTTTTTAGCGAGTGCTGCATCAAATTAATGAATTCTGTAGATTTTTCACCTTTACATATCTCTTTATTCTTCCTTTATTGAGCAAGTATTTAGACAAATTTAAAAACATTCAGCAGGCATGTTTGTATATTATTTTCATCTGTCTGACTAGGTTCCCGTTTTTTCTTAGACTAATGAATTTTGATATATATACCATTTAAACCTTCCATAATTTAGTCTATGTTGAAAAATCTTACAACTTTTAAAGTATTAAATGTGTAGGTCAGTGTGAAAGTTAACAAAATGTCAAGTTGAGGTAGAGAATAACAACAGATCCTTCATGTATGATATACTTGTGAAATTCAAGATATCTCATTTTGTTTACCTCTTTTTTTTTTTCTGTTATATATTCAGGTACAGAAGGTTTGGGATTCAGCATCACTTCCCGGGATGTGACAATAGGTGGCTCAGCTCCAATTTATGTGAAAAACATCCTCCCACGAGGGGCTGCCATCCAAGATGGCCGACTGAAGGCGGGAGATAGACTCATAGAGGTGAGTGGCTTCGGATTTTCCATAATTCTTGAAAAGTTCCATTTTCAAGGGTCAGAGTCTTTTTAACATTTTCATAAAATAGGAAATGACATTATATAATTTAGCAGAAGTATGCATCCTAAAACATTGTATTTCCGCTTCACTTTTACATATCTCTGTGTTATTTGATGAGAAATGTCTTTTCATTTAGTTTACTCATAAATTTTTAGTTACTTGGACATTTGGTTTATGAGATAACATAACATTTGCCATTATGTAAGTACAGTGTCTGTTAGGTTATATTTCTGGATGACTTTAAATTTATGTCTGGCAGTATAGAAATGTTATCTCCTCTGGAATCAGAGCAGAGACAAATGAAGTAAATGAAAACAGTGTGTCTTGATGAGAAGAACAAGGAAGTTTGGAAATGTCAGCGTGGAGAATGAATTGAGACATAAAAATCAAATGTCAGGGAAAAAAAGAAATAGTCTTTCAAAATTTCCTTTCTGTACTTCATGGGTTTCATTCGGTTCATTGGTCTTTGAAGCTATCTTTGACATACATAAAGATACATAATTTCTTATGTATGAAGTTTGTGTGAATGTTGTGCATGTAGAAATAAAGGGGAGAAAGATGGAGAAAGAGGATACTTTGTTAGTGGTTTTTCTAGTGTTTTTGTTAGAAAACATAGTCTGTGTTTTTAGCGGCAGGCACTGTGTTTCATAATTATTAACTAGCATTTAAGTACTAGTGTTAAATATATTGAATGGATAAACAACAAGGTCCTCCTGTACAGCACAGAGAACTATATTCAGTATCCCATGGTAAACCATAATGGAAAAGAATATTTAAACAAAGAATGTATGTGTATGTATAACTGAATTGTTTGGCTGTACAGCAGAAATTTACACAACATTGTAAATCAACTATACTTAAGAAAAAAAAAACAAGTACTAATGTTAAAGTAAATTTTTATGACATTATCCTTTTCTCTTAACTTGTAGTTTCGTATGTAGTTTTGAACTCTCCAGCTCCAACTCTTATTCTAAAGATTTCTTGAAAAGCAACGGAGCAAAGGAATAGCTTCCAGATTTTTACCTGTGTCTACATTTTGGGCCTAGATTCCTTCCTCTTTCCTCTTTGTCTTGTTTGCGTGACACCATGTTTTAAAGGGAGAGCGATAGAGGCCCAGTAAAAGGGGGAAGGTTTAAGTACAAATCGTGTTTAGGGTATTGTTTCCAGAAAGGGCCTCTTGTCCTCGGGCTGCAAGTGGGATACTGTTAGTCCCCATTTGTAGTTGTAGCTTGTTTCATTCAGGAAGTGTATCAGCTTATTTTTGCCTCTAAATCCTAAAAAAGTCTGTCCCCTTCCTCCCCATCTGTCCCTGCAGGGCCCCCTCCCTTCTTCCTTGCTAAAGGTAATCGCTTTATTTTTGTGTCTCCCTTTCATCATGTAATTACTTTACCTGTGACACATTACAGAGGCTTTTGCTTTTCTTTTTGAGGAATGGAAGGGTCTGCATCTGTATCTCTTCAGAATTAGGCTTTATCTTCTGTAGCTTCAGGCGTATTTTAAACCTACCTCTCTAGTATCCTTGGTTGTATTTCTACAATATCAGCGGTTGTGTGGGCAAAAAGGTTTTCTCAGTATCTGGATATTTGCAAGCCTATATTTAAATCAAGTATCAAGTGACTAATTTTTAAAAATTATCTAGAACATTTCTTTGAACCTATTATTACTGACCTATTTCCTACAATCCCTTGACAGTAATGCATTGAGCTATATAAGAAGGTTTTCAGTGGGGGAAAGGTTCCAGAACATTAAAACTCCAGGAAAGTTTTTGATATTACAATTTAAATGATATATTTAATTGCTTTAGACAAATGCTATTTCTGTCTAAAGAGAGTAATATAGAATACTTTGAAAAAGAAATTTCCACTCTCATTTCTGTTAAATATGTGGTGCTTGCTGATCATATTCTACTTTCTACAAAAAATGATGAGATTCCCCAGGAAGTGGTATTTTCTCCTTTTTTTTTTTTTTTTTTTTTTTCTGGTAAGATTTTTTTTCTTAAAACATTGAAAAATCTTGAAGTGAAATCCTGCAAGCCCTCCAAAAATATTATTTAGTAGAGATTCTTCTTCAGTGTTTGCTTTTTAGGAATTAAAAAGTTATCATCCTAATTTTCTGTAAAATTTCAGTGAAAGCTAAAATGTTTTTACCAGAATATTTTTAGTGTGTTTTTACTATCTTCTGCAAGGGTGGCATCTTTTTATTTTGGTGTAAGGAAATCTGTGATGCACAAGGGCATCAAGATATCCCAGTTCAAAGCCAGGAAGTTTTGTGTTAACTTGGCGTTGTAGATATATTTGTATCTCTGGTTACTTGTTAACGCACTAGTGGCTGTGCTTTTGGTTTATTGATAAGACCTGAAGGGTTGACTGCTTCCTGCCTCACCTCTAGGTAACTGGTCTGCATTTCTTTATTAGCCCCAGCAGCCTGGTGGTTATCAGATCAGGGCAAAATGTAACACGCAGTGAGCCATGTTCCATGGCAGACATGATCAGCCCTAGAATGTGCGTCTCATCTCTTGTTAGCTGTTTGCCCAGTATCGCAGCTGAAAACTTTTTGTCTGTTTTAGGTAAATGGAGTTGATCTAGCAGGCAAATCCCAGGAGGAAGTTGTTTCCCTGTTGAGAAGCACCAAGATGGAGGGGACCGTGAGCCTTCTGGTCTTTCGCCAAGAAGATGCCTTCCACCCAAGGGAACTGGTGTGTAAATTCAGAGCAGATGAAAGGTTTCTGATGCACATGAGGCAGGGATCTGGGCTAGCGACCTGCTGGCCAGTGTTTATTAAGAGATTTTCCAAGCAGTTTCTATATTTTATGTATCTTTCAGCCTTATCATAATACAAGCATTCCTTCCTCATATTTCTTCCTTTTTGGAAACAGATATCCACAATGTTGAGTGCAAGAGTATTTGAAAATCAGATTGCAGGGACGTTTTCTAGGACAGCAAATGTTTATTACTAGACGCTTTTAGATGGACTGATTGAATACAGAGATGTCGATTATTCCATAACTGTCACTTCAGAGGCTGTTGTTGAAAGCTTGCCATCTTCTCCACTACATATGACAAATTTTCATATTTCAAGTTTTCATGGTACGTGTAGCTAAGCCAAATAAAGATGCTTGCTTACTGCTGTATGAAAAAGAGGACCTTAATTAAATACTCTTATTGAAAGTAAAAAGACCTGAGTTGCAATAAGCCCCAGGGCCATTAATTCCTAACATAGACATTATTTAGAATGACATAAATGAAATGAAAAGGCATTTGTTTGCAAACTATTTATTTCACTTTTTATACATATGTCAGTGCATCTAAATATTAGATAGGGGTATTTATATAGTATTTGTGTGAATGAAATCTGTATATTAAATTGACATAGTTCTTAATGTTTTTCTGTAAAAAGTGGTAGGTTTCATTTATGTGTAGAAATAATATAATTGGAGGAATCACCTTTATCTTTTGTTTTGATGTGGTAGGAAAATTGTTTTACTTCAAGTACAAGTGGTATTTTAAATATTTCAAAACAGATTCTAGTTGGGTCATTTTAGGACATTTGACCTGTCTTTCAGATAGCTTTTAGCTTTATCTAAACAATAATGAATCCGTATATACTAGAGTGGTTTTAGCGACGCAGTAGGTTTTAGGGACGCAGTTCCCAAATTTGTCCAATTGCCCTAATTCTCTTAGGCTAATCCTTAAGTATGGATGTGTCATGGTTAATAAAAATTTCCTTTTATTATAAAACAGATAGATTTTAGTCTTGGGAATATCCCATCTCTTGGTTACACACACACACTGACAATTTACCATGATTTCATGGAAGTTTCAGATTGTGATAGGGCTGAAAACTGAACACTTGTGTTTTAAGTAGATTTTGAGAAATGATGAAAACTTCTTTATTTCTATTTAGAAATGTTTAATGCATTATTTCTCAATTTAAATTTGGTTTTCCATTTTCCCCCCACTGTTATCCAATTCTGTGCTTTAAATGCCACCTGATCCTAAATCTGGAGTTGTCTCTATTAAATTGTAAATGAGCAGTTAAAAAAAATTTTTAAAAAAACACGAAGCTTTAGATGGCGATAAAGCTTTAGTCCTTCCTCAGTGTATCTGAGCCTGGGTGATAGTTGGCATTATTAGGTTGCCAAAGCTTAAACACTGCTCTTACAGCCGTTCCCGAGTTAGTGCCAGCACAGACCAGCTTAAGGTTATTCAGGTTCTTCTGGTCCAATTTTGATCTTCCAGGCTTCTGTTTTCCCCTTCTGCTGCCTCCTTTTTTTTTTTTCCTCTTGGTTATTTAATTTATTGCTTGTGAGCTTTTCATTAAGGAGTGAGCCAGTAGGCCGTCAGTTTATTCACGTTGCAGCTGCTATTCAAGGTTTAAAAGAAAGAAAATTCTGAAAACTTAAAGGAGTGCATTGAAAATGATCTTTCAATCCAATTAACAGAGCTCTTTTCCTCTGTTTGGGGTGTCTGTGTTTAAATTCTGTGTCTAAAACAAAATACTTTTATCAATAGGTGCCCTTTATTTTTTTATAAGTCAACCTTGTAACTATCTATTAATTAAAACAACTCTGTAGTACATTAAAAAAAATCACATTTATAACCTGTGTAATATTGTAAAGTATAATGCTTGTGGTTCAGACTGTTATTATCTGGTCTAGCTCTCAAATTACAATATACCTTATAATTTAGACTTAGTTGGGAAAATTAGAAAACAAAATTAGAAACAGTGCCAGGAATAGAAAAGCAGTTTCGTGAGATTTGTTTTCCTCCAAATAATAAATTCATGATATACTGTGAATGAGCAAATAAAAATTTACATCTAGAACAATTTTTAATTTTAAACAACCCCGCCCACACACATACACACACATAAGATAATATAACCACATCAGTGAAAGTTTGCAAGACAGAGTAATATATCAGCCATAACATAATCACCCTCCATATATTTTGTAGATTTTAAGAACAAACAATTTTTCCTTGAGAGTAAAGCTTTGTGTCCCTGTGTGTTGAAGATGGCTTTGGTCAGTCTGTATTTATGTTTTTCTTCAATTCTTCTAGAATGCAGAGCCAAGCCAGATGCAGATTCCAAAAGAAACGGTAAGAGCTTTGTCTTTTGCAGGATGCAGAGATGTTGGAAAGATAAATTGAACTAACTTCTTACTAATTAATTATGAAGTTATTTGTCCTCTCTCTTCTTGGCTCATAATAGATCCTAATATACAAAGATTTATTAAATCCCAAAGTGGTCTTACCTTAAGTGACTTATTGCTACTACCCCAAATAAAGAATATTTTGTGATTATTTTTGATCAGACAGGGATAAAAAAGAGAAATTAAAGACTTTCCTATTCACCTGCATATTAAGAGGGAGCAAAATTGGTGAGTGACTTACTGCTACTACCCCAAATGAAGAATATTTTGTGATTATTTTTAATCAGACAGGGATAGAAAGGAGACATTAAAGACCTGCATATTAAGAGGGAGCAAAACTGGTGAGCTTAGTAGTTTAACATCTATCTATCTATCTATCTATATAGACTTCATGAGTTGTGAAGTGCTATAAGTGGCTACAAAAATGAAAAAAGAAAACAATTCAGGCATAGAAAAAATAGGGAGGGCTAAAAGTACAATAAAAATGTATCATAAACACGAAAAATAAGTATCAGCAATTAGACTAAACATATTGTCATAATAACTTATATTTAATAAGTTATTTATTATCAATTATTATAGTGTATTTTAAGGGGCTAATTCTCCTAACCGAAGTAAGTTTTCACAGCTTAGATTAAAAAGCAAAAAATAGGTGTTTAGAAGATAAATCCTAACACAGGCTGAAAATAAAGGAATAAGTTGAGTACTAACAGGTGGTACTAACATAATGAAAGTAAGGATTTTGCCATATCAGTCTCTGAACTTATCTTCTTTTTTGTGTGGGTGCATTGCATGGGGAAAAAAGAGAGGGTGTTTTATATTGACACATGATATCATCCAGTAGAAATTCCAACAGTCAGGATCTTTTATATATTAAACAGCACAGCACAAACACATGTCATTCCCAAACCTTTGTGAGTAAAATGAAAGTTTAGCAAAACCATACCCATGGTGGGTGATGCTAATACATATTTTTCCAAAATTTGGCATGTTAGACAGATAAAGTAAGAATATGAAGAAATTGAATAACATAATTAACACTAATAATAGCATTACATAATTTAATTTTTCTTGACACATTCATAACCAGACAACTTTGAACCTAATAAACAAACAAAATGTTATTTTCAAATATTCCATCATACAAAAATGGATGAATAATCAGACCTCAGAGGAAAATCAGTAAACAACCTTGAGAACATTACACATTCATAAGTACAGGTTGTAGGAAATTCACAGCCTTCATTTTTACCCATTAAATCAATAGGTCTGTGATAGTTCATCAGAATCACAATAGTATTTGTGTGTGTGTGTGTGTGTGTGTGTGTGTGTGTGTGTGTGTGTGTGGTGTGATGGCAGGTATGTTGAGAGGTGAGGGGAAATTGGACAAGTTGATTCTGAAGAGTCAAATGGGGCACAAGAATGATTTATTTTAAAAGACAATAATGATAGCAAAATGTACTTTAAAGCTAAAATACTTAGCCTGATATTGTTATAGGAACAGACAAGTAGATCACTGAAGCACATTGATGATGTAAGCAGTCCCAGTGTTTACATGAGTGTGCACGTTTGTTAAAGGAGACATTTCAAAATAGCGGTAAAGAGTGGTTTGTTTAGTGTTTAGAACAATTGGCCATTCACTTTAAAAAGTTAGGTTCCTTTTTCTCACCATACACCAAAATAAATCCCAGCGAATTATGAAATTAAACCTAAAAACATACCAAAAAGTATTGAGAAAATATGTGAAAAAATTTTCTGTTAACTTTGGAAAGTAAATGCTCGTCCCAGCATGACAAAGCCAAATGTCCTACGAGAGTAGATTGATAGATTTGTTTATATATATTAAAAACCTTTCAGAGCAATAACCACACCATGAAAGAGTTGCAAGATAAATGCTAAAGGCATTTTGCAACATGATCCTTGGCTGAAGAACCACTCTTTGGTGTTTGGAATCTTAATATCATAGAACTTTTTTGGAAAAGCGAATGACTTCCCACATAAACTGTATCTGTTTATGCCTTAGATGATCTGAGTTGGGAAATGATGATATAAGCAGTAAAGATAGGTGTATTCTCTCAAAACATGTAGTCCGTCCTTGTGAGGAGATTGAGGATTAGCTCTGAAGTTTTCAGTCACTAACGGGAAGAAACAGCTTTGGCTTTAAATGTGGTATATTCCGTTGAGAATGTCTAGGTTTCTTCTACTGCACTCCTCACCCACAAGCTTTCTGTGTTCTTGACAGCGTGCCAGAGCAAATGACAATTCAGTCACCTTAACAAAAGAGATGATATATGTGTATGTGTGTCTGACTTGCAATTACAAATGGGAATTTTTTTTCTGATAAGAGTTTTCCAAGCTAAGTTCAAGAAAGTACAGTTTTTTTGTTTGTTTGTTTTTGTTTTTGTCTAAATGTTTTCTTTTCGGTTTCTTGTTCTTTCTTTTCTCTCTCACATCTGGGCCTCTCTTTCTGCTCCTGCTAGGTGATACCATTTTGGGCTGTTAAAGGCTTCATGTTAAAATTATAATTTAAAAATTGAATTCCAGGATCTCTGCTTCTCTTTGTCTTTTGATGGCAAATCATTAAATTTATTCAATTCTCCGATACTACGTAAACTTCCCGTGATTTTAAGCGCTTTGAGAATGGAATGTCCTCAAGCTCAATTAGTTTGTTAGTTGATTATCACAATGACTCCCAGAACTGATTAAGTCCGAGAAATTTTAAAAAAGGTCATTTAGGTAGATGAGTAGGGCTGTACCAATAGTTGGTAGACCTTTTAAATATCTGAGATGCAGGTTTCTTGTACATCTTCTAAATATTGTATTAATTAGTGAGAGTGGGCAACTAGAAACCCTACTGAGTTTTAGGTTATCTGTCCATTCAGAATTGGACAAAAAGCTGAATTATTTAGCAGAGGCTCAAGCTCACTTATTCCATGTCCTGAGCAAACTCCTTTGCCTTTGAAAAGTTCATTCACTTGATAGTTTATTCCTGTGGATGTCCAGGTTGGACAAGACAATACATGGGTGTATTAGTCAGGGTTCTCCAGAGAAACAGGATCAATGGGATGCGTAGATATATAGACAGAGGATTATTCTAAGGAATTGGTTTGTGTGATTATAAAGGCTGGAAAGTCCAAATCTGCAGTGTGGGCCAGCAGGGAAAGACCTAGCAGAGTCCATGGTGCCGATGAAGTCCAAACGCAGTCTGCCGGAGGATTCCCCCTTGCTCAGGAAGACCTGTCTTTCTGTTCTGTTTTCTGATTGGATGAGGCCCAGTCACATTGTGGAGGGCAATCTGTTTTATTCAGAGTTCACAAATGTAAATGGTAATCTCATCCAAAAACACTTTCCAAGTGGACACAAAAGTAACCATCACAGTGAACTAGTGAATTTACCTACAGGCTATCAGGCCTTGACTTACCAAAGTGCCAGTTTCTTCTTTGGGCTTCAAAGAACTATGCAAACCTGCTTAGGAAGGCCCCAAGAACTTTTTGGTAAGATCCATGTAAGAATATAATTGTACGTAAAACATATTCAGAGCTACTGGATAGAAGTAGGGCTTTAGAAAATAATAGTGTTCACAGATGATACTAGACCATACGGATAAGCCATAAAATATGCTTAAATGTCAAGAACTCAGCATTCATTCTAAGAGTTAGTGAGATCTCCCTGTAGAAACTGCAAGGATACATTGAGGAGATTTGGGGACCCTCCCTGAAGATCAGGAAGCATCTTGATAAGCTAACTTCAGACAGGTTATAATCTTGATTTGGAAATTTAATGAGCTAGTCAATAAGCATGGTCATAGACTTTTTAAACTAATGGTTGTGGTATAGCAAGTAAAGCCTACCATGTTGACCCCACTGTAAATTAAGAAAACAGTTGAAGGAATTAAGAAAACAGTCCCATTTACAGTAGCATCAAGAAGAATAAAATACTTAGGAATAAATTTAACAAAGGAGATAAAAGACCTGCACACTGAATGCTGTAAGACACTGATGAAAGAAATTGAAAAAGACAAAAGTAAATGGAAATATATTCCATACTCACAGATTGGAAGAATTAATATTGTTAAAATGTCCATATTACCCAAAGCCATCTACAGATTCAGTGCAATCCCTGACAAAATGCTGATGGCATTTTTCACAGAAATAGGAAAAAAAAATCCCTAAAATTCTCTGAAACCATATTGAATCTATTGGATCTCTAATAGCCAAAACAATCTTAAGAAAGAACAAAACTTGGAGGCATCACAATTCCTGATTTGTCTGTATTACAAAGCTATAGTAATCAAAACAGTTTGATACTGGCATAAAAACAGACATATAGAACAGAATAGAGAGCCCAGAAATAAACCCACACATATATGGTTAATTGATTTATGACAGAGAAGCCAAGAATATGCAATGGGGAAAGGGTAGTCTCTTCAATAAATGGTGATGGGAAGACTGGACTGTCACATGAAAAAGAATGAAGCTGGTCTTCTATTGTACACCGTGTACAAAAACCAACTCAAAATGGATTAAAGATTTGAATGTAAGACCCCAAACCATAAAACTCCTAGAAGAAAACATATGGGGTAAGCACATTGACATTGGTCTTGGTGATGAATTTTTGGACTTGACACCAAAAGTAAAAATAAACAAATTAGACTACGTCAAATATAAAGACTTCTGCACAGCAAAGGAAATCAATGAAATGAAAAGACAACCTCTGGAATAGTAGAACATATTTACAAATCATATATCTGATAATGGATTAATATCCAAAACATATAAAGAGCTCACAACTCAATAGCAAAAAGATAAACAATCTGATTAGAAAATGGGCAGAAGAACTGAATAGACATTTTTGCAAAGAAGACACACTGATGGCCAACGGGTACATTAAAAGGTGCTCAACATCACTAATCCGCAGAGAAATGTAAATCAAAACCACAATGAGATATCACCTCACATCTATTAGAATGGTCATCAGAAGGACAGGAGATAACAAGTTGTGAGGATGTGGAGAAAAGGGAACCCTTGTGTGCTATTTGTGGGAATGTAAGTTGGTACAGCCACTGTGGAAAACAGTGTGGAGTTATCTCAAAAAATTAAAGATAGTGCTCGCTTCGGCAGCACATATACTAAAATTGGAACAATACAGAGAAGATTAGCGTGGCCCCTGCACAAGGATGACACGCAGATTTGTGAAGCATTCCATATTTTTCAAAAAAAAAAATTAAAGATAAAACTACCATATGATCTAGCAATGCCACTTCTGTGTATTTATTCAGAGGAAAAGAAATCTGGATCTTGAAGAGATATCTGCGCTCCTGTGTTCATTGCAGCACTTTTTACAATAACCAAGATGTGGAAACAACCTAAATGTCCACCAGTGGATGAATGGATAAAGATGTGTGTGTGTGTGTGTGTGTGTGTGTGTGTGTGTGTGTGTGTGTGTGTGTGTGTGTGTGTGTGTGTGTGTGTGTGTACACACACACACACATACATGTTATATGTATACATATATATATATATTGTATCACTTATATGTGGAATCTAAAAAAGCCAAACTCACAGAAACAGAGACAAGAATGGTGGTAGCGAGGACCAGGAGAGTGAGGGGAAAAAGGAGATGTTGGGATTTCCCTGGTGGCGCAGTGGTTAAGAATCCGCCTGCCAGTGCAGGGGACATAGGTTCGAGCCCTGCATGGTCTGGGAAGATCTCATATGCCACGGAGCAACTAAGCCTGTGCGCCACAACTACTGAGCCTGTGCTCTGGAGCCCACGAGCCACAACTATTGAGCCCACGTGCCTACAGCCCATGCTCCGCAATAAGAGAAGCCACTGCAATGAGAAGCCCGTGCACCACAACGAAGGGTAGCCCCTGCTCACCACAACTAGAGAAAGCCTGCGTGCAGCAAGGAAGACCCAACACAGCCAAAAATAAAATATAAATAAATAAATGTATTACAGAAAAAGATGTTGGTCAAAGAGTATAAACTTCTAGATATAAGATGAGTAAGTTCTAATGTAGAGCATGGTGATTATAGTTAATAATACTGTGTTATATACTCAAAAGTTGTTAGGAGAGTAGATCTTAAATGTTCTTGCCACAGAAAAGAAATGGTAATTTTGTGGTGTGATGGAGGTGTATTAGCTAAGCTGTGATGGTAATCATTTTGCAATATATAAATGTACCAAATCAACACTCTGTGCACCCTAAATTTACAGTGTTATATGTCAAATATACCTCAACAAAGCTGGGAAAAATAGTCAAATCAGACAAAGCAAATAGGGAGCCCCAAATGGGGGACTGAATTATGGGTTGTTACATCTTCATCCAAAACTTTGTGTAAGTTATTTGGGTTAAACTGATCATCAGACAGTTCTTTAGGCCTATAATGTAAATTAATTTCAATATCCGAGGTAACACAGATGAAAGAGTACAAAATTCTCTAATTTGAGTTTTTGTTGAAGATTTATACTGTCACACACTAATCATATGCTGACCTTAATAGTTTGGTTTTGAGCATCAAATGTTGCTATTATCACAAAGAATTTTATAAAATGTGTTCTGTTTCTAGTGCTTTAAATATTCAAACTTATTTTAAAGTCATGATTAAATGAAATACTTTTCAATTCAAATGACTCAAACTTAGTTTAAAACAATCTTATTCCAAGATTGGGATAGAGTAATATTTTCATGATCTTACAAGAATAGTAATGATTTTGTATAGTGAATCTCAGTCAGTTTTTAGGGGATTCATTTGAAATTCCCTACTTCTTCTATAGTAAGTTAAGGATTTCCTAATGTTTGGTGTATTTTCCTTTGGGGAACATATCTTAGTTATTTTTTATTGTCCTCCTTTTGTTGTATAGTGGTAAAAATTAATATCTTTAAAATTTATTCTATGATTTTTTTTTGTTATTGAACTCAAGTTATTTTAAAGATTATGTTGGTAGTAATGTCTGTTTTTAAAATAAGAACTGTTTTAGATACAGCAAAACTATTCTGGATTAATTACTACGTGCAATTTTTTTTTTTTTTTTCTTTGCGGTACGCGGGCCTCTCACTGCTGTGGCCTTTCCCGTCGCGGAGCACAGGCTCCGGACGCGCAGGCTCAGCGGCCATGGCTCACGGGCTCAGCCGCTCCGCGGCACGTGGGATCCTCCCGGACCGGGGCACGAACCCGTATCCCCTGCATCGGCAGGCAGACTCTCAACCACTGCGCCACCAGGGAAGCCCACTACGTGCAATTTTTATTCTAAAACATCATGCTGTCAGAAAAGTTTTAAGAATAGCCTAAGGAACTCCAGTATACCCTTCTCCCACATTTCCCAATTGTTAATATTTTGCCACATTTGATATGTAATTTTCTTCCATCCCCCCCTTTCCCCTCCCTGTAATTTTTCCTCCTTTCCTTCCTACTATATGTTTTTTCAGAATTGAGATAAATTGTAGACATAACTCCCCTTTATCTGTAAATCTTTAGTGTGTGTACTAGATCATATGGTAGTTTTATCTTTAATAAGAACAAGGACATTTTCTTATGTAATCATGTTTAGTTACCAAAGCCATGAAACTAACATTGACTTAACAGTGTTGTATTACCCGTTGTCTCAGTTAGTGTCCTTCATGGTGTGCAGATGTGAACGAATGAACGAATACATAAGAAACAAATCCTTTGGATCACACCTGGCATCTAGTTGTCGTGCCTCTTTAGTCGTTTTTAATCTGGAACATTTCTTCAGTTTACCTTTGCTTTGCTTTTCTTTTCTTTTATTTATTTATTCTTTGCGGTACGCGGGCCCCTCACTGTTGTAGCCTCTCCCATTGTGGAGCACAGGCTCAGCGGCCATGGCTCACGGGCCCAGCCGCTCCGCGGCATGTGGGATCTTCCCGGACCGGGCCACGAACCCGTGTCCCCTGCATTGGCAGGGGGACTCTTAACCACTGCGCCACCAGGGAAGCCCTTCCTTTCATTTTTGAGGAGCAAATTACTTTGAGAATGTCCCTCAATTTGGGTTTGTGTGACATTTCTTTGATTGAGTAAGGATTTTTCTGGCTTCACATTACAGATTAACAACTGTACAAAACCTGTTTTTTTTTTCCCTCAGAATTTGTAGCATCAAGCAAAACATTTTAAAATTCTTTAAATGTTATTTATTTTATGTCTACTGTTTAAATCAGAAAAGAGCACAATAAAGCCAGATGTGACATTTTAACTTTGCTAATAAGAATAATTAAAATATCAACACAAATATCATGCATAAATATTCATCTCACATATGGGATAAATTAAAATATGTAGCTTAAATAAACTGGAGTGTTAATCCTTTATGCAAAAAAATAAACACGGTAACTTCTCTATTTAAAAAAATCCTCCTCTTGATTAAAACCGTAAATGGTTGTTATCAATTGTCTCCTCTACCTGCATATTATTTAATGTCTAGATATAGAATAAGTGTATTTTCTCTTTAACTTGTATGAAAACAGGTGTTAAGTGTGAGAATATGATGGCATAATTGCTTTTTAAGATCCATCATAAGGTTTTCCTTCCTAGCCCGTCATCCCCATCCCAGCACTAATCTCTGCCCAACGATTATGTTTCGGCCATGTAATATAATCAACTTTTACTTCCTTGTTACCCATTTTGCAGATTAACTGCAGACTTAGAGTGGCTTATGGGCCAGCTGTCTCCCCTTAGCAGTTGGGGCTTGTTTGGAGAGGAAGGAACTGGGCTTTAGTGCTGGTCATTTGTGGCTGTTTTTCTGTCTCGATGCAGATATGTGTGTATCTTTTCTGCTGTTCTGAGGATAGTGGGAAAGTAAACAGCTTTCATACTGCCCACGCAGTAGGTTCCCTGCTTCTAATATGCTTAGCAAAAATGCCCTGTTTTTCTGGATATTAGAAGGCAAAAATGCCAATGGAGTAATGGCCAAGGGAAAACATGACAGGTTGCACTGATAGAAAATCACTTGGGGTACATACATGTCTGTACATGAGGGACATAATGTGCACTTGAGTGACATTCATGTCCAAATGGCTTGAGGAGCAAGTTAAAGGGAAACAAAATATTCATCATGTTTCCTTAGAAAGAACTTGACTCAAGAAACGGTTGAGATAGTACAGAATCTGGATGGAGAAACAATCGAAGGTGATAGAAAATTAGCTTCTCCTTTATATCAGAATGAAGAGATCCCCATACTAGTAAGATTTTGGAAAAATTCTCTATAAAGTAGCCTTAAAAATGGTTTTTAGGGCTTCCCTGGTGGCGCAGTGGTTGAGAGTCCGCCTGCCGATGCAGGGGACACGGGTTCGTGTCCCAATCTGGGAAGATCCCACATGCTGCAGAGCGGCTGGCTGGGCCCGTGAGCCATGGCCGTTGAGCCTGCGCGTCTGGAGCCTGTGCTCCGCAACGGGAGAGGCCACAACAGTGAGAGGCCCGCGTACCGCAAAAAAAAAAAAAAAAAAAAAAAAAAAAAAAAAAAGGTTTTTAAAGAGCAAATTTTTTTAAACATTTTGCTGCCAGAGAATTAAGTTCTCAAAGTTGGAATTAATTTCAGTCTTATGTCAAGAGCCAAATAGATTGATAATGCAATATCAAAGGAAAAGTACAATCTCTCACTTAAATGTTTTTAATGATAATAATGACTTAAGACTTGATAAGAAAGCTGAAAAAGAATATTATTCCCGTCTGCAGTTTTCATAAGAAACGAAACTTTCCCATGGAGAATACAGTCTCTTTTAAGACAGGTTCAGAGCAGGGCACGTCAGGAAGTGACTCGAACTTGATTAAAATTTCTCTTCATATATTCAGTCAGCCCCTTATCTTGACTTTTCAAGTAGAAGAAAAATGAGAATTTTAAGCCTTTGTAAAACGTTATGGAAATGTCAAAATCAGTAAACGTTAAAAAGCCAAACAAGATATAAATCAGTAAGTGACAATTAAGAACCTTCCAGATTTGAGGCAAATAAACATACTGAATGATCAGATCTAAATGTGCCCAGTTAAGGACTATCTTTGGTTTCCGTGTCTTTTCAAGTGCAACTTTCCCAGGAATATAAATACTGATTCTGATGCACAGAGTGAATTTTACCTTTCAGTTACTTCTGAATTTAAAGTAGGAGGGGCTGTAGTGTGTCTTGATACTATTTTGTATTTCAAACATCAGAAACAGATTTTATATTGAAGTAGCTGTGTTTGTTCACACAAGGTCTTTATTTACTGCTCTTGAATTGTTTTGAACCATATGGATGAAAATAAAATTTTAAGAGCAAAACAAGTATATAAAGATAGTATAGTAAATATGATGTCCATAGTAAATACGTCATAGTAAATGTGATGCATAGTAAATATGATGTTAATATTTTGATGGGAGTATTTAATGTTTATTTCTCCCAAATCCATTGATTTTATTTGAGCTGTAATTATTCTCTAGGAATATTTTAAGTGTAAAAAGCCTTTTATAATGGGCAGGTATAGGCTTTATTTTGATTTTGATACTGAAATGTATTTACTTTGTATAGTTAACATACTATACCTCTGTATCTTTTCAAGTTGCTCTCTCTGTAATATTCTTTATTATATATATAGTTTTCCTGTTTTTAACATATTAATGATTTTTTTTTAAAACACACCTTGTCTTGATATCTATGAGGCTATCTTTTGAGATGGCACAAAGAATGTTAACAATGAGTATTAATAAATCAAGAACTTAAAAAAATCATGTTATTATGGATTTGGAGATTTAAAAATAACATATCTTTTGTATTATGATAATCTTTAAAAAAAAATCTCTTACTGATACACTCTGTACTTCTAAAAATTATTTCATCTAATTGAGATATCTGAGATTGCATGTTAAATCTCCAAATTATTATTAAAAATATTTAAAATTATTTTATCATTATTATGTTAATTTTGATAATTATTAGAAAAAATTTTTAAATGTGTTGAGAGACAAAGAAGAAAACTGAAGTCTACCTACATTTCCATTGCTCTGCAATAGGCTTTCATGTGTGTAATTGAACATTCTTTAAAAGTGCAATCTTTAAAGGATGCGTTATATTCCAGCCTAATTATGTACCATTAGATGTTGAACCATTAGATGTTGAACCATTCTTGAAGTGTACTTTGATACTTGCAGCTTGAATGAATAGGTGGATGCTGGAGAAATATTCCAAAATTACAAAAAGAGAAGGAGGAAAAGTTGTAGGACTAGATGAGGCATTTAGTTGTGATTCAAAGAGCTTGTGCCACATGTCTGTTATGTGACATAAAATGAAATGCTGAATTTGATAAAGAACTCTGGCCTCATCTATTTGGAGACAGCCAGTGTAGAGCTGGGGTCCCTGAAGAGGATTACAGAAGGCAGATAGCTTCCTCTTCCGGTGTCCGACATTTTTATATGTCATCTCACTGCCTTTCATCAGGTTATACTTGAAGCATTCATTTCCTCCCTGCTGTTTTAGGGGAGCTGAGCAAAAGTTCGTGTATCTCAAATGTGTCGGGTTCTGCAACAGTCTCCTTATGCACCCGATGGCTACAATTACGAAGTCAAAGCCGGCATATACAACTCTTTAATTAAACAATATTGCTTGAATAATATCCCCAGCTGTAGATGTATCATACAGTACCGTGGAAAAAAATTTCTCTAATGTTGTTTATCTCTACTTTGTCTCACAGATGTCGAAGTTGAAAACTCTCTAGTGACTCTCTGAAAATGAATGCCATTTTTTCTGCTGACTTTGTATCATCAGGATTTGTTACTGTTTGTGAATAAAATGATGCACCCTTAGTGAACATTAAACTATTAATAACATTGAAAATTCTAGTGAAAAAAAAAGGGACAAATGAGTTATATTTATTTATTTTGATTTCATGCTGTTACTGTTTTTCTCCTGTGGTTTAGAATATATAAAGAGATTTAAAAAAAAAAAAAAAACCCACAAAAAACAAAAGAACAAACCAAAACTCTGAGTCTGCATGACTTTAGTCCTTCTGCTACATTTTTTTCCCTATATTTCTCAGAATCTGGTTTAGGTTTGTTTCAATATTGAAACAAGTACCGCATAAAAATATTAGCAGCTGGTTCCAGGAATCATCTGGAGGGGATGCAGATGCGCTGTTATCATGGATCTTGTCGTGGAACTTTGATGGAGATACTGTGCCTGTTATGATTAAAGAACTGCTCATTAGCAGTCCTTAAAAATAACAGAAAGAAACATTGGAATATAATGCGCAATTTTGTTTCCTGTTAGAAAGCAGAAGATGAGGATACTGTTCTCACACCTGATGGCACCAGGGAATTTCTGACGTTTGAAGTTCCACTGAATGATTCAGGATCTGCTGGTCTTGGCGTCAGTGTCAAAGGTAACCGGTCAAAGGAGAACCACGCAGATTTAGGAATCTTCGTCAAGTCCATTATTAATGGAGGAGCAGCATCTAAAGTAAGCAAATGTCAACATTTTCAAGCTTATGCTCATTCACAAAAATGTTTAATTACAGCCCTATTCTTATTTTGGAAACATGGAAGCAGTAAGGGCGAATTCTTTCCTCTACCCTCTTAGATTCGGTTTCTGTGACCTGTGAATTAAACTGATAAAAGACAGGTTAACAGGAAAAAAAGGTTTACAAATTTGATTGATGGGGGCTCCACAGGAAAAGTGAAAACCTAAAGAAGCAGTTAGACTTGGAAGCTTTTATACCATTTTAGCAAATGCTGATAAATTGTGGAGTAGGGATTAGACAAAGAAAGAGGGTTCGGACTTCCAGGTGTGGTAAATAGTGGGATGGTAAACGTATGAAGGAAACCGATGGTAGAAAAGGCTTATTTTGTAGGCTCATCTCAGTGCACCTCTGCCTCTGGTGGTGAGGGTCATTCTCCCCTTCCAGGTTTTGGAGAAGAGAAGGGGCACCTTCACAAGGAGAACCTTATGCCCACATTCAGCCAGAAGCAGGGAGGACAGAGCCCCCTTCCTGTGTCTGCCATTTCTCAGTTGCCTTCTGCTAAAATAATCCCCATGCCAAAGTGGCGTGTTTTGGGGTAGCGTATTCTGATACCCTGTAACACTTAAATGTTTTCTGTTTTCTTCCTAATACCCCATCCATGATCAAACAACTAGTGGCAATCTCAGTGATCTCTCACTGAGAGGAATTCATATCTTCGACTCCCCGTTTTTGGTCTCACAGAATTCACAGCCCATGGTCATTACAGTGAAATGGAGGTTATCTCTGCAAAGACTTAGCTCAGGTTCTGGCACAGAGCTAACCTACTGGAAAGGTTACTCTCTTCCCCTCCCCTCTCATCCCCTCCCATGGGTCACTTCTGTTTCCCAGTCTAGAGAAAATTTCCTGGCTGTCTATGAAGGGGCACTTCTCTGCAATTGTCTAATAGCCTGGAGCTTTTGCATGTTGTAAATAACCTCTCTGGGTGTAAATAACCTCTCTGGGTGTCTCTGGAAGCAGGAAAGTAATCACTTTGTGTCCTATGAATTAGTATGCTATTTTGGTAAACAGATTATGATAATGACTTGATTTACAAATGTATAAATGATTAAAGTAGACACAGGCTGCAAGGGCCACTTACACATTATTATGCTGGTGTTCAGTTGGGCATAATCCATTAGTATTAAAGCCCTTTTCTTTTTCTTTTTGCTTTGTTTTTATTTATTTATTTTTTTAATGAAAGGGAAAGCAGCTTCTTTTATCACAGACTGTTTAATGGCACTTATTTTTAACCTGCCTCCTTCCCAGGATGGGAGGCTTCGGGTGAATGATCAACTGATAGCAGTGAATGGAGAATCCCTGTTGGGCAAGACAAACCAGGATGCCATGGAAACCCTCCGGAGGTCCATGTCCACCGAAGGGAACAAGCGAGGAATGATCCAGCTTATTGTGGCAAGGAGAATAACCAAAGGCACCGAGGTAAAGAATGAGAAAGACAAGAGGCATCTGAAATGGTCATAGGACCAAGTTCTTCCCTAACATTGGGCCAAGAATGGCAGGTCCAGGGGCTTTACCTTGAAAGACTCAATTATCTTTGCTGGCTAGAGTTTATTGTACTGTCAGTGGATTGTGATTTGTTTTCTTAATTCTGTGATCAAAATATCCCTAAGTATGCAGTTACATTTCTATTGCCACCTCAACAGATAACACTGGGATCTCGAAGGCACCTTTAGCTGGGTTCAAGAAACAGGGCCACGCCTTCCTGCTCAGAGCCCGCACTTTCTCTTCTGTTCAGCGGTGTTGAACCAGGAGGGAGAAACATTGAAGTGATTGCTTGTTCCCTTGCTTATCTAAAATGGGTGCCTCTTGTAAAGCCCCTCACAGGGGAGAGTCTGTTTCTCTTGTGACATTGTCAGAAGTGTAAGTCCCCCTTCCTACCCCCTGGCCCCCTTTCTCCTTCACTGTAGGGCTGAGTATTTTCCTCCGGAGGGGCTGCCTTTTCAGTGGTGTCTCCTGCATAAAGCCACAGTGGGTTCTGCACATGTGCTGCCGTCTGTAATTAGGCAAGGGGTGGGAAGGTTTCCTCTCCCAAAGGGTGTGAGCATCTGTCTTCCCAAATAGGAAAAACATACCAAGTAGACTTGCATAGCGGGGCATTTGAGAATTTAAAGGGAATTATATACAGATTTGTTAATTAATATTAGAACCTGAAAAAGAGGGTTTTCAAAGAATTTTTATAAAGTATGTGCCACCTCTAGGAAACAGGTGGGACCTGCTTGCTGAAAGTATAACGCTTGTTGTTTTTGTTTTTATTGATACTGAACTCCTCACTTTTTTTTTTTTTTTTTTTTTGATACTGACCTCCTCCCTTTTTTTTTTTTTTTATTGATACTGAACCCCCCCCTTTTTTTTTTTTTTTATTGATACTGAACCCCCCCCTTTTTTTTTTTTTTTATTGATACTGAACCCCCCCCTTTTTTTTTTTTTTTATTGATACTGAACCCCCCCCTTTTTTTTTTTTTTTATTGATACTGAACCCCCCCCTTTTTTTTTTTTTTTATTGATACTGAACCCCCCCCTTTTTTTTTTTTTTTATTGATACTGAACCCCCCCCTTTTTTTTTTTTTTTATTGATACTGAACCCCCCCCTTTTTTTTTTTTTTTATTGATACTGAACCCCCCCCTTTTTTTTTTTTTTTATTGATACTGAACCCCCCCCTTTTTTTTTTTTTTTATTGATACTGAACCCCCCCCTTTTTTTTTTTTTTTATTGATACTGAACCCCCCCCTTTTTTTTTTTTTTTATTGATACTGAACCCCCCCCTTTTTTTTTTTTTTTATTGATACTGAACCCCCCCCTTTTTTTTTTTTTTTATTGATACTGAACCCCCCCCTTTTTTTTTTTTTTTATTGATACTGAACCCCCCCCTTTTTTTTTTTTTTTATTGATACTGAACCCCCCCCTTTTTTTTTTTTTTTATTGATACTGAACCCCCCCCTTTTTTTTTTTTTTTATTGATACTGAACCCCCCCCTTTTTTTTTTTTTTTATTGATACTGAACCCCCCCCTTTTTTTTTTTTTTTGCGGTCCGCGGGCCTCTCACTGTTGTGGCCTCTCCTGTTGCGGAGCACAGGCTCCGGACGCGCAGGCTCAGTAGTTGTGGCGCACGGGCTTAGTTGGTCCGCGGCATGTGGGATCTTCCCAGACCAGGGCTCGAACCCATGTCCCCTGCATTGGCAGGCGGATTCTCAACCCCTGCACCACCAGGGAAGCCCAACTGATGTTTTTAATGTAAGTCCTCCAAAGAGCTGTGTGAAAAATTCTCCACGGTAAGTTCACAAGACACATTGTTCTTTATTAGGTCTTTTTCAAAAATGGAATAATTTCATATACCCTAAGACTGTATTCGTGTGACAGATGTTCATTGAGCATCTACTACATTCAGAAAATAAGTTAGATCCTGGGGATAAGGTGGTGAATAAAGACAGATGGAGTTCCCTCTCTGGATGTTCTCCTGGACCATAGATCATATTCTTAGTCTCTTTAAAAACAAACTAAAATTCCTCAAAGTTTTCCTTTAGAGAGAAACATTGAAATGTTATAGGGGGACTTAAAATGTAAGAAACGGACTGAAGGGCAGCATCCTGAATCCAGACGTGTTTTTGTCTGGCTCAGGTGGTTCCCCAACCGAACCTATACCAACCTGAAAATGTTTTGATAAAAGCACTGATTTGATCCCCTGTTGCCCTATAAAACACACGGAATTGGAATCCCACTGCAATGTCTCTGTCTCATTCACTTCTGCATATGAATTTATGTGAATGAAAATGATTTAAGTAAGGGAACAGAGGCAGTAGGCAGTAATAGACTTTAATATTCAATATTCTTTACAGTATCATTTTCATACATTGCTGGTTATTACTATTTCTTAGGATAGAGTAAGCTTATAAAGCAATTATGTCAAAAAAAACTTATCACGAGTGCTGTGCTCTCTTTGTAATACCAGCGAAAAGCCTTTTGTACTGACAGGGTTTAACTAAAGAATTCTGTGAAGACAGAAGAGTTCATTTCAGCTTCCCATAAGTCTTCAGACATGACTTTGCTGCTGTTGTACTTATATATTACCTTTGGAGAAACATCTCCCTGAATTACTGGAAGGGTACGTGTAAATTATGTTACCGTAAATATTGATATAAGCATAGGGTGTCTTGTCACGGATGAACCTCAAGCCAGAATAATGTGCTGAGTTCTCTCCTCCTGAGTCCATCTGTCAGCCATGTGGTCCAGCCTTTGACAATATCACAGAACTATATTTTACTAACTCATCTTTAAATCAAGGGTTTGCATACTTACTTTCAAGCTAGAGAAGATAAAAATTCGCAGAAGAACATCTTTTGTGCTTTGTCACCTCTTCCCTTGCCCTCTTTTATATGTGGGAAGTGCTGTCTGTTATCCTAGTATGTTTTCTTCAAAATTGGCAACTCTCGGCACGAAATATCATCTTCCCTTGCACTTCCCTGGTCTTTGTTCCCATACAGCACATTTGAGACATGTTCTAGAAGATGCTTCTCAGTCCCTTCCACTTGACTTCTCAGGAGTCTGTGAACACTGCCTCGTTCTTGAATCCTTTCCTGCCAGCTCTCTCCGTTTTTCTCCTGCTTCCCTCTGGCCCTCTGTCTCCTTTAAGGTTGCTCTCTTCTGCCTGTTCCTTTTTTGGTTAGTATTCCTCAAGGCGTTTTCTGGGCTGTGTCTTCTTCCGCACATGCTCCCTGGGAGACCTTCGTTCCTTGGTCTTCAGGTACCACTTTCCTTACGATGAATCCCATGGTCCTGTTTTCAGCTCAGGACTCTACTCTAGTTCCAGATCCCTCTGTCCAGCCACCCATGGGGATGTCCACTGGTATGTCTCTCAGGCACCTATGCTTTTTCCACCAAAACCCATTCCTCCCTCAGTTCTTCATCTACCTTGTCCTCCTTCCCCCCGAGATAGCTCCACTGTTTCTTTACTTGTAGCAGCTGGAAATCGGGTGGCTCTGACCTCTCAATGCCTTTCCTGTCTCTGTTGCCTCCTCCTCTGGAGTCTTTCTCTCCTCCCTCACTCCTCTCCATACCCCTGCCCTTACCCCATCCTCTCACGGGGCTCTCTGCTGCAGCTCCCTGAAGGATTTCTCTCTCAACCCATTTTGTCTACATGGCAGTAAGGCACATCTTCCCACAAAACAAACTGATCGTGTTACTTCCAGCCGAAATCTCTTCGGGAGCCTTCCTTCCTTTCCAGGATGGGTGCCAGTCTCCATCACGTGGCCACTAGGACGTGCACCAACCAGCCCCTGTGTCCACCAGCCTGTCCCTTACACGACCTGAAATTTCTCAGAGGTCTGATGCTGCCTTTTACCTCTGGATTTTCCACGTGAGTCAGTTCTGCTCCTTGTTCTAGCAAAGTCAGCCTTTAGATTTCAGTATCCTCTCTCCAAAGCCTTTCCGTAGCCCTGGGTACTCACCTTCAGGTAGCAGCTGTCACACCATCATGGTTCCTCTCTGGTTTTTTTTGGTGGGAACTGCAAATTCTGAGATGGCTGGGCCCTTGTTCATCTCTCCATCACTGGGGTCCAACCCAAGGCTGACACCTAAACATGGACTGAATGATGAGGGAAATAATCCCAGAGAGTTGAGCCTTTTTAGAAGAAAAGGATTAACTTAGTTACTGTTAGATGCTGAAGTTCTAACAAGGCAAGGTAACAGAATTAATATTTTAGCAGTGATTCTGGATTTCCTTCACTTTCCTTAGCTCTAATGCTCTTAATTAAGTATTTAAAAACATTCCGTAAGCAGTAATTGTTTCTTTAAAAAAGAGAGAAAAAAAGAAATGGCTTTCCTTTGTTTTTTGCTCCTGAAGGATGGATGAACTTTTTTGGCATCTCTTCCACTGGAAAGAATACATAAAGCAAGAGGCAGAAACATTGGTATCATTGCAAAGGACAAATTTGTTGAGGACTTCAGAGGAGAACTTTGGGAAATGCATATTGAAAGTCACCTGTGCAGGAGAACTATGATAATTCTAAATGTTCCAAGAAAATTAGTATTTGCAGGAATTACTGCAATTTAATCTAGTTTGCAGTCACTTCATTATATCTCGGTTAGACATGATTTCATATAAAGCCTGCCTTGGTACCAATAGAGAGTAAGACCAGGTAAGTTTTCTCTTAGTCCCCGTGCTGAGGAATTTAGTCACCAAGGACTACTCTTTTTTTTAAGAAGAAGAAATAAAACTTTTTATTTCCAGATAACATGATGTCTACGTAAAAAAATCCTAAGGAATCGACAAGGCAGTTACTTTAGAACAAGTAAGTGAATTTAGCACGATCGTAGGACAGTAGGCCAATGTACAAAATCCATTTTATTTGTATGTACTAGGAATAGACAATTTGACAGTAAAATAAAAGTCATGTACCATAATATCAAAAATCATAAAATACTTAGGGATAAATTTAATGACACAGGTAATCTCTGTACTCGTAATTCTATGAAACGTCACTGAAAAATTAAAATAGACCTAAATTAGTGGAGTGATATATCATCAGCAGACTCAGTAACCCTGAAGTATCAGTTCTTTCCAATTGGCCTGTTGATTGAATAAACGCTCATTAATCATCCCAGCAGG
>NW_006799027.1:1213330-1217395 GCF_000442215.2 Lipotes vexillifer | reverse complement strand
AGCAGGAATTTTTATAGCAATGGACAAACTGACTACCAATTGGGATTATTAATTTTTATATTATTTATTATTAATGTTATATTATTATTAATATTATTTAATTTGTATGAAAATCTAGAACTGGAAAAACTATTCTAGGGTGAAAATATCATTGGTTGCTTTTGGGCGGGTTGGGATTGAGTGGGAAATAATAGGAAGGAATTTAATGAGGTGATGGCAATGCCCTTTATCCAGAGAGGGGTGTACATTACATGGGTTTATCAATTTGGCAAAACTTACTGAACTGACCAAGGAATACTTTAAAGTGAATTCTCTCTCTACGTTTAATTCTCTTAGAAAGCTACATTAGAATAGGAAGGGACCTAAGGTATCGTTTGTGGTTCTCTTTATTTTATATATGAAGAAATAAATACAGAGAAGTCAAATGAGGTGCTTAATGGCTGCAAGGCCAAGGTAGTGGCAGAGGAATTTAGAAGCAAGGTGTCCATCCCTCTTATGCACATGAGAGGGTCTGATTGCCTGTGAGTGTGGGGTTCAGGCAGTTGATACTCTGGCTGTGTTGGGAAGAGGTGGACAGTAAACCCATGAGTCCCAGCGTCAGGCAGGCCATCGCGTTCTGGGTCTGTCACATCCAGGCTTACTTCACCCTCTGGTCAGTTCTGTCAGCCACATGGGAACGTGAAGGACATTAGCTGTGGTTCTGCGTGAAAGCAGAACCTGGAACTGAACCCTGAAACTCCAGCCACTCTTCTCCAAAGAAAGCTAGACCCTGTCTTACTATTCATTGTCCTGTGTTAACTTGTCCTTTGGATGTTAGTCCTTTCTG
Source organism: Lipotes vexillifer (assembly GCF_000442215.2). NCBI lineage: Eukaryota > Metazoa > Chordata > Mammalia > Artiodactyla > Lipotidae > Lipotes > Lipotes vexillifer. The sequence goes on along the minus strand of NW_006799027.1, from coordinate 1,216,569 downwards.
CGATGTGTGATTGTAATCTCGATCAACTTTCTTTTACTTTCAGCCTTGTGCTGTGCACTTAGCTTTAAAGGCCCACTTCCACATGGCCTATATGTATAAGATCTCTAAACCGATTTAAGGAAACTCTGAGTCATTCACTCAGAAATGAATTTATTCATCCAGTGCCTGCTCTGTGCCAGGAATTGGGGATAGAATAGAATAAGCTTATAAAGACTGAAATATCGGATAATAAGATCATGCCCATTACTAACGGGGACCCAGTTTTAGGTTTGCTGGAGCGGATTAGGGCCATATCTATGCCAGCTTTTCACCGTTTCTAGTTGAGATGGTGGGATACGTTTTCTTTATGTGAAAGGCATGATTTGACCCACTATTGCACACTTATAACAATTTGAGATTTTATTAAGCCCCACAGATATTGTATTAGTTTTTGAAAAGAAACCAATGTTTTACCTTTTCTTAGGAAGAGTAGGCCAAATGTATAATATGAAGCATATTCATTGGACAATATCCAGTTCTTTGTTATTGAATAGCACTTATTATTTTCTGATTATAAAAGCAGTATATGATCATTTGAATATCTTTTTAAGAGCGTACTACATTACATTGTTTTTAGATATGGGGTAATTCCCAATTTTTATGTCTTTGTAAATGAAGTTCTGATAAATATTGATCAGCATGAATCTTTATGATTCACATAACTTATTATTTTGTGAGGATAGTGACCACAAAGTGAAATAAATGGCCTGGTCACAGAATATAGGATATTCTTTGGCCTGTGACATATATCTCCACATTACTTTGGGAAGAGACTCTATCACTTTATGCTGATCCCCAGTATGAGTTATCTTGCTGCAACCTAGTTTTCTTTAATGGGCGGAAAGGCTTTCCTATTTTCTTAGGGATGGAGTTGAGGGCGTCCCACACAATTGTCCCTACTCGGGACTGAGTTCTGTTGGATGGAAGAACATTTTTTGCAGTTAAAACGACAAAGTGAAAATTACAGTTCTTTGATTTTGGTGTCTTCTTTGAATTAAGCTTAATTTGATAAGGTTTTTATATGTGGAGATCAGAAGGGCCTGGGAGCAGCCCATACTGCAGGAAGGCCAGGCCAGTCTTCCAGGACTGCCCTCCTAGGAGTGGCTAAGCTCCCACTCTGATGATGCGATGCATTCCTCTTTCTTAAACTCAATTGCTTGTAACAAAAAAAATCATCAAAAGATTTAAAACAAAACTCTGTACTCCAATCAGTTTTTTTTTTTTAAGAAATTAAAAGGCATTGTGTCTTCTGTTAAATATTTATGTATTTGGCCATTGATGTCTTCATTTAAATCTGTCTTTTGAGATGCAAATTAGACATGGTTAGGGAGGTGGGGAGGTACAGAAGCTTTCCCATGAAAGTGTTCAAGTACAAGGTTCCTAATGAACAGGCATCTTATTGTTTTTCTCTGGAAAGCCTGCATGTGCTATTTTTAAAATAGAATTTTTATTTGACTTTATAAAATTCTAAAATAGCCTCTTGGGATATTTAGGGATTTCTCATAAAGGTGCTTTATACAGATTTTATCATCTAGAAAATTGCAGTTATATGCTTCAATTAAATGTATTTGTTAAGCAAACTCGAGGATGTGTTGTCTGTCTTATGATTAAATAAATTATTGTGTAGGATGCAGGTCTTGTGTGTCGAGACTTGTATAGCAGGTCTCTAATGTATGTGCTCATTAAAAAAACTCACAGATGCCTGCTTTTAAAGGTATTGGGTATTTATTGTGTTTGTTTTTACTTCTCCAAAGTACCTTGGAATTTAGGAATAATGTTCTTTCAGAAAATGTTCTTGTATTTTTTTACATCTAAGACCTGGAATATTTAATTTACTTTTCAGTAAAGTTGTAAGCTGCAATTTGAAAAAAACAAAAAACAAAAACTAATAAAACAAATCCTCATTTCACAATTTAAACCTTATTGAGTCTAATTCACTAGCGCTGCAAGTTTATTATTCTCCTGCAGTTTGACGTGCCTCCAGTTGTAATTGTGTTGACCCTTCAGTGCATTAAATCTCCCTGGTGCTTATCAAACTGGGCGAGATAAGTCTACAATTCGGAACTTCATTAAATATCTCATTTATATTAAACAGATGATAGCTTCTAACAGAAATAATAATTTATTCAGGTGAAGGAGCCACAGTTGTGGTTTCCTCTGGAATGTGCAGTCCTCTCTCCACTTGGTTGTGCTCTGCCCCCTGCCTCCACACGGGCCCCTCCACCCCACCCCCCAGCCCTCCGTATCTCTGGCTGCCAGCCAGCTCCAAAGCATCATAAGATTTTAGTTGGTGGGGTTAACCTCAGAGCCCACACTGGGAGGATTTGTGTGCTTTGTTCCTCCTTGTTTCATGGCTTGACTAGCATAGAGTTCTCACTCATATTATGTTTATGAAGTATGTGACTTTATAAGGCACAGCTGTCTTAAAGAACGCCACATACTATTTTAATTCTTGGTGATAGGAATCCACCTATATTCTTTGCTTATCTAGCAGATTCTATATATTTGCAAAATAGCTACCTTTGCCTGCCTTATTAGAATACTGGGTTTTAACTTCTGTTTTGTCAATATCCTGTGTAGTTTATTTTCTCTCAGTTACTATCTCATACTTAAGAACACAAAGAGAGAATAGGATGATCGTTTCTAATTTCAGCAGAAGAAACTGAGGCTCAGTGTATTGTTGAAGACACCCGAACTGACAAGTGGTCTTTAGGTCTTAGAGAGCGGGTGGTCATTCTCCCCCCACACACACCAAGGTGTGCTGTTAGGTGTATTTATGCACTCTAAGTGTAAAAAGTAGACTTAAATTCCAGCTTCCATTCTGATAATGATAAAGGATGTCTAGCGCAGGGCAACATCGCATAAAGAATTCTGAATTAAACCATAACTCAAATTGACTTCAACAGATACTGTCAAGCTGAAAAAAAAATAAGCAACAAGGTGAGTTTGGAAAAAAAGCCTTTAATATACATATTTTTCCTCCAGTGGTTGAAATCTGACAACTTCATGGGAGGCACAGTGTAAAGTGGCACAGGAAGTTGGTCATTAGGCAAAGCTGTCATCACAAACTATTTTGGTACAGGGTGAAAAGTTCTAGTTCATTTGGTACCCAGTTCGATGCAGACCCTGGGCAAGTTGGGTCTAATTCCCCCATGCTGGTCATGGGCCTCCAGTTCTGACTTTACCTCGCCCCCCCCCCC
>NW_006799027.1:1194272-1212457 GCF_000442215.2 Lipotes vexillifer | reverse complement strand
TGGTCCTCCAGTCCTGACTTTCCCTCGCCCCCCCCCCCACCCCGCTCTCTGCAGCTCAAGTCACCTGGGAGCCCCTCTGGACCTGAGCTGCCCATTGAAACGGTGTTGGATGATAGAGAACGAAGGATTTCCCACTCCCTCTACAGCGGGCTTGAGGGGCTTCTTGATGAGTCACCCACAAGAAATGCTGTGCTCAGCAGGATAATGGGTGAGTCAGGTAAAACCCTGTTGATCACATCTTGTTTGTATGCTTTTACTGGTTCACAGAGAGGTTATTAATGTAATATTAATGTGAAGGAGGCCCATGTTTTCAAGGGGAAGAGGAGCAGGTTCATCATAATCATTCAGGAAGTGTTAATGTGAAGAGAGGAAGTCAATACATTGATTTTGTTAAGTGAGTTTTGGATCCTGTAACGTGGGAAAGGGAAAAAAGAAGGGGATCACACTGAAGTGTTTTCCAGTGATGAAGATATTCTTAGCATGTCTGAGACGATAAGTGAAGCTGTGGTTTTGTTTTTAAATCAAAATTTAGTGGCTTATGGCAAGAAGGATTCAAAAGTTACATGTTTACAATAGCACTGTTTGGAGGGAGGGGAAAAATATGTATATGCATGTATGTGAATATTCACATTTTGTGGTTTGTACTTAATAAGGTGTTACCCTTTTTTAATTGCATCTTGACTTTTTCAAAGCCTTCATTTGAAAATCCTGAAACTAGTTTTTCACATCCTTTGTTTGCATTCAGCACCATAGTGTCTGCGTGGCCCCCAGTGAGGAATGAGGTGATTAGCACTTGCTCTGCAGCCGTTTCAGCTCTCTGCTAACAGGTCCCGTTAATAAAGACTTGCTTTGCCACCAGAGTGGTTTGATTTACTGAGTTGCTTATCTTGGGATTCACTTGTGAGAGTTGTCAAATTTAACACATAAGAAGCTGTTTTGATTAAAATAGCACGTGACATAAAACACTTATTGCTGGTGTGTTTTGCAAGCCTCTAATATGAAGTGCAACCTAAACTTAACTCCACTTTGAGCACACTTAATGGAGATTTAATACAATTCACGTCTCCATTAGGAAGCTTCACTGGAACAGGAATTTGTTTCCTTCATCAGTGGATGTTTATGGAAAGCCTGCTGTTGGCAAGACATTGTGCCTATACTTTTGCTGTAGATACAAAGACAAGTGAGAATCAGTCTGCCGTCAAAGAACTTTCTAGCGGGCATGATAGGAAAAATACGTGAACGTGACTGGTAGAATTTTCTGTTGTTCTTCCTCTAATCCTTCTAGCGTTCTTGTTTGGAAAAATTGCTAAATTCCTTATTTCTTAGTTTGTGACGTGTAGAATGAAGACGTGCCAGCTCTCTGGCTGAATTTTGCCAACAGTTTTCTTTTGGCCTGCTTGACATAGTGCAAGTTGGGGAAGGATGCTGAAGATATTGCGCACCTGTCAGGTGACAGGCATTGCACATAGTTTGTCAGGTTAACCTTTGCTTATTAATGATCACTCTCCTCACTGTGGTGGGGTTTTCCCTACTTTCCTGGTTGTGCTGTGACACTTTATCTTTGTTAAATACTTCTTTTTTTTTTTGTGGTACGCGGGCCTCCCACCACTGTGGCCTCTCCCGCTGCGGAGCACAGGCTCCGGACGCACAGGCTCAGCGGCCATGGCTCACGGGCCCAGCCGCTCCGCGGCATGTGGGATCTTCCCGGACCGGGGCACGAACCCGTGTCCCCTGCATCGGCAGGCGGACTCTCAACCACTGCGCCACCAGGGAAGCCAGTTAAATACTTTGTTATTGATGAAAATTCAAGACCCCTTGAGCGAGAGAGTGTATGTGTTCCCTGGATCTGTGTGCATACAAAGTGATTCGCTGTAATTTCCCCTTTATTATAGGAACATAGGACTTGCCATACTGAATCAGACCATTGGTCCACCAGTTCCTGTAACCTGCGTCCTGACTCCAATCCCTGATGCTTCAGAGGAAGGCGAAAAACTAAAACTAAAAAACAAACCCCCCCCCGCAATTCACCTAGTGACCTTTGGAAGTGCTGTATATATGGGTTGAGGATTCTTTCTTTTTCTTCAGTCTATTGCTCTGATTTTATTAGCTGTGGCCTCGTTAGTCCTCTTAAGTTTGCACTAGAGTTGGCATTGTTTTCCCTTTCCTCTGCTAGAGATGTAATGGACTTGAAAATTCCAGATGCTTCTGCTGGGGCAGTAATCTTCCAGCTCTGTGCTTTGTGATGTACTGTGCGTGGCCTTTTGGGCTGGGGTGGGGGGCAGTGACAGACTCCTTACTCTTCGTTGGTAGGCCAAATTGATGTTGAATGATTTGGATATTTTCTTAAGATAGTTTTTTACACGTTGTATGGGAAACTAGGGATCCCATGTTGTTTTACTCTGAGAAATGTATATGCTTAATTTGATTTATCTTGAGTTTTACAAATTCGAGAATTCCTCAGTCTTTGTCAGTCCCTATTTCAGCATCATTGGCCCTAAGAAACAGACAGTGTTCGTAACATCACTTTCCACTTAAAGTTAGAAATCTTGCAAAGATAGTACCTTGCAACAAGATACCAAAGCCAGGTACCAAATATAAGAAATTAAAGCATTGACTTCCAGTTAACCTAAACCAATAGCAGCAGTATTTACTGCTGGGCACAGTATCTGGGTGCATGGAAAATTTTCAGATCTTGTTTGGTTAGTGGTTGTCTTCTGTACCTTTAGGATATCTCCTGTGTAGACACCAGTGGAGGTGGTGGTATCTGCTCCGTGATCTGCTATGATTCAGATAGAACTTTGTATTGAAATTCCAGCTGACTACATTAAGAAGTGATTAATCTTATGTGGACAGGGTGAATTTTCATGTAGCATATTCCTCCTGTGGAACGCTAGACCCAGAAGGAGCTTTGAGGCTTTCTGACTCATTTCTATGGGAACCTAACCCAGGAGAGAAGCTTCCAAAAAATAGACCAAAAAAGGAAGAGATTTTAGAGTTGGAAGCGTGTCAGATGTCATCAGCTACACTTTCCCACTTAACAGATAAAAGAACTAAGTCCCAAGATCCCATGACGATTTTTGTTTTATTTTGTTCTTGGCTTTTTCCTCTTTCTAAAAATAGCCGTCTCTGAGGAAGACTGGGATCACACAGTAAGTGTTAGTGACATTCATCCTTTATTGACATCCATTTTTAAGTACCCACATTTTCAAGCAACTGGCTTTAGACAGTCTAACAGAATCTTCCATTCTGGCAACAACTGTGATTTAAAAATCAAAGTTATCTTTGCAACAACCTTACAAATCGTGTACTCCAACCTACTAAACGTCTGTTCAGGGGAATTCTGGCCCAAAGAAGTTAAGTGACAGGTCTGAAGCCCCAGACTTCTGTGTTTCTGAACCAGAATTGCGATGCATATTTTTCTGAGTCACGAGTCCCACATTACTGGAACCTGATCGATCTCCTTAGCTCTTGGTGGGGTCAGCCAGAGTCTCAGCCAAAGGCAAGAGTTCTCCAAGTGTCATCTGTATTGGCTGACTTTCCACTATCATGGATTTTCAAGGAGTAATTTTGGATATTTATCAAAAAGAAATCTGTAGCAAGGCTACATAGGATTTCTTCCTTTTAAAAGCCTTAAAAATATTTTACAAATTGCTGGACTGTCTTAACTAGTACTACTAATAACCATAGAGGTAATAGGTGTAGCTAATTTCACCAGCGTGTTCACTTCATAGGACATACCACAAGCTGACATTTGGGAGCATGGAACCTTAAATGTTTTCCACCTTTTTTATCTGAAGAATTTTTCCGTTTAAAGCACAACTGAAATCTGTGGTCTCCATTTTTTAATGTAATCTCAGTAGTTTTTATATTGATACATTGTGGTGAGTTTAAAAAATAATTCTGTTCAGAATACTTTGATCTTGTTAGAAAGTCAACGTAGAAAAATGGAATATTAAGGTTGTTTTTATTGTGAGTCAAATCTCTGGCAAAAGGTTTCTCATTTCACATAGTGTTGCCTTCTATGTAAATGTACCAATGAATAAATGTTTAGTAAACAGTCATTCTGCATCTCATTGTTTCACTCGGCTACAGTCTAAATCTTAGTTTGTTGGTTAACTAGTTGAGGAAAGGAAAGTTTATTCATTAAAAACCGGATCAAAGGTTTCTGAAGTCACCCTTCGAAGGGTTCACATTTAGGACATGCCAAGTACCTGCAAACATAATTGAGAGTTATTCTAAGGGGAGTTTGGTAGAATATGTAGCTTGATAGCTTAGTTCATTACCCCCCAATATATTCTTGGAGCCGCATCCCAAAACACTGTTCGTCACAAGTATGTTAAGAAGTGGAAAACATATATTCTCAAGTCTTTTGAAATATTAGCCTCCAGAATCATAGGGGAAAGAAAAAAAGCTGAATCCTTGTCTTACGGTTAATAGGGACATTTCCTGCAGTTTCTTTAGGTATAAATTTTTAGATCACCTAAGGAACAATATTTCTACTCAAAACAACATGAAAAAGGACTGTCACATGAAAAACCATTCTGTGTTCCATACTGCTTGCTAGACTATCTTTCAGAATATATTGCATAAACATTTTTGTTTTTGTGTTTAGAAATGAATGTGCTATATTATATCAATATAGTTTCTTCCAATAAATTTTGCCTGTGTGAGGACATGGCATTTAATGCTGTGACATGTGCCTTGTCAGTGGTGAGCTACCAGGGATAACTTGGATTTGTCATTCTGTACACTTTTGGGGGGAAAAAAGTATGTTTTGGGAAGGAAATGTTTCTTTAGGTAGTAGTGCAGGAATGTCCGATCTTATTTATAAATGATATTTTATTGAACAGATTTCTGTCTTTCTGTACTAATATCCTAAAACTCAAGTAGGCATAAAGGAGTGATTTGAATTCAGGAAAGGGAAGCAATGAAGTATTAAGTTTGATTTACATTTTTATCATGAGCGTTTATAAACAGTTGCTAGTTTTCACAATTTGTCAAAATGGATGCATTTCAAATCAAAATAGAGTATTTTCATGATAATTTGCTGAGTAGAGGTTTCAGTGAACATATATTATTTCCGTAATAGAGTAGTTGATGCTAAGTAATGATTGCATTTGAAATTTCTAGCAAGTTTGCTTTTGTGGGTTGTCCTGAAAAGATCAACTTAATGTTTGCTCCTTTGTTGAAATGTCTAGAATAATATATATTTTAAAAAATCCTTCAAGTCTATATATGCCATCTCCCAGTTTCCAAAATGGTGTTAAAACGAAAAATATCGTTTACACATTCTTGTGAATGTTTAAAAATTAGATCTTAAGACAGATGTGAAAATGTTCATGAACTGTCTTCACATTGCTATTGTGCTATTTTTAAAAGAAATTACTCGTAAAGGACAAGGGCATCCTGTTTGAAACGGTGGTAGGATTGGGAAGGTGCAGCAATCCTTTTTATTTGCGTAGGAACCGGGAGAGCTGACTTAACAGCTGTGGACATTGGACTTGAAATGACAGTGTTTCCATCCTCCTGTAAGGTGACAGGGAAACTGTCCGTTCTCCTTGCTCTGTTGGGAGAGACAGGCCAGTAGGGCGACACCACACCGTGATGCATGTTTCTCTGAGGACAGCCTTTCACAAGATATCCATGTGAACCGAAGCTTCGCCCATGAGTTCTTGCTCAGAGGAAATATGGCCCAAGATTTGAGGAGGAAGCCAGAAGAACTATAGGTGTTTTGGGGAGGAAGATGGCAACATTTGGACCCCAGCTTTATCTTTAAGGATTCAGGGCCCTGAATTATAATTTTATCCCAGGAAAGATAAACGCCTATCATGCCGATCCTGGAACCTGAGCAGATTTTACTGAAAGAAACTGATCAATGTGGACAGTTCTGGGCCTTTTCTTACCGAGAACACTATATCCTAATTGAATAAATCAAAATTTACAAGCTCCCCTGTCTTGGCCTGAAAAACCTCTGGGCAGTGAGATCCTAATCTCTTCTCTTTAATATCACTCCTACCATCTCCCCACAAGGCTCATCTTTGAAGTGTCACCTGAGTGCACTGTGCACTTTTCTCCATCATGCATTTAATGATGTTCTTGCTGATGTCTAAAACCAATGTCATCGTTTCTTACAGTAGAAGAGATCGTATTAATCATTCAAAACCCATCTCGGATGTTGACTTTTTTTTAAGACTCCCAGCATCCTCTTCCTTCAGCTACCCAGGCAATTGCCAGCACTAGTGAATGCCAGGGCACTTCTGGCACATCACTCAGAGCACCAATCAATTACTACTTTATCTATCTCCTTCTCTGAGGTGTGAGCCATTGAGAGGCAGAGATTAAGTCTTCCTTACAAACCTGCCAGGTGGTAGGTGCCCAGCTAGTCAATGAGTGAATGATTGATGTAAGTCTGCAGGGCTTCCCTCCAGATTTCCTCGTAAAATTTTTCAAAGGACTATAAACGACTTCAAATCTATGTGGCATTTTCACATTAGAAGTCATTCTGGAGATCATCTCTGGCCTTAGGAAACTTAATACCAGAGACATAGAATACCACACCCAGAGCACCATAGCTGTCGTGTCAGAGGAAGGAATAGACCGGAGGTCTCCATTTGACATTCATCTATGAAAAATAAGTTTACTTAATTCCATTTTGTCCTACCAGGTTGAGCAGATTTTGGAAATTTAGACTTTTTCTAATGTAGCAAAGTATTAACATTCATATCCATAACCCTTAGATGGATGTCTAGAATATCTCTTTGTTTTTTTCCACTGGACAGGTAAATACCAGCTGTCCCCCACGGTGAATATGCCCCAAGACGACACTGTCATTATCGAGGATGACAGGCTGCCAGTACTCCCCCCACATCTCTCTGACCAGTCGTCTTCCAGCTCCCACGATGATGTAGGATTTGTGACAACGGACACTGGCGCGTGGGCCAAGGCCGGCATCAGTGAGTCAGCAGAGTGGTAAGAGCACTGTTGGGAAACATCGGTTACACATGCAGTCACACTTGATTTTAGGGTTAAACAGTCTGTCACCGAGCACAGTGAATCAATGTCTTTTATAGCGGTGTTCTGATTTAATAATAACGATTTAATACTCGTAGTTGTCACTCCTTAAGCAAAAGATTCCCCCCAGCCTCATAAACCTGCCCAACTGTGTCAGCCTTTTCAGTGCTATCGTTAAGAGTTTAGCCAAACCAACAAGAAAACTACCACTAACCCCCAAACTCTACTCATTTAAGTTAAGTTTCACAAGTGAAACTTTTATTTCAGATCTGTGTTAATTCGACGAATTGTTTTTCTGTTCCATAAATAAATTCTAAGCAAATCCCTTTGGTGACCGAGAGTTTGTCACAATTAGATGACTTTGGCCAAATTAGTAGTTGTTACGTTCTGGGAGTGGGAAGAGGCTTTTTCAGATTTTCTTTTTAGAGCGCTATAACTTGACTAGTCTCTGTACTTACTTCTAACATTATGACTTCAGGGGCAGTCTAAGGCTATTTTATCTCTCAAAATAGAAGAAAGCATTTGATATTATTGAGCCAATGTGTGGCACATAAATGTGGATGAGTGTCTTCATTTGCGTGCCTAGTAATTATATACATCAATAAGCGAAAGGACAGTCCCTGCCAGGGATGACCTTGGAAGGCTGTAGTGATAATGAACACAACCATGTGAAGCATTATACCAGAATCTTCTTATTGCCCTTTCTCTGGGGTCTTTTAAGAATCCATCAGCAAAATGATATTTCAGTGTTGTGGCATTGAGCTACACTCAAGCCCGTGTGATAACAGCTTACCTTTGAACGCGTTTTTTGGTTCGGCGTAGAGGGGGAGCTACCATACAAAGTAAAAACCCACCTGAATCAGACGCTGTAGCATTTACCGCTGCGGTTTATATCTCTTTCTGAAAGTGAAAGCAATGACAGAGACGGTAAGGATTAGATATTTGCAGTATTCATCGAAGGGACAAAAACCTTTTGAGTCTCCACCGTGATGAGGAATTTTGAAGGCAGCCGTAGGAATAGATGTTTGGGGCCTTAAGAAATGCTGTATTGGTGAAAGTCAACAAACAACGAGCAGGGCTGGAGTGTGGCATTAATCTCCCTAAGGGGATTCATAACACAGTGAGGACTTGTATGATTTTGCTGTGGGGAATGTGCAGGGGCTGGAAAAGTATATGAATGAAGGGTTATCCAAACAAGAATGGCAGCTGTTCTGAATCACGGCAGAAAAATTAAGCTTTTCCAGCATGACAGTATCTCCCTAATCCTTGATGAAAATGTTATGAAAACAAAAGGGCAATAAGGCAGGATTAATAACTGGAATTTTAATAACTTTGTGGGGGGGAGGTCAGGGTATGGTTACATTCTTTAAAGAATCAGCTGTCAGTCCTGCAGACTAACTTGCTAAGTATGCTAGCGTATTGTTTCTTGTGTCTGAAATTAGTTTAATGGGAAGAATTAATTATGTTATGGTTTAAGAATATTTAGTTATTTTAAGATTCTTATTCACTCAAAAACTCATTTGCCATTTTCAGTTGTGTATGTGTACAGTTCGCTGCACGATTGTGGAAGGCTGAATATGTCAAATGGCTAAAGTTTGCGTTTCTTAATTGATAGAATATACTTGTTTTCAATCCATGAATTGATTTAGGGAACATAACAACGTTTTTAAGGTGAAGAAGGTAAAACAGCAAATTCTCATCTTAGTGACAACATAATTTCGGAGGATATAAAATTAGTTTAAAAAATACGGCAATATGTGGCTTTCAGGAACAAAAATTTGTACTTCTTTGAAAAACCTTTAACCAATAATTTTTATTAAAAATGTATTGCAGATTCACTCTGTTCACACACTTGATGCCTATTTTGGAATTCAGGTTTTAGTGTAATTCACACGATACAGAAAAGTGTTGATGAGCATGTGCAGGATGGTCGGAGAGATCAACTTTCAGTATCTAAAAGAATTACTCTTGGACTTCCCCGGCTGTCCCGTGGTTCAGACTCCGAGCTTCCACTGCAGGGGACGCGGGTTCGATCCCTGGTCAGGGAACTAAGATCCCGTATGCCTCATGGCGCAGCCAAAATGCACAAACAAACAAAAAGAATTACTCTTAGTTCAAATAGCATATTTAGTGTTTATTGTTGCAAAATTGTTCTCACCATATAGGTTTTAATTTTCTAGGACTGTGTTTTCGAATTGGGGTGTATGTGCCCTGGAAATTATAAGCATAGTAGTATGTGGATACTACTATATAAGCATAATATACACACACATATATATTTAAGAAATATGCAAAAGCAGTCTATACTTATATACGTAATATATGCTGGAGCTATGCACACACATGTATATACATACACACATAGGGTATGAGCAGAGTAGTATGAGAAGGGGCACCTAAGGCTTCAAGGTGAACATGACCCTGCTTCTTCCTGGAACGTCAAATTTATTCCAGGCTTTACAGATGAGATATGATATATTAAAAATGAAAAGATTTAGTGTAGGATGCAAACAAAATAACATTGATTAGGATATAACGTAGTGTTTTACATAAAAAAATCGTTTTTGCTTTGGGCTGAGCTCCCAGTCCCTGAGCCAGAACAAGGGTTAGCAAGCTGGGTGCCCAGGGGAGCAAACGTAAGGAGCTCCTCACTCTCAGGTGTGGCCCCTGAACTCACAGGACCCTGAGATCAGAGCTCCCTTGAATTCTGAGTCCCAGGCACCCACGTTGCCTCCTCCCCGGGCCCTGCTCTGTACTTGGTGGAAAAGATGGAGAGGGATCGTCCATTTCCTTTTGGAGGTTTTGGTTGATGGTTGGTTTTTAAATACCCTGTTTCCGTTATCATAGTTTTCATAACTTTGAAAATTTGAGATAGCAAGTCTTTGTCGGCTAATAATAACTTACTTTGCATGGTGGTCTGCAGTTTACTGAGGGCTTTCCCCTTGTGTCCTTGAATTCTCTCAGTGGCCCGGCCAGTGGTTGGGGCCACTCTTTTCTTCACGGAGCCAATGAAGACACAGGGGCTCAAAGCGTTCAGGCCACACCACCTGATGGCAAAGCACTGCCTTCATGTCTTCCTTGTCGCAGTTTTTGGTTTAGCCTTTCCCTAATGCCATCTGTCATTTCATGCACAGTGAATTGCAGCTAAATTTCTGATGTATATCCAAACCAGATCACTACCCTTTTATCAATATGCATGGTCATTCCCATAGGACCAATACAGGATTAGAGAAGCTGGTTTCCAGCAGAAGCATAAGGAGGGCTTGTGTAGTGGAAGCTGACGTAGTGGAGAGGCCACCACATTCTCGCGTGTCCAGTGAGCTGTGGAGGGATGTTCTCCTACCTGGCCATGTAGGCAAGGTGGCTCCACACTGGTACAGGAGAGCTCTCTATTTACTCACGGTGCTCAGCATAGAGAAAAACCACGTCATTGTGGGGCTGGGCTCCCAACACCTGGTGGTGCTTCTGAAAGTGTTAGTGGGATTTACAAATAGGACCAATTCCCCTGCCACTTCCATTGTGAAAACACTTGATACTGTATCCTGTTACCACTGATCTGCCCTGTGTTTCATCATCTCTGCTGGAGCCACTGTGTTGGTGTCACACAGATCAAATGCCATCCAGACTTAGTCACGCTTTTCCTGACTCCCTGGAATACCAGTCAGTCTCCCATCCATGCATCCACACAGTCTTATGTGTGCTTCGGGTTTGATATTTTTCTTAGGGAATAGAGATCTTTTCTTATTTATTACTTTGACTTTGGTACCCGGCACCACACTTTCATAAGAATAGGATCTAATCGTGATTTGTTGAGTTGATTTCTTCTCAGTTGATTAAGTATTGCAGAGAAGCTACATCCTCATAAAACTGCATGCCATAAAGGTGTTTTTTTTTTTTTTTCTGAAACACAAGATAAAGGATATATAAAATGACCAGAACATATCCTTTTTTAAAAAAAAATTATTTTATTGAACTATAGTTGATTTACAATGTTATGTTAATTTCTGCTGTACAACAAAGTGATTCAGTGTACATATATACATTCTTTTTCATATTCGTTTCCATTGTGGTTTATCACAAGGTATTGAATAGAGTTCCCTGTGCAATACAGTAGGACCTTGTTGTTTATCCGTTTTGTATATAATAGTTTGCATCTGCTAATCCCAAACTCCCAATCCATCCCTCCCCCACGTCAACCACAAGTCTGCAGAACATACCCTTTTCAAAACTTCTATTCAGTTGCAATTCATATAGTCACTAATTTGCTGCCAGTATTTGTATTAATATATGAAAGTTTTCCTCAAAGATTCAGTCTTTCTCACATGGAGAAGGAATTGCTCTAAATGTAAATTAATGTCGTATTTTCCCGTCACCTCCTACACAACCACAGTTCTTTTGATGGACTATATTTGTGCTATTTAGTTTAAATATTTCTGAGGAATATCCATATACACACATTCATACACACAGGTGTAGATGAACTTTCCTGAACGTCATGTCTCTTATTTTCAATAAATGTTTTTATGTTTCTCTTTCTCTTCACACCAGCTCTTTGAGTCCAGACGTCGATCCAGTTCTTGCTTTTCAACGAGAGGGATTTGGACGTCAGAGTATGTCAGAAAAACGCACAAAGCAATTTTCAGATGCCAGTCAATTGGATTTCGTTAAAACGCGAAAATCAAAAAGCATGGATTTAGGTAGTGAGTACAATCTCCATGAATCTTTATCTAAATACGGTTTAGATGCTTTCAGATGAAAATCGATGGTCCCAAACACATGTCTGTTTACTGTGAGCAATAGAGAAAATAAATGCGAAATGAGGCAATTTGGCAAAAATTAGTTTTTCTCCAAGTTTGAGATAACCATACTTCTAAGTGGCATGTTTACATCATGTGCAATATGTTAATATATATGTTTTCTGATGAGAAAAGAAACAAACACATGTGCATATCATGCTCTATTCATGTATCTTTATTTGAAAAAAACGAAATGTTTTAACACTTTGGCTGCTTAAAACCAATTTCATTGGAATATGATTTGGTTGGTTGTGGGGATGCTTGAACCAGAAGACGTTTTGGAGAGAAACCATTATCTCAATCCATGTCTAGAGTTTGGTTACTTCGTGATATTTTCCTTCCATTGCTGTCCTTTAAGGTTTATTTGATAGAAACCCTTATGTGTTGATAATTAAGGCCTTTAACTGGAGTCATAATTTGAGAGCATATTTATTGTAGAAAGTATTTGGAAGCAAATGAGAGGAGGAAAATAATCCTAGTTGTTCAATCAGACACCGATCATGTAGTGTCTCTTTTTAAATCCAAATCCACCAAAAACCAAAACAAACAAACAAACAAATTAATTAATTAATTATATCCATACACCAATTGAATGATTAGAAAAACCTTTGTTAATCAACTATAACGTATTTATGCTGTTCTCTGGTGGCTGTTTGTACTTCGAGACTAAAAACATTCATTTATCCCATGCATAAAAGAAAAATCGGGCTATTCCTTGCCTGGCTAATTATGATATGCTAACATATCAATAACACACGTGTCTGTGAAATGAGATGACTGGCATTGCATGGAGACACTGCTTTTTCCCCCTTTTTTTTGATTATGAATGTTTGCTTGATATTTCATATATTTTGCATGAAATATTACCTAAGAATTATCACCTAACTGAAAAGATCTGGGAATGGTTGAAGCATGTTGGGCTGTGGGACTAACTGGGCTAACCATTATACATTTACCTTTTAACAGTAGCTGACGAGACTAAACTCAATACAGTGGATGACCAGAAAGCAGGTAAGAATGGACACTTAGACTGTTGCCATAGAAACTGTGGTCCAAGGAGCTTATCATAATTATAGGGCTGCCAATCACATAGCACGTAAACATAAATATTCCAGGCTGGCACGGATGTTATCATAGTAGGAAATCAAATGGTACAAGAAAATGAAAGTTTTCTGTGAGAAGAAATTTATCACTGTAGTACATACTAAATGGAAATATAATTTAGTGCTTCAGAGACACTAAAACAACCTAGATCTTCTTAATTATATTTGTGTAGGAATGTTTTGTCACAATTTATAAAAAAAGTCAAAATCCTGAAAACGTGATCTCTTAGGGTGGATTCTTTGTTTCGCAGTCATCTATCTGATGCTTAGGTTAACATCCAAAACATGATTCTCAAAGTGGTGATTTTCGTTTGACGGATAATGGCACAAATATAAATATTTTCACTGAAGGACAGTGTCTAGTATTGCTCTCATTAGTCACTCAGAAAAGCTTGGATCTTTTTCTGATGCAAGCATTAGTTTGTAGTTACCTAACATTGAATTAGACTATATATTGCATCCTTATCTTTGTGAACCTGCTTGAAGGTTTCGTTTTTGTTTTTTGTTTTAATTTATTTATTTTTTGCCTGCGTTGGGTTTTCATTGCTGCATGCGGGCTTTCTCTAGTTGCAGCGAGTGGGGGATACTCTTGGTTGCGGTGCGTGGGCTTCTCATTGTGGTGGCTTCTCTCGTTGAGCACAAGCTCTAGGTGCGTGGGCTTCAGTAGTTGTGGTGTGTGAGCTTCGGTAATTGTGGCTCGCAGGCTCTAGAGCGCAGACTTCAGTAGTTGTGGCTCACAGTCTCAGTAGTTGTGGCTCATGGGCTCTAGAGCGCAGGCTCAGTAGTTGTGGCACATGGGCTTAGTTGCTTCATGCCATGTGGGATCTTCCCGGATCAGGGCTTGAACCCGTGTCCCCTGCATTGGCAGGCGGATTCTTAACCACTGCGCCACCAGGGAAGCCCTTGTTTTTGTTTTTGTTTTTGTTTTTAGCTATTTAGGGCTTGCTTCTAAGATGCTGCCTAAATCATTCCGTAAGAACAATGGATTATTTTGAACTGGGTTTTACATGATAGTAGATTTTATATGTTATTTTATGACAATAGTCAGAGGAAAGTCTTTATGTGTAATTAAAGCCATGTGCTTTGTACAATTGAGCGTTTTGATTTATTATTATAAGTTTGGAATAGAGTTTTAATTATTCTAGCTCCAGTATGATTTAGTTACACCACTTAGCACTAATTAGCTTCAATTCACCTTTGTAACCTGCAGTAGTAATTAGTTTTAGGCTTCTTGAAAAATGTGTATCCCACATACATATGTAAAGATAATTGTGGACATGGCTGGAGTTTTCACATTCTGTAAAGATAGATTGTAAAAACTACGTCCAATAAATCATTGGATTAACTGTAGTGCAGGGCAATTAACAATAGCCTCAGCCCTTATTAAGTAGTTATTTCTTTTATCAAACATAACATTCATTGGAATTCTGAAGCAGGACTAAAGAAAAACATTATTTGATAGTTTACATATGTAAATTAGTAATTCGTTTTTGGAGTTAATGATATTCAGTACTTCTCAAGAAGTAACCCCTGTTCAAGTTAATGTTTATAAAAAACAAATCGAGCTGCTCAGATTAAAGAACATGACTTTATATAATACGCCAATTAGGTAAAGTAAGGAAAATAGTTAATTTAACCAACTCACTAACAGGAAAAGAACAATTTATTATGATTAAAAAATAATAATATCCAGTTTTCAACTGAGAACATTAAATAACTTTCATGGTGAGAAGGCAGATTTTAATCATCTGATTGAATCATCTGCTTTCATAGTGCCTTAGAATATTAGTTAGATCCTAGATAAAAAGCATTTATAAAATACTATGTGCGATCTATCGTACCGAATTAAATTGGAAAAACGTGGGACAAAAAATTATTACATAGACATCAAAGTACTTTCTGGTCTATTGCTTTTAAATCTACAATGAATAAAATATCTACACTGAATCCTTCCCATCCTCCAGTATTAGACAGTGAACAGATTTTCAGTTATCTTTCTTTCTTCACTTCACTTGAATTGCTAAGATTATCATGATTTTACAGTTTAGTCCAAAGGTTTTTGGTAGAGTCACAGTGGCATTTTAGTGTAGATCATCTGTCTAGCTGTAAGCCTTTCATAATGAAAATTGAATTCCATCTCCCTTTGCCCTTGCAAAAGACATCCTCTCCTTTTTTTTTTTTTGGTGAGAGAGGTATTAGTAGGTAAGAGTAGAAAAATAGACCTTAGGAAAATAGTATGATTATGATTTCCCCTTTTATTCCTGGATTTAGGAATCTTCTATGACATTTGGGGGGTAAATTTACTTTCTGCAACAAAAGAAGGAACAGGAATAAGAGAATTGTGTTTCTAATAGTTTAATCCTTGAATATAAAAAATAAGCAAAGTATCCTAATGACCTAAAAGATTTATATAAGGAGCTTCAAAATACTATTTTTTAATTATTATTTTACATTTAAAATAATTTAAAAATTATTATTTTACATTTAAAATAATTTAAAAATTATTTAAAATTTAGAGACATTGATTTTTTGTGTGTGTAAATAAAACTACTCTCTTGCCCCTACTTTGTATAGTGAGAGATATTTTCAGTTTTTATTCCTGCTAAATGATGAGTTTATGATGTTAGGAATCTCAGTGATCCTCATTTAGGAATCTTATTAATTTATTACTTAACAAAATCTCTGTTAAAAGTTTCTTTGACAAACATACCACTTGCATGAATGAAATCCATGTTATAGATCAAGAGTCAGCAAACTCTTTCTGTAAAGAGCCAGGGAGTAAATATGGTAGATCTTATACACCAAACAGTCTCTGGAGCAATTACTTAATTCTGATGTAGTGTGAAGGCAAGCCATGGAGGATATGCAGATGAATGGACATGGCTATGTTCCAGTCAGATTTTCCAGATTTGGCCCATAGTTTGCTGATCGCTGTTATAGATGCACAAATTATAGATGTTATAAAAATTTTCAACCATATATAAAGACTGTAGTTTATTAACCTACCATATACCCAATACCCATCATATATAATTATCAACATTTTGCCAAAATGTTATACTACAGTGTTAAGAATTTAGAGAAAAGAGTAGATAGGTAAGCTCCCAATTATGCTTACAAAATATCTATTGCTTATTTAGTTACAATTCCATCATTTTTTTTATCCCTGATTTGCTTGTGTTTTGTTTCTTAATAAATACATATATACATTTATCTATACATATATCAATATTTATATACATGTAATATATATATTTATTTGAATAAATACTCATGCCATATGCCATATCTGAAATTATTAAAGCTTTTAGTGCTCTGAGTATCTTAAGTCAAATCTCAGCTAACTTTTCATACATAAATTTGTTTTGTTTGTTTGGTTTTTTTTTTTCACTGCGTTGGACCTTCATTGCTGCATGTGGGCTTTCTCTAGTTGTGGCAAGCGGGGGCTGCTCTTTGTTGGGGTGTGCGGGCTTCTCATTGCAGTGGCTTTTCTTGTTGTGGAGCACAGGCTCTAGGCACTCGGGCTTCAGTAATTGTGGCACGCAGGCTCAGTAACTGTGGCTTGTGGGCTGTAGAGCACAGGCTCAAGAGCTGTGGCACATGGGCTTAGTTACTCTGTGGCATGTGGGATCTTCCCGGACCAGGGATCGAACCCGTGTCCCCTGCATTGGCAGGCGGATTCTTAACCACTGAGCCCCCAGGGAAGCCCATAAATTATGTTTTTATGATAATCTCTAGAAAGTATCAAATCTTCATTGGAGATATATACATAGATACATATAGATACATACATGCATACATACATAAACATGTCCTTTATGAAGCCAAGAAGGTACTATTTCCCTTATAAATGTTTATAGGACCTAAATGAAACTAGTAAGTTATGAAAATTGATAGGCATGATTTATTCAGAAAAAGATCTTCCTAGTGCTAATTGTAGAAAATGTGAACGTAAATGTCCCTACCCAGGGATCATCTTTTCCCATTCTCTTTGATTCTTTGATTTCTTAGTTTTTCTTTCATTCTTCGGAACAAAATTCATTTTCCTTCCTGTGACATGACTTTTATGGGTATTTAAAACATGAACTTGTCAAAAATTATAGGGCTATCAAGAGAAAAAGTAAGGTTGATCATCCTAGAAAGAAATATTTCTTGTGAATTTTTGTCATAAAATAAATAATCAAATATATACAAACCTGCATGGAAAAAGTTAAATAAATCATATTTTTCTCCCAAGCACAATGATTTATAGAATATTTTTTCTTCTTTAGAGTCATCTGTCTGCCTTTCTGCCTATGTTACATTTTAACATACTTATTCTAACTTAAAACTGCTACCCCATTGTGAAAATCATGTGAAAGGTGTCATGTAAATGAATCTTAAAACGATAATTCTTGTTTTGACTCTCGCAATTTAATTTTTATTCTGTTTTATACTCTGAGCAATGGAAAGCCCATGTCAGAACTCTTTGTCTTCTAAGTGATAACATATCAAGGCTACTCCTTAATTATTGATCCACATATGGGCTGATGGCCCCACGTGGAGAGAAACTATCCAGCCTCTCCTACCCTCCCTTTTTTTTTGTTTTTTTGCACCTGTCTTTTTATCAGTGTAAGTGAAGAACTAGTTATATAACCTGGGTTGCCCAGCTGGTGGTTGCTGGCATTTCAGCCATCCAGACGCTAAATTCATCTACCTCTGAGCGCCGGGTCAGGCAATGATGGATGAGGTTGTCTTACCTGGTTAAAGAAATCCATTTTGATTGCATTCTAAAGCTTAGTTACCATCTCGGGACTTCCTGCCCTAGATCCTCAAGTCACAGAGCCACATTTTTTGTGTTTTGATATTTATTTATTTATTAATTTGGCTGCACCGGGTCTTAGTTGCGGCACAGGGATCTTCGTTGTGGCATGCAGGATCTTTTTTTAGTTGCGGCATGTGGGATCTTAGTTCCCTGACCAGGGATTGAACCCAGGTCTCCTGCATTGGGAGCACAGAGTCGTAACCACTGGATGACCAGGGAAGTCCCCAGTCACATTTTTAATCGTCTGAATTCTCCCCTGCCATCCTACTGAAATTTTCTTGGTAATTGTGATGTCTTGTTCCTTCTGTTCATCACCTGTTTCCCTTTGCAGGCCTGGAGATCTTAGTACTCACATCCAGCTCTTGAGTCCTTTCTCCCTTACTTCTTTCTCCTCTCTCTCTCTCTCTCTCTCTCTCTCTCTCTCCCCCTCCCTCTCTCCCCCCCCCCCCCCCCCCATCTATCCTCTTTTAT
>NW_006799027.1:1185970-1194175 GCF_000442215.2 Lipotes vexillifer | reverse complement strand
CCCCCCCCCCTTATATAGTTTGTTTCTATTCACATCTTGTGTTGCTTTTCCAAGAGAACTACCATTTTCCAGAATTAGGTTTCTGCCTGGTGCCAGGGTGCCCTGTTTCTATTGGTGACACGTGGTCTCCTGTGCTTTTCTTACTTGCTGAGTTGTCCGAACCTGCACCATGATGAGGAAAAGGCTTGATGAAACTCATTGAGGTGAAAGTTTCACTTCCATTGTAAATAACTTTAAACTGCCAAACAATGATATCAGCTACATTTTGAAGCTTACTCTTGGTTGCTTCCCTTAGCCTTCTCATCATTCTGCTTTTCAAATGAGCTCCTGGGTTATTCTGCCTCTTTTATATTATTGACATAACTTGGAGCAAATGATTTGACAGAGATTTCATCTGTTAAGCTAAAAATGGAAACTAATAACTCAGATTGTTTCCTAATGAGAATAGAGAAAACAGACCTACTTTAATATACATTTGGGAAAAGTTAAAATTAGTTACTGTTACTTTAGTTTTTATGTCTTTCCACCCACATTCCAGAAGTTGACGTTGAGCAAATAATTTATGTGCCTGATATTTTCCACAATTTGTAGATATTCAGACATGTAATTTTCTCCACTCACTCTAACTAAGATTTTGTTTTTGCAAACCTCCAAGGTTCTCCCAGCAGAGATGTGGGGCCTTCCTTGGGTCTGAAGAAGTCAAGCTCTTTAGAGAGTCTGCAGACAGCAGTCGCTGAGGTGACTTTGAATGGGGACATTCCTTTCCATCGCCCGCGGCCGCGGATAATCCGAGGAAGGGGATGCAATGAAAGCTTCAGAGCTGCCATTGACAAGTCCTATGATAAACCTGTGGCAGACGATGACGATGAAGGCATGGAGACATGTAAGTTTACAATGTCTGAAAGAATAGCCATGCCAGGCATCTCTATAGAGCAGCAGTTCTTAAAGTGTGCTCCAGGGAACCCTAGGGGTTCCCAGCATCCCTTCAAAGGGATCTAGGAGATCTAAATTATTTTCATAATAAGAAGAAGATGTTATTTACCTTTTTTACTCTTATTCTCTCACAAGTGTACAGTTGGGTTTTCTAGAGGCAACATGTCATGTGATATTGCGATAGACTGAATGCAGAGAGGATAGAAGAATCTTTTCAGCTAGATATTAAAGAGATTTGCCATTGTTCTCAATAATTGTTTTTGGAAAATACAGTGGTTTTTTTGGTAAAAACCGTAATTTCTGTTAACATGAAATCTATTATTTTTTATAAAGTAATTTGTATTTTTTAACTTTCTCAGTTTTAGTTTAGTAAATATTGATAGACATAATCCACATAAAATTTTGAGTCCTTAATAAATTTTAGGAGTATAAAGGTATCCTGAGACCAAAATATTTGAAAACCACTGCTGTATAGTATGTCTTTAATATATCTCAAATGAGTACATGTAATCATCTGTGATTTTGATGACATATTTTTGTTTTGTTTTTATGAATTACTCTTGCTTTCCTTGAACTGAGCTAGCAAGACATATTTGTGTATGTGTCTTTCCAAATTGCCAAATATTTTAAACCAAGATTATTGAAAGTCAAAGGTTACCATGAACGAGCAATGTGTTTTCCATAGTATATTGAGAAAAAAGTAACATTTATAAATATGTACAAACGTATGCTTCAGGGAGTTGTCACTGTAGTTAAATATTTATGGTATAAAAATAGCCATTCGATTTAAACATAAGGAAGAAACTCCGTAGTGTATTTACTTAGAAGAGAAAGGACTGGAGTCCTAATAGAAAAAATTGTTGATTAACTTACATTGTTCGTATCTACTAAATCACATTTTAGCTTTCTAACTTCAAAGTGACTCTACCCATCTAACCATTGTAAGAAAAGCTAGAGGGGGGAGAAAAAAGAGAAGAAAAGCTGGAGACACCACTGCCCAAGGTTAAAGCAGAGATCATTTAGGTGGATTGTAAACAATTACAGTTTAACTCTTGGGTGAACCACTTTGATCACACGTACATAAGGAAGACTGTGCTGGGGAAGGAGAGTTTGAAATGAAAATCACATTCTGAGGAGATTTAAAGCAAAATTATATAATCTTTGCCTATCAGATATAATGTGTTTCGGAATTTGAATATTTCTGCCATAATGTAACACATAAAGCAAAGCTTAGGAGAGGATCACTGCTTTCTCCCACCAGACTTCTTAGTCTAAATCTGGACAGTTGTTCACTCCATGCAGCCAGTGATTTCAAATATATGCAGCTCATTGTTCCCAGATGAAGAACGTATTTCCTACTTTTGCTGCCAATCCTGGTCTCCAAGATCCTGAGTCAGATGAGCTTTCGACCCTCTTGGGTTTTTCCTGGAGTATCAGTGGTTCCTTGCCAGCCTTACCAGTATTACTTGTGCTGCCTTTCTAGGGTGGGGACCCTATATCACTTAGAGATCTTGCCTCAGTCCTGGTTGCATATTTAATAAGAGATACAATGCTTTGGCACCTCCATATTTGTTTTTGTAAGCACAAATTATGCTTCTGAGCTTTTTTCTTGTTCTGGTTAAAATGTTATTTAAATTCCCTCATAAATGCAATTTTCTCACATATATCACTTATTTCAAATGTGCAACAGGGGATGGAATAGCTATCAGTACCAGGCATGTTCTTAATTCTGTAGCCTCCAGCACTTTCCACTGGTGTGAGCATCTAAATTTGTCCCTCTATAAGCTTAGTTTCCTTTTTTAACTGGAAAGAACAAATTTAAGTATTTTATTTGAAAACTTTTGTATTCAGCTATCATCAAGACAAAACCAAGTAAATAGACAAACTACGATTTGTGAAGGGCAGGGAAAGTTCTGGACGAGAGCTGAGAGAGACACTGTGACAACGTGCACCGGTGACCACAAAGTGCTGGGTTTTCCCAAGGTCCTGGCTTTAGGCCGTATTTTTCCAGACCAGTCTGGTGAACTTTGCATATAGCCAGAGAAAGGCAACGCTTCTACATTTCAAATGTTTGCAGTGCAGGTTGTCAAAACTGTGCGAGTAGGGTGACGTGAGCCTGGGGCCCAGATGACTTCCATCCCATCCACATTCTTCTCACCCATTTGGGATTTGGGTCAAGTTGCTTAACATCCTTGAGCTTTAATTCCCTCACTTGTAAAACTGAAGCTTTGGACGCCCAGGTCATTGATGCTCAGATTGTGTGTGGCGGCGGCCCGTGAAGAGGGGAGCCTCAGTGGTCTCAGGGAGTCAGGAAGCACATGGGTGCCTGAGTGGGTGGGCTCTGTCAAAGTCACCAGCCCCCCGCACCCCGCTGTCGCCTCAACAGTCAAGTGTTATTTATTGATTTACTTATATTTTTTTGAGGGGGGTGCCGTGCGGCTCGTGGGATCTTACCCAGGGATCAAACCCGACCCCCCTGCGGTGAAAGTGCCAAGTCCTAACCACTGGACCACCAGGGAATTCCCAGTCCTGGGTTTGTTTTGTTTTGTTTTTGCGGCACACGGGCCTCTCACTGTTGTGGCCTCTCCCGTTGCGGGGCACAGGCTCCGGACGCGCAGGCTCAGCGGCCATGGCTCACGGGCCCAGCCGCTCCGCAGCATGTGGGATCCTCCCGGACCGGGGCACGAACCCGTGTCCCCTGCATCGGCAGGCGGACTCCCAACCACTGCACCACCAGGGAAGCCCTAGTCCTGGGTTTTTAAAATCACTTTTCATACATTGTGGTTCTTTGTCAGTTTTAAGTTTAAAAAAAAGGAAGTTCGCAGTTTTCCAGAAAAAGTTTGAAAAGCTCTGGTTTAGATGGTTCCATTTCTGAGGTCCTTTCCAGTTTTAACTTTCCATGACTCTGTTACCCCCTTCACTTACTGACCTCAGTCCTGCCCGCCTGCTTCTCTCATTGTTTGTAAAGTCCACGAAGAAAGACACCACCGTGTCTTATTCCTGTGTAACCAGGCTCAGAGCTCGGCAAAGCACTGGAGTCAGTGACTGTTTGTGACATTAGTAAATGGACTCCTGCTTGACTAGCCCCACTGTTTGTGAGAGACACACACCCAGACACAGTGAGCCTCGGGCTGTGGCACTCGGGGCAGCAGTGACATTTCACTCCTCCTGCTTGTGTCCCACGCTGGACCTGCATGTCTGAGACCTCCAGTGCCTCAGCAAACCGTTTGTTTTTCTTTAAAAAAAAAAAAAAAAATCTCTCAAGCCTGGTGTTACTGCTGGTGGTCATGAGACTGTCACCTTTACATATGACTAGGTACAGGTGTGAGAAGGAAGCCCCGCTTGCCTAGCTCCTCCTCTAGTTCCCTAAACACCATCCTTTTCTGAGTCAGGCTGTGGATTCTCATGGCGTGATCCACACACTCTCTCCCACTGTCTGCATTTGCGTTTCTGCTTATGCTCTTCTTGATCCTCTGCTTGTGCTTCTCCCTCGGGCATCCTTGCCTGTGCATCCCTCACCTGTGCGGCCTCGCCCGGCATCCTTGCCTGTGCATCTCTCACCTGTGCGGCCTCGCCTGGCATCCTTGCCATATGGGAGCTGTCCCCGGCCACATGTCTAGGCCCTGCCATCCTCGTGCTCTGTGGGACACAAGGGCCTTTCTTGTACAGAGGTGGGACTCAGGGGACTCAGTTATGGCCGCCGTTAAATTAAAGATGCCGAGTCACTGTTGAGCGGTGCTCTGTAAGAGGACCCTGTCTGGGCAGACAGTCTTTGTTAGATGGCTGTCCTGTGAGGATGCAGTCCGTGCACCCTAGAAACATGGGGGCAGCATTACCTGTACCACCCAGCTGCCTGTTTCTGTCCTGTGCAGCCCTTTCCCACTTTATAGGAAAGTCGCTTAGGCGGAGGCCTGGTTGAATGCTGTTGTCAGTAGGGTCGAGGTCCTCCCTGGTGACTCTCTTTCATGGCTCGGAACAGGCTTGCCTCTTCTCAGCAGCATCGAAATTGTGGCATGCACACAACAATGGGGGCCAAGAGACTGGGGCGGGATCCATGTGGTGTCTGGTATCTGTCAGCCTCTGTAACACTTACGTGCTTCCTGTGGAGATGGCAGAAGCCAGTGTTTTTGTCTCTCATTTAATCCATCTGGCCTCTCCATGTTGTGTGTGTCTGTCTGGATCAAGATGGAGCTTTGTATTCTGGGACCCATTATCTCCGAGGTCCTACCTGTGTTTGACAGGTCAGGGCATCTACAATCTGCTCCCTCTTCTATGCAAATCACACTCCCCGCCTGGCTCCTAGCCAGCAGCTCCTACATCCCCCATAATAAATCAGTTTCTGTTGAAACCAAGAACATGGATGCTATATAACCTTGCTGTGTTTTATTTTTGAAAATATAGAGTCCCATTTTTTTTTCTCTATTAAAAGTTGCCAAATTGTCAGCCTTACTATCAATTCAGTAACAGCTTTTTGTCCGGTCAAGGAGGTGAAACACAACAAAACCAAAGACTATCCTATTAATTGTACTTCTCAATTTTAAGATCTATCCAGTTTACAATTTTAAATGTGAGAACTGTATGCCTTGAAAACATAGAGACAGATTGCTTTTGAGTAGCTTGCCTACTTTCTTATAGTACTCTTAACAGATCAGAAAAAAAGTGCTGCTCTAAAATATACATAACTTAGGTTAGCAGTATGAGATTTGAAGAAACTGAATTTATGTTAGTAAATCAGCTAATCTGAAAGCTTCCAGGAGAATTTTTGTTTATTTTATTAGCTTCAAATAGCATATTGCATGAATATCTCAGACTTTCTACTGTCAGCGTCCTCCACATTTCTAGCCACCTTTTGTCATTACATTTTGAGCAAAAAAAAAAAAATGCAAACTAGGTTGTTATCTTAAGACACCCCATTAGATTGCTGTTAATCTGTAGTGGAAGAATTCAGTATAGGGGTTTCAAAGTCTAAGTACTTTGTAAAAGATTTCCCATTTGATTAATCTATCTTAATGGATAATTGGATGTTGATCTATAAAAAATATCTGTTCTGAAGGGCTGGGAATAAGAATAACTTGTCTTATCCTCTTATGCCAATTTGTATACTTAAGTATCACTTGCGGTTTAAGAAAAGGAGCTTTGATTAATTTTAGGAAATTTCTGAATGCCGTAGGGGTGTAAGCATGTGAAATAGCTGAAGCTATCTATTCCTTACATTTCTTTTTCTAGGTGAAAAGTAAGTTAAGCTAAAAGTATGAAAAGTCACATCTGAAGTGTTTGAATTATAGAATCCTCATTTTAAGCATTTTTTTGATAAGGAAAAAGTATGTAAATAGATGACCAAGATCGTACTTAGGAACAAAATCATAGAATGCATGCCTTCTGATTTGTAGTCCTGTGAGTTTTCTAGAATATTAAACAAATTTCTGAGTGGGATAAGCCATTACACTGAAACTACTATGGAGTATGAATGAGTTGTAGTACCTAAAATCTGATATTGAAGCTCTAAGTTCCTGAGGGGCTGTGGGTGGTTCAACCCAGTGGATAAACTGACACTTGAGAAGCGGTGTGGTTAATGGTTAAGGGCCATTGTAGTGCACAGGTTACCATGGCACCAAACCATGGGGGACTCACTCAGCCCATGTGGAAGTTGAGTGGGGTGGGAGAAGGCTTCCCAGAAGAGGTATTGTTTTAGATGAGTAATATTGCTTGAGTGGTCTTCAGTGGGTGCGTAGGAAACATAGGGAGCCGGGACCACCTCTGGACCGCCATCATCCTGTTAAGGTTCATGTATGCACTGCAGGTGAGGGCATGGTGAGGAGTGAGGTTTAAGACGTAGTCAGAGAACACATCACAGACAGCCTCGTTTAAATTATTTTTGTTCATACTAAGGACCTTAAAGAGCATTTGAAGAATTTCAAGTAAAGGAATACGCTTGTTAGGGCTGTATGGGATGGCTTATTGGGGATGGGATGGTAAGTAGCAGTGTTGGTGGCAAGACTGGTTCTATGATCATAATGCAAGACTCCAGGTGAGTAATGATGCTTGGCAAAGCCAGAGGAAAGGGAGAGACTGCGTTTACATGCTTAGCATCTCACATGTAAAGATAGATGATGATGATGTGATTTTTCTCATTAGTACCTCCAGGCCCAGAAACTTAGAATCATCATCTCTCTGTGTAATCACTCCATCACCGAGTTTTCTTATTTTTTCCCCCATGAAATCTCCTAATTTCTCTCCTTCTGCCCAATCTAGCCCCAATCCTCATTTTTTAATATCTGAAGTTACTATTAAGATCTCCTAACTGGTCCGACTGTCTCTGCATTGGCTGAGTAAGCTCTGGGATCACACTGTCTTCACAGTCCTTCAAGCTCCCGTGTGCATTCTCACCCAGACCATGCACTGTCCGTGAGGCTTATCTTCTCACTGCCCTGACTGTCGCCTGCCCTCTTGTGTACATTGGACTGTCATCTTCCTTCTTCAAGACACTTGTTCCCAAGCAATCTAGTTTTCCTTTGACTTTCTAAAGCCCCAACTGGGTATGGACGCTCCCCGATTTACGACGGTTCCGCTTAGGATTTTTGGACTTTACGATGGTTCGAAAGTGATGTGCATTCAGTGGAAACCGTACATCTAACTTTGAACTTGGATCTTTTCCCAGGCAGGTGATATGCAGATCCTCTGTGGAGATGCTGGGCACTGGCAGCAGCCGCAGCTCCCAGTCAGCCACGTGATCACAAGGGGAAACAACCGATACGCTGACAACTGTTCTGGTTTCCACTTTCAGTACTGTATTCACTAAATTACATGAGACATTCAACACTTTATTATAACCTAGGCTCTGTGTTAGATGACTAGGCTAATGTCCGTGTTCTGAGCACATTTAAGGTAGGCGAAGCTAAGCTGTGATGTTCGGCAGGTTAGATGTATTCAGTGTATTTTTGACTTACGGTATTTTCAGTTTCTGTTGCGTTTAACAGGCCGTAACCCCATCGTAACTCAAGAAAAATCTGTATATAGATGTATCTGAGACTTTTTAATATAAAATATTTTTTTAACATTAAGAAATTTTGTGGATCTCACAGTTTGGATTGTAGGGCATGGGAGTTAAGAACACTGGCTTTTAGGGGACAATTGTTTTGATTTCTCAGTAAATAGCAAAACAGAGCACCGCTCTCCATTCACTGTTTCATCACATTTGCACATTTTTATGTTGTTATTTATTTTTGTTTTTTGTTTCTTCACTTAAAAGAGTCAGAGCAGTGGCCCGGACAC
>NW_006799027.1:1161793-1185960 GCF_000442215.2 Lipotes vexillifer | reverse complement strand
ACTCTTTCCTTGGCACCGTAATTTTTTTGTATATTGTTAAAATATACATTTGACACCAGTTCAGTCCTTGATAAAAATAAAATTCTTAGTGGCAATTCCAACAGCAGGGTTATGAGTGCTACCATTTTCATTGTGTAGCCAGTCCATTGGGTCTGTTGAAAGGAAAGCGTTCAGCTTCTTTATACGCTGTCCCCTGTGCACAGGAAACGGTGTCTATTGTGGACCATCATTCGTATGTGAAAATCGATTATACACTGAAAGCAAATTTGCAAGCGTTCAGAAAATGGAGGGTGTGATCCTCATTGTATTTGTTCTGCAGCATTCTCCTGGGCAGGGGTGATAGTGGAGGTGGCATTCTACCAAGATCTTCAGGAACATTTTACCTGTTTGTTTGGAGGGATGCATTAAAGAAAACTTTAGACGGTGTAGTAGAAGTGAAGAATGGTTTTTGATAATAAGTCTTAAACTCTTTGGAAGTGTGGTTTTATTGTCTTTGTCTCTCTACTCCTTACCCCAATGTAAACTAAGAGGTTGGCTTTTTTTTTTTTTTAATGAAATAAATCTAATTTTAGAAGAGTGAGTTTTAGGAATCATCTATTTGAACATTCCTCCAGTTGCTGAAAACCCTTCTCTGAGCCTGCTGATAAATGTCACCCACTTCCTTCATGGCTTTTTCTCCTTTCACCGTCATGTTCTCTGTTCTTCATAATATCAGCTGTTACTCCCACCCCACATTTTAGTATAAAAGCTTCTTAATTCTTCTTGCCAGCTTTGTGTGTGTATGTGTTTTTTTTTAATGTTCTGAAAAAGCTAAGTTTTTCCATTGCCAAAAGCTCATCATTCTAATGTTAAAAGTCAGGGTCCGGAAAAGCAGATCCTATTATTCACTAGCATCTGTGTCACTAGCTGTTCATTTCTTACATCTTTTCTTCCATTTCCAAAGTCAAATATTCAACTAAAATAAGAAACAAAAATAATATGTGTATACGTATATAAAAATATATATGTATATATATTTATTTATAATAAAATGTTCTCAAATCCTATGCAGGATTTGCAGTGCCTGGGAGTTCTGTCCTCATTTATTTTTATTACGTTGTGTTTTACCTAACATTAGTCAATAGAAATTTGTAGTGGTCACTGGATTTGCTAAGTCTAGTGAAATTTTCCAATTACTAATGTCTCACTTTTTAACTCACTCATTTTAAATTTTAAGAAGATAGATTCTGAAGACTGCGTAATCCTGTGTCCGGTTATTACGTTTAATCCTTTGTCTTCCAAAGTAAATTGGAAATTACTCAAGAATATGTGCTTCTATTATTAGATATTTCTAATTCCTAGAGTAGTTCTTTCTAAGCAGGGAACAGTAAAGGATGGTTTTCATATGATGGGCTATTTGTTCAGTCCACTCAACAAATATTGAATAACACTCCTTTGAGCTCTGCCCTCGGAGAAGAGTACTTGCTTACTGGCAAATAAGAAGTAATGCTGGGGCTTCCCAGCTGGCGCAGTGGTTGGGAGTCCGCCTGCCGATGCAGGAGACACGGGTTCGTGCCCCGGTCCGGGAAGATCCCACATGCCGCGGAGCGGCTGGGCCCGTGAGCCACGGCCGCTGAGCCTGCGCTTCCGGAGCCTGTGCTCCGCAACGGGAGAGGCCGCAACGGTGAGAGGCCCGCGTACCGCAAAAAAAAAAAAAAAAAAAAAAAAAAAAAAGAAGTAATGCTGTCATTTTCATTTTGTATTTCTCTGGATGTTTGTACCAATTCATTTAACACTAGTAACAAGTCTGAATAAATCTAGTAAAATTGTCAGAGCTGCCTAGAGTGACATTAACTGCTAAATCTTACACTTGTGATAAATAGTACTGTGGTTATTCCACAGCTGCTCTAAAGTTTGATTTATATAATGTACCTATTAGGATGCTTTCCGCTGCATTTAGTAGAAAACCCAGCTCAGACCAACTCAAACCATGAGGAAATACATTGTCCTACATAACTGGTTCTAGAGTTGGGTAGCTTCCAGGATTATTGATTCCACAGCCTAACAGTGTTATCAAAGCCCCGCCATCCTTCTGACCCTTCTGCCACACTGTCCACAAGTCAGCTTAACCAGAGGGTAACTGCAGGGCTCAGAGGCCTCGTGCTTTCCTGATCACGTCCAACTGAAGGGAGTGAGCCATCTCCCCACGCATGGAATATGTCCATTCGGGGTGATGGGGCTATTCTTGGACTAATAACATTGGACTAGGAAATCAACAGGGGCAGGGGCCCATAGGTTGGTATAAATTTAGTAATGAATTCACCCCTTGAAGCGGGGTTGCATTCCTGAACACAATCAGAGTTCATTAGGAAGAAGAAATGGAGAAATGGATTTGGGATAAGCAAGCAATGGAGATCATTACAGTCCCAACAGTAGTATTGCTTCTCAATGGAAAAAAAAGACCGTGTGGCTTAGAGTCAACTGTTGACAATGAAATGTGTGTGATGACGAGATCGAAGTGTTTATTTATGGCAGAAGCTACAGAACTTTGAGGTTCAATTGACGCCTAAGGTCATTTTCTCCATAATCATTACCATGTATGTGCTCAGTCTTTTCCAAACTTCTTGGTGACCCAGTCCTAACGTGATATCTTGCAGAACTGAGTAGCTGAATTTGTCGCATGGACTAGAATTTTAATTGAGCTGTATTTGCATCTGTTGAAAACATGGTAATTAGGTATGTCTTAATTATAGAATGTGCTGCCTGAAAGAAAAATAAGCAGCTTCACGTTATACCTTCTTTAAAAAGAGAAACTTGAAAGTATCTGTTTTTATAGGTAATCACACAGGAAAGTAGCTGATAACGCAGTGCACAGAGCAGAAATGTTAGTCAAAAATAGAAATTTCCATTTGTTTGGAAGGAGGTAATCATCTTTCTTTGTGCAGACTATCTGCAGAAGGAAAGCAAACAATCTTCAAAGAGCAAAATTAAAGAGAAAAAATGTAAAATTTATATAGCATTTAAAATAGTCAATTACCTAAATGTAGGTTTATGATTAGTCCGTGCATTGTAATCTATTGTATGAACGCAATCAATCAAGCCATTTACGGATGATATATTACCAGTACTTTTCTTACTTGAAAAATTGTTTATCTGAATATCTTTTGTAGTTTAAGAGAATAAAAATATTTTATGTACCTTATTATAAAGCTAGTATTAAATGTACAAAGACTGGTTTTAAAACTGAAAACAAAATCTGACTATCAGTGACCTTGAATACATACATTTTTTAAAAAAAAATTAAGCACGTGTAACCAATTTACTTAAGCTTTTAAAAACCACAGTAATTCTGCATAGGGATGGGGTAAAGTGAGATTCTTATTTTTCTCTATCAAATAATTTTAGCGTTTGAAGCATACACAGTGTAATACTCTAAAAGAACATCTTATGTTTATGCATATGAAGGCACATATTGCTAAATATTTTTAATTAGTTGGCATTCAAAGGGATCAGTTACATCAGTACACCCCCAGAAGAGTTTCTGTGATAGTGTATTATCTCAATCAGAACGTTCAGAATAAGCATAAAGAATTCTCAAATGTGCAAGTATGATTGTAAAACAGTCCACTTGCTCGGGGCAGGAAACTGAGCGAGGAGTTTTGATTTTATGACATGAGGTTACAAAACCTGAAGGTAATAAACGACTTAATACTCATTTTCTGTGTTTCACCCAGTTTAGAAAATAAGTTGTTTTACGTACACCAGGAAATGATTGTGGAGATGAAAGGAATTGGCAACAAATGTGACTTCAACATATACTTGGTTGTGAACGCACCGCCTTTATTCTGTGACGCAGCCGAGAGCAGACAGACATATGTCCCATGTGCCTCTCCCAAAACTATTAGGCAGAAAACGAGCAGAATTGCTACTGATCTTTCCATTCATGATTTATGACAATGGTCCCTGTGGAAGACGAAGTCTTTTACATGTATTGAGCTCGTGTTTTTTTTTTGTTTATAGTCTCAGACATTGTAGGCGGCCAGGCAAGCCACTGGATAATACGTAGAGCCCAAACAATAATAGCATAAAACCCTACCAGAAACTGACGAGAGCTTAACCAAGCACAGTGGCCTTCCTGGGGTTACTGTTACCGGCGTGTGGCATGTGTTGTCAGGCTTCATTAGAGGAGCCTAGACATTGTTCTGAAGCTAGAGGATGGTGATGTGCAGAGGTTGGATAAAAGTTTGTCTGGTTGGGATAAAGTCACGTGTCAGACTCACCAGTAGTCTTCCAGTTAAACAGCCATTTACGGGCAGCCGCCGTCTGCTCAGCAGTCCTCATTTTAGAAGTTTAGGGAATGGGAAACGGACCTGTGATCGTATCACATGAGAAGTGCAATAATAAAAGTTTGTACAAAGCGCTATGGACGGATAGGTAAAAGGAGTTTTGTCTGCGAGACTTTTAGAATAATCACCGGCATTCATTTATCTAACTTGAGCTACCAATAGACACACCCAGGTTTTGTAGTTCCCGGGAACTTTTGAGAACTGTTTTATCCTGATTTGGTCCATTACCTCAAAGTTGAGGCCACACCCATTTCCCATAATGTGGAAGCCATGGTTTACCATCAGTTAGAGCATACCCAAGTGCAAGGGTGTTTTCCGACAGGATGCTCCAACGCTGCATAGGCTATATTTACATTTTCTTGGGGAACACCCCTTGAAAAGGCTACACAGCAAGCCCCCCGGGCCAGGAGTCTTTCCCTGCTCTCTGTGCACCACACAAAAATGACAGCCTTAACTCAGCATTTATTTGTAAGGCTATGGATTTTCACTAGCAATGCCCATCTGAAAGCTGTAACTGGCTTTCTCTAATAAACCCGCACCATTCCTTTTCCATGTGAACTGACAGAGAGGGAAAGAAGCAACTTTTTAAAGAGCTGCCTTGTCTCTTGCAAGAGGAGAGTGGCTTCCGGTTAGATACCCCAGTGCAGAGGGAGGCCAGCCTTTCTGCTCATCTCTGTGGTTGGGAGCTGGTCCTCGAGTCCCTGTGCACATATGATCGAGCTTCTGGAGTGATTTCCTCAGTAGCAGCTACAAGTCACGGAGCTGAATGACTACAGGATTGACAGTGGGTTTCTTGAGATGCAGTGCTGGCTGCTGGAATGATCTTCTGGGCAGACCGTGGAGTGACTGGATGATAGATGACCAACATCCATGCTGTATGAAGCGTGGAATTGAGCAATCACAGAGTTGATCAAAGAAATGCACGAAGGTCTGGCTGAGGTACAATTGTACCAGAATAAAATAGTAGAGCGAGCCCCACACTGGCGGTGTGCTGGCCCCAGATCTCTCTGTTTCCTCAGCAAGAAATGGAAGAAGTTGGTCCAGATGACCTCCAAAGTACCTTCCGGATTTAGACACAGTGGTATTTTTACTCTTTGGCTGTACCCAGGGCATGACCTGCTGGGATGGGAAATATGTTGGCTTGTATTTTTAATCAAATGTGAAAACAAAAGAATTCTACACTTTTTCTGTTATTACATTAAATAATTGGCACTTTTTAAAAAACTGAATTACTTGGTTATGGTTGTGCCATCATTTGATAGCATCATCTATGATCTGTGAGGGTTTAATAGCAGAACATAGATACTAAGATTGTTTTTTTAATTTAATTTTTATTTTACATTAGAGTATAGTTGATTTACAATGTTGTGTTAGTTTCAGGTGTATGGCAAGTTGATTCAGTTATACATATACATATATCCATTCTTTTTTAGATTCTTTTCCCATATAGGCGATTACAGAGTATTGAGCAGAGTTCCGTGTTCCCTGTTGATTATCTTTTATTTTATTTTATTTTATTAATTAATTTATTTATTTATGGCTGTGTTGGGTCTTCATTGCTGTGTGCGGGCTTTCTCTAGTTGCGGCAAGCGGGGGCTACTCTTTGTTGCAGTGCGCGGGCTTCTCATTGCGCTGGCTTCTCTTGTCGTGGAGCACGGGCTCTAGGCGCGAGGGCTTCAGTAGTTGTGGCACGTGGGCTCAGCAGTTGTGTCTTGCGGGCTCTAGAGCTCAGGCTCAGTAGTTGTGGTGCACGGGCTTCGTTGCTCCACGCATGTGGGATCTTCCCCGGGCCAGGGCTCGAACCTGTGTCCCTTGCATTGGCAGGCAAATTCTTAACCACTGCGCCACCAGGGAAGCCCTGATTATCTGTTTTATATATAGTAGTGTGTGTATGTTAATCCCAAATACCTGATTTATCCCTCCCCCTGCCTTTCCCCCTTGGTAACCATAACTTTGTTTTCCAAGTCTGTGAGTCTGTTTCTGTTTTGTAAGTAAATTGATACTAGTATTGTTTTAACTGGTCTTATTATACTCTTGATTTTGTGTGTTGCTAACTCAAGTGCTGGTGGAGAGGCAAGACTGAATTTCATTTGAAGATATATTAATTTGATCTAGAGGTCAGTTCTTTGTGAAAGAATTCTAACTGTCTTATATATTTCTCTGTTAGAAGAAGCAGAAAAACACTGATTCATACTTTATTTGTTGATGCAGGGGGAAAATGACCTCAGATTTCAAGGGGTAATCTGGAACCCCAGTAGTTCTTATTATCAATATATTTGTAAGAACAGCTTAGGCAGCTAATCTGGAAAAAGGGTTTATGAGAATGGCTGTTGATGTGTGCATCTACTGCTTCTTAATATAGAAATTCCTAAAGTTCTTTTGTAGGTAGAAACCTACTATAGTTACTTGTCCTTCTTTCAAATGCAAAAAGTTGGGGGTATGCACTTGGACCATATGCTTACTAAGTGTTGCTTCAAAGGATGGAACATCGTTATCACTAAGCAGAGCTTTTATCTGCAAAGTTCAAAGGAGTGTGAGGCTGTGGATTTATGCCTTCGTGTCTCCATCCACCTCTGTTCACCTGCCATTGTGTCGACCGACATGCAGAATTATTTTGGATTAGAACATATAGGAGCGTTGGCTTATGATGTTGGCCTTTTAATGACAATATAAGGAAAAGTTAGACAGGCTGTGAAGATCCAGTTTTCTCTATGCAGAAATCACAAAGGGTCATACGTATTTGGGAGGCTGAGGAGAGGAGTCCTGTGCTGACACTGGTGTGCTTACTAGGGAGTGGTGCAATTGAACAAATTCATCAGGGGCTGGGGTGGAGCTACATCATCCTTACCCAAGAGGAAAGGAGGCTCTTGGCGAGGGGCTGCTTGTCTTCATTTCGCCAGTGTGGTACTCAGGACCCTTGGGCTTGGCTGTGTGATGAGGGCTTGCTTATCGTCCCAGCAGTACAGGCTCTATATCAACGCGAGAGAATCCATCCGGCCCAGGAGCCAGATTACTGTTACTATTACTATTACCGTTACTCTCTTACCATTGGCCCATCATCTTCACGCAGGAGTACACATGTGCGTAGTAATCATCCACGTCACGCGTTCGTTCTGATTCACGCGTTCATTCTGATTCTACTCAGAAGTAAATATCCTTGCAGGCCTAGTTGGAAATGTGGGAAAGAAAACCCTCACACGACTTCAGCCTCCTTATTTTTGTCCCTTTGGTTCCCTGCGTTCCTTATCTTTTTTTGTGTGTTTGTTTCCTTCCAAGTGGAAGAAGACACGGAAGAAAGTTCCAGATCAGGGAGAGAGTCTGTCTCCACAGCCAGCGACCAGCCTTCCCACTCTCTGGAGAGACAGATGAATGGAAACCAAGAGAGAGGCGAGAAGGCCGATCGGAGGAAGGAGAAAATGGGGAAAGAGAAGACGAAGGGCAGAGACAAGGAGAAGATGAAAGCCAAGAAGGGGAAGCTGAGGGGCCTGGGAGACATGTTCAGGTAGGTGCTGCCAGCCGGGGCCACCCCCGTGTGAGGGCCAGGCCAGTGCAAGCACAGCTTTGACGACCTTGTCGTTGAGGTCAGTGGAGATTCTTCTCTAGTTCCCAGGCTTCGCTGCTGTGTTTTTACTTTCTTAAGGATTTGCACTTGAACTATCTCAGACCCTTTTAAAGAGCCTGAAAGATGCTTTCTTGCCAACCATGTAAATAACTGTGGAGAGGGAGGAGGGCCAGAGACAAAGGGCCCTCACAGCCGTGTTTGTTCTTTTGTGCTTGTGAACAATTGTTCATTGTTGAAGTTGAACATCGAGCCCAAGTTAGTGGTAGCATACAAAGGTTCATTAATAACAAGTCTAATAAAAAAAAAAATGTTACAAATAGAGCTTCAATTAAGCTGTGTTGATTAATGTGATACTTATTACTTCAGTCGGTAAAGATTTCATTAAATGCAGTCTCTGGCTGTTTCCTGACAGTTGTTTTTGTGCCCCTAAATTATACTCTAGGATTACTTAGCATATCATTTTTTTACAAATCATGGCTGCACAGTAAAAGTGACAAGTCGTTCAGAAGTTGCTCTGAAACTCTCCCATAAACGTTCATCGGAGGTGATTTATAATATTCAGGTATTTAATGTTAAATATAAAGATTGCTTGATTGTTCCATAAATTAAACCCCTAAACATATCAAGATGATGCTTTAAAATTGAAAACAGATGGCATAGCCCCTTGACTCTTCAAAAAGTAGTTATCCTGCATTATGAATCCCTTCCTTTTAGCTTTTTATTAATTGCAAAATGTGAACAAGAGTTTTTATTTTCATACAATTTCCTGATTTATGGTCCTGAGGTTGACCTCAATAACTCAGGGAGTTATAGATAGATAAGTCAAGGCCGTGAAGCGAGGACTCAGGCCCAGCCTGCAGGCTACACACATACCAGATGTGTCCTGTGGATGTCTGGCTAAGTCAAGTGCATGGAATAAGTAAACTATAGACACAGATCACACGGAGCCCGGCCCATTGGCAGTATCAGCTTTAATTTAAATACGGTCGCATTTCCATATTCAGTGCTTCAGAACACTGGGATCTGCATCCTTTCACACCAGAGTTTTTCTTGTTTATATACCGCTCCTCCCGAATGCATTTGCAGTCAGATCATCTTTCATCATTATATTCCGTGTCCAGGAACACTTACGGATGGAATTGAGCTAACTGCCACTTTATTTCAGTTTCTGTGTTAGGCAGAGGACTTCTCACTCTATATATGCAAACTGACAGCTCGTAATCAGGCACCTACATAATGCACAGAAATAAAGCTGTTGTCTATCAATTAACATTGAGGGAATTTGCACCCCTCTTTTCTTTAAATCAGAGAATATGAAGTAAGAGGAAACCTCCCCTAGGATATACACATCCCGCCTGGAGCCCAGTCTCACTTCCAGGTGCCCCACCCCACCCCCCAGTGAAGTCTTCCTGAAGGCTGATGGCTTGTAGGTTTCCTTCATCGGCCAACATTTATCTGATGCGTTCAGTGCTGTATTCTTAGTGAATAAAAAAGTAAGCAAACTTCGAGATTGTTTATAATTATTTTAGAAATTATACATTATTTAAATTATACATTATTTTTTCTGTAGCTTGGGACTCCAGAGTAAGAGAGGCTTTATGTTAGAGTTTTCTCTTTGGGGCCAGAGGAGTGGTGAGTGTGGGGACCATGGGGAAATATATATTGTTTCAAACGGACCCTGACTGCAACCCAACCCAGCCCTGTTTTTACTAAAAGTTCTGTAAAACACTGTACGATGTTTACTCTAGATCAAATTCTACAGATTATACCTCTAACACGTAGTGAAAGCCAGCTTTGTGATAAAGAAGTTGACCCATTTGTAACTTCAAAGGCCTCAGTATTCTTAAAAATCAGCTTCTGTGTTTAAGTGCAGGGGCTGAAGTTATTTTCTAAAAACTGAGCTCACAGTCTCCCAGGGTTTAAGAACGGCTACTGAGAAAATCATGGGTGTCCACACTTTTCTGGGACCAATTTGCTGGAGCCAGCCCATGTTGGCTTGTGAGGATCAGTTGTTCAATTTTTAGAAATTTTGCCAATTGATTGTTAAACACAGCCATTGTTAAAAATTAGATAAGTTCTATAAAAATCAAAGGTAATTAATAACTCAAAACTCATCACTTCCTAATTATTTTATTACATTTCATTATGATCTCTGCTTTTGAGGTTATTTACGCTCACTGTATTGGCACGGTGCTGGTACCACACGCTGGTAGCTTAAAATCAGCCATGTTGGGGGTACTTATACCCCAGGAAGTGTATGAATTCCACAAAACAGGGCTTTTTCTTCCAGGAGAGCCACATACCACCACATGGAGAATGCAAAGATACCCTAACAAGTTGCAGCATCTTGTCTAGTTGACTTGAATGTGGCCATCTTCTCTCTGGTTTCCCTTTGGGAAGTGGTTGAAGCTTGCGAGTATTCCTCCTTGAAGAGAAGTCGAGAATCCTTTATTAGACTAAGAGAAGGTTTTTGTTTGGTTGTCTGTTGCCTCTAACTCCTTCACAGCATTATGAAATGTCCTTAGTATTTGAGAAGACTCTTAAAGCATTGTTAGACTTTTCAAAACCTTTTTTACCACCTTCCATACCTACTGGATCTAATTATTTGAGACTAATAGACTTGCAGGTTGATTTTTTATGTTTCCTTTTTTTTTTTTTAATTAACAGAGGGGAATATAGTAAGATTTAAAAATTAGTCTCTTCCTTCCTCTTTGTTCTTTTGTGGAGAATAGGATGTGATTCCCTTAGCAGTGTTGCTTTAAAATACCTTAATCAAAACGTGTATGTGCATATAATTTCTTAGAGCACTTTGTAAGAAGATTCAAGTATAGCTGCCCAACGTAGGCCCGAAGTACAAAGCAGGGGTCTGTGTGTGTGTGTGTGTGTGTGTGTGTGTGTGTATTGGGGGGTGTTGTTATGATTTGTTTCTGTTTTTTGGTTCAGTTATAACAGAAAGAAGAAGGTAAGGGTAAGGGGCATTAGATGTTGGGAGTCTAGCTTTTGAGGCATGTGAGCTTTTCCTCTTTAGTCTTTTGAGGGAAGAGTAATATGGTTTCCTTCAAAAAACAGGCTCGCAGGCTCTGCTGCCCACCATCTCTCTCCCCTTGACCCCAAAACACACACACTCTATTCCCACCCCTGTAAGTTGTCTGTGATTTTGTTTACATTTGATGAGGGCCACATAGATTAGATGTACCATATCTCAAAAACTGTACCAGAAGAAACCACGGCACCTTGAGTCGGTATTTTTATTCGTTGTTCTATACAGACGACATGGTTTTCTACTTTGTGCATTGAATGGTAGTCACAAAAACAGTTTAAATATTGATAAACAGCTCTAGGAAAGAATGTTGGGAGTCACGTGAATCACTCCTCTGTTTATAAATTATGGAGTATATGAAGTGCAAAAGCTGCCTTAATGCGAGTTTTTAAATCACAAATGACAAATGTAAAGTGTCCCGTGTTTGTATGACTTTCTCCTTGTATGTACTACATCTTCTTTTGCCCCTAAGGCGCTCCCATTGCCTTGATTTAAAATGGCTTTGGATCTGAGAAGGCTGAGTTTCTCCACTAAAAAGGTAAACTTGACTTTGTTGATGTGATCGTTCTGTGTGAAAAGTGCAGGGCAGCGTGAGGGTCTGAAATGTGGAGCCTTTGTGTATGTCTGCTTCTCGGATGCATGGCTATTCAAATTTAATACTATAAAATATTTCTGAGAATTCTGCAATTGTAGGAAATTGTCACCAAAGAGGGAACTGAGTCCGTGCCGTAGAAGGAGAGAGATCTGTTGTTTAATGTTTGAAATGCATCCGTTTTTAAAGGAAGGCAATAGCATTGTTAAGCAGCGTGTTTGTGTGTGAGTTTCCATCTCCAAAATGAAATAATCAATAAGATAATAAATTCCCTTATTTAGGACAATATTCTCAGACAGTAAGCATTTAAAATTATGTATTCCCCTTTTATCAGCCCTTGAATAAGTGTAATTCGATGCTACTTTGCCTGAAAAATTAGAATCGTTTTCTTTTGAATGTCATGGAATTGCCTGCCCTCTGAAACGGAAGGTTCCTGGACGTGACCCCACTCACCCCTCAGGTGCTTTGTGCGGTGCTGTGACACATGATGGCCGAGGGCCTGCCGCCCCCTGGACCACTAAAGCAAAAGCCATGTCGCACTGTTACCGTTAAAACTGAATCCTCCAGTTACATTGAAAATGACTCCCTGGGTCCCTACAGCATGGTTTTATTCAGTTCTGTATGAGGAAAAGCATAATTTAGTTTGAAAGCTTGTTTGGTTGAAGTCAGATATACGGCTGTCTTTCCCTTTTTAGAATATAATCGTCTTCAGAACGCAGCGAACACGATCAGATTTTAAAACTCGATGTCATAGTTTGGCTCGCACCTTGTAGGCTTTTGAGAGAATAACAAACACGCGTCTCGGTTGCCTCCCTTACCTGTGCTCACTAACCGTGTGTCTGTACCGTGTTTCTCGTTTAGCCTGGCCAAACTGAAGCCCGAGAAGAGATGAGCAACAAACGAGAGTCCAAATGTCTTGAGAAGCACATATTGCACAGTTCTGTTTTTTGTTTTTGTTTTTTTTTTTTTTAACAAACAATAAATTTACTTTCAATGAATTCTTAGTGGCTGTTGACAGATTTTGTTTACGACATCAGCAGTTTTGATGGTTTCGTAACACCCACGATAATCGCTTTGGGACTTTCTTTTCTTGATGTCAAGCTTGGGGGTTTACTGCTTGACAAGGCAGAGAAGTGTTTTTTTCCTCTCTTTTCTTGGCCCGTTTTCATAGTGGAAAACCAGAGTTCTCACTGCTGGTGTATTCAGAACTCACCCGCTCACACCCATCGGGCGTGAGGATGGGTGCTTTGAGAGTGCGCAATGTACCGGGTTGGTTTTGTTGTGCGACATGGCAGCTGGGGACACAGGCAGGTAGGGGAACAGTCTGCGGGCGATGAGGTGTGTGGGTTGGGATAGTTACCCATCCATCCATGGACCAATGGGCCAGTGTGAAAAGGACTTTTTGGCAAAGGTTCTTCCCTTGATGGGTTACACAGTTTAGACAGAAAAATGGGGGGCGGGGGCGCTGAGAAAATAGATATCTTTGCTCAGGGATGGCTGAACCAGCAAGTTCTTCCGGGGTGAAAAAGTAGAGAGACGTTGGCAAATAATGATCCCGAGGTTGCTGGGGCTCCAGGGAGCGAGAGTGCACAGTCTTTTATAAAAACGTTCCTGGAAAGAGCTGCCAGGTGTTGTCATCACAGGTGTGAAAGCTCGTGCAGGTGGATCTCAGACCGTCCTTCCTTTAGAGCAAAGCCTTCATCCACAAACCCCTCACGCTTCATGGCCCCCTGGGATTTCAGAGAAACTGTGGAGTTAGCTCTGTCTCCTGAGAATGGCAGAATTGCATCCCTCTCAAAGAGAAATGTGACGATGAAGAGGAAAGCCATGTCATAAGTGGTGTTGCGTACGGTACTGGGATGGGAGCCTCTGAGAAGAATTCACCTCCGCTCTGACCTGGTAGCAGTTGGCAGCCCGACCCTCGCACCCTCCCCGGCTGAGCGAACCCTCCGGTGCTGCCGGAAGGAAGCACACAGAACAGTGTCAATTTGCTCACGTCAGAAATAGCAGGACGTGTGGATTTTTGCCTCGGGCCCAATTGCCCTGTGGTTTAATGTGACCGGTTTCTCGTTGGCAGAGTTGAATGACATCCAGTGCAGCCTGCTGGTGATTCAGGGGACGCAGTTAAAATAAATGTGGAGAAAAATTAGGCCTACTTAATGAAACACAAGAGCAGTACTTTGTCATGGGAAAGAAGGAGCTGGAAGAGAACGGTTTTGCATATTTTTATTTGTTTTCTTGTTTGTCACCTGGACAGAGAACCAGTCCTTTATATAAGTACACCTACTGGGAGGTTTCCTTGGAATAAGTTCTGAATTTGTAAATCCGTTACTTAGTATATGCTTCTTTTAATTTGAAAGGAAACAGGTTCCCGTTTTTAACAGAGGAAAGTAAGTGCCAGGCTGACCTCTTAGCAAAGATGAGTCCTAGGGCAGCTGATAGTATCCTTGGCGAGGATTCTTCTAGCTGAAGCAAAGAGCCTCTGACATCTCCAGCGTGGAAACTGACTGCAGAGGGAGCCGAGGGGCGCCCAGCGTGACGACCGGGCCTTTCTAAGACCTTTTCTGACGTTCTTTAACGCTGCTTTTCCAGAGACCCGCGGCCTGAATACAGAATGCAAGTGTCAAGGATGACACCTACTTTGTAGTCTCTGTAAAGCAAACCTTTTCGTAAAAGAAATTTTTGACAGTTCTGAGATGCTAAGTCAATTTCAATACCAGACTGTGTAGAAAATGGCATCTTTTTTCTGCAGTTGATGTGAAAATTGAAGGCTAGTGACTATTCACTCCTTACTAACACAGTGTAAATAAATACCACACACTGTTGAAAACTGCACTAGAAGACAAGCTTGGCTAATGACATTTACCACAGCATAGATTGGAAATGTTCTTTCTGAATGTTTTTTGCTACCATTAGAGACTCTGTATATATCTTTTACATTAAATATCGTGGATCAAGTACATGTTATTCCTAAGTGGATTTTTGTCAAGCCGCAAAGTATTATATAAAAGTAACTGTTTGATCCTTTCCAACAGTCTTTTAAAGAATTCACTGGGGTCATGACCTCTTACATAAGTGAGTGTTGGATGGGTTTCTTCTGACCTATGTTTAATAATGGCCAGTTTAGAAACAAGAGAGTAAAACTGGGTTAGATTTCCTATCATAGTGAAATAACCTATGGTCTCCTGTTAACCTTTCTGCTTACATCTTTTTTTCTTTTTAGGACGGATGAGCCACCCGTGCCTTAAGCTCAGGCCAGTCCCCCAAAGCTGTCTGATCCTTTCTTACTTAGGCCGGGACGTTGCTGCAGCAATTCTTTCTTCTCTCTCCTGCACCCTGATGCTGGCCCTTCCCTCCTGGATCATCTACTCTGTCCTACCCTCCACCTTAGAGAAAAGTCTGTCTTACCCTACCTCCCCTTCCAAGTACTCTCTCATTTCCCCATTTCCTCCTTTCTCCTTTAGCAAGCCCTGGGATCAATCTCTATCTGCTGCCTCCATTTTCCTGTTCTCTCTTAAACTCCCTTCAATGAAGCCTTCGTCCCCCTTGGCTCCCTAAAGCCTGTTTTCATCCGGCCACCAGTGGCCTCTCCTGCTGCGTCTTCCTGCTGTATCCGCACCCTCTCCTCGGTCCGCGGGACCCTTCGGTGTGTGGATTCCTGTTCCTCTCCAAGATCACCCTGCCGGGGTCGCCATTCTCCCTGCCCACCCCGTCACTGTCTCCTTTGCCACTTCTGGACCTGCCCTGTCCTCCAGATATTGG
Source organism: Lipotes vexillifer (assembly GCF_000442215.2). NCBI lineage: Eukaryota > Metazoa > Chordata > Mammalia > Artiodactyla > Lipotidae > Lipotes > Lipotes vexillifer. Next base: position 1,170,679 of record NW_006799027.1, on the reverse strand, counting down.
AGTGCTCCAAGCTCGGGCCTCAGTCTCCGTCTGTTTTCCTCTATTCTGCAACACGGAACGTTTGCATTCTTAGGAAACAGAGCCTCGGGGCTCTGAAGACAGTCTGCTGGCACATGACTGCCAAATTCACATCCCCCCGCTTGGGTAGCTTCTTTGAACTCTAGATCAGCAGAGGCTACCTCTTCCCAGGCGCCTGAAACCTAACGTGCACGGCTCAGGTATTTCTCTGGATTGTTCCTCTCCGTCTTCCTTTCTCACGTAATGGCAGCTCTGTTCTTTCAGTTGGTTAGATCCAAAAGCTGGCAGTAGTCCTTGATTTCTGTTTTTCTTTATACCCCGCATTTAATCTGTTATGTACAAAAGCAAAGGCCCATTTGATCTGTTTTTGACACATCTCTGTAATCCTCATGCTTTTCGGTATCCCCATCCCCTCCTGGATTTGGGCAGTAGTCTCCCAGCTACACTCCCTGCTCCTGCGCTTGCTTCTCTTCTGTATATTCTGAACTTCGAAGCTAGAGTCACGGCATGTCCCTCCTCTCAATCCCCAGTTGGCTTCCAGGTCTCTCAGAGTGAAAGAGGAAATCCTGAGTCTCCCATTGGATGCTACAGGATCCACCCCTCCCCCCCAGTCCCTCGGACCTCATTTTTTTCTACTCTTTCCTCTGCTGACTTCACCCTGACTACCCCGGCCTCTCTTCCCTGAACTGCCAGGCCCTCTCCAGCCTTGGACCTCACCCATCCCTCTACCAAAATAATCTTTTCTCAGACGGTCACGGGCGGGTTCAGTCTTGGACGTTTAACATCTTCACTCAAGTGTCAGCTTTCAGGGGGCTTGTCCAGCACCGCAAACTATTCTGTCTCCCACAGGACACTTCCTGCCCCACTTCTTGGCATTCTTTTTCTCCTTTGCACTTACCACCCCCTAACATATGATCCGTCCCCCTTACCTGGTTTAATAAAATGTCGAGGGTGTCAGGGACTGTTACCCCCTTTTCCCTGCTGCATCCTGGTGCATCGTCAGTGCCCAGGGAATGTACCAGATGCCTGCTAGCCCGGATCCCCCAGCTCCGCGGTGCAGAACTGCCGGCAGTGCCTGCAACAAGGCCTGCTCAGAGCAGCGTCAGCGATGACCCAAGGAAGCCCGTGTGAACGCATTCCAGGCCTCACGGCCTTAGGGTTAGAACGCTGAGGTGGAAGTCTGTGCCCTTAGCCCTGAGAGTGCATGGCAGGCCCTGGGAGCCTGGCAGAAATGCAGCATCGCAGGCCCCACCCCACATCTACTGACATCAGAATCTATGCTTATCAGCCCTGGGGAGCCCTGTGCATGTTACTGGTGGAGAGGCCGTCCCTCCTCCAGCTCCCCGAGTTTGCCCACGGCATCACCCTCCCTGCCCGCGGTGGAAGCAGGCTTGGGAACCGTCCTGCCGGGCTGCCTTTACCTCGGTCCCATCGCCACTTCCCGACCAGAGTTTCTTCAGCTTCCGTCAGACCACGGCCCTGAACCCTTGTCTCAGGATTGGCTTCTGATGAAACCCAGACTAAGATAATGTGTTTGTTGTGTGAACAGATAAAGAAAATCCATAAAATTGCTAGAGTAGGTGGTGACAGTGCACGTGAGGAATTTTACCTGGAGTGGTTTTGCATGTTATGAACAGTGACCGAACCAGGGCAGGGCTGCTTGTTTCCGCCTTTGGGAGATGAAATCACCTCCCGAGTTGGCCTGTGACTGAGGGGATGGTCCCCAGGGAGCAAGTCTTTTCATGCTCCTAGAGCACATCATGTTCTTTGGTTTGTTGTGGAAGTGACTGTTTTCTCTGCTCTTAGTAGTCATAAATGATTTAAGGATTTTCTGTTCCATCAGACTTGCAAAAAAGATGATACAGTTTCCAAGTTAAGTCGTCCTGTCGGGCAGGCCCCAACCTTCAGTCTGTGGGCTGTATGGTTGAGGGGTTATAGGTTCAAACAAGGAGTAAGTGTTAACATTGCCCTGTGGATGTCTTCCTAAGCCTCAAATGTCAGGCTCTGGGCGATGGCGTAAGATCCTGTCCCTAAAAGAAGTCAGAACCTTGGTTTTACTCTTAATAATTCTCTGAACAGCTGCCTCAGAGAGAATTACCTGGTGGCTGACCTCCCCCTTCTGGGGGCCACTCCCACCAGGTTTAGTTTACAGACTGCCCTACCCCTAGGTGGTGCTCTGGAGCTTTCCCCTTTTCCCTCCCAGCCCCACAGGGCCTGGAATGGTCCTGACCAGTGTGAGGTGTGGCTTGACCAAGATGGGGACATCTCACCTCCTTCGTTTCTCCTTCCACAATGTCTGTCATGTTTATAACTTATCTTTCACCTGTATTGAAAACAGCATCTCTGTTTCTCACGATCTTTTGGTTTATGTTACAATTCCAGTCCTTAAACAAAGAAACTAAAGGAACAACTTTACATTTTCTGTCCACACAAAGGAACCGAGACTTTGAACTGAACTGACACAAACTAACTGGAAAATATCCCCCACTTTCTGTCCTAAGCTCTCTCTGTCTCAGCTCTTCCAGTTAATTTAGAGGGCTGTCCATCCGAGACCACTTCTTGGCCCTCCTTTCTGATTTTGGGGGTGATGGGCTGGTCGGTACAACTTTAAAGAGAAGAGCATCCTTTGGGTGGTGTGCAGTCACTGAGCCCTGGGGCCGGTGGACAGGCTTCCCAGAGCACTATTCTCAATACTCCTTTAAATCCTCAGAATCACCTTGTCAGGCAGGTGCTCTTTTTAGCCTCATTTTATGGATGAAGAAACTAAACCCACAGATTAGGAGAGGTGAACTAGTTACAGAGGCCCCCCCCAGTGGGTGAGGGCGAGGCCACTGGGTTCGAAGGCCTGTCCCCCTTTAGGGGCAGGTTTCCACCCCTCTGCTGGACCACCCGGCCTCCTCAACCTTTTCCTGTGGGTTCTGCTGCCCCAACCCCATGTGGGAGCTGTGACAGCTGTGAAAGTCATCATGTGAAGTGGCCACTGCTGCTGCGTACTCTGAAAATGTAGACCCCTGCTGCTAGCCGGGAAGCATGGAACTTAGTACCTTTGGAACCTGGATTTTGTTCCTATTTGATTTCTGAAGCTTCTTCTGTCTTTGGTCCTCTCTCTCTCCAAAATAATTCTTAAGGACTCAGGAATTTTACTGTTAATTAAGAATTACCAGTTGCCACATCCCCTTGTCCACAGCTGACCCTCAAACTGGAACGCTAGCGATGATGATTTTGAAAAGGCTTTCCTCCTGCTCTGCTCTCAGGATGGCCCCCTAGTCCTGTGAAGGCTCTGACATCCTTCCTGTTTTCACACCTCATTTCCCTTCCCTTTCTACACACCGTCGCGATGGATCCATCACTGCTGTCTCGTTTATTTTTTTCTATTAAAATAATTGTGAGGCTGTTCGTCCTTTCCTGGGAGTATGCTCTCAGCATCGACTATCTCTTCTGAGCCTCCGGTGTTTCTTCTGCCCCCTCTGTCTCACCCACGCCCCATCCCTGCTGCCCACATCAGCATCTGCCTGGCCCTTGGATGTGCTCAGCCCTGGGGCCTCCCCTGGGAGGCTCTCCCGGCTCCGTGCCTCCTGCTTCGGTTCCTCCACTACTGTGTCCATCTGGGATCCTCATCCCTGGCATTGCCAGATTCCCACTGCTGCTTGCAGGGAAATAATTTATCTAATTCCTGCTTCTATAACTGATTTTAGCCATCAGGAGAGCATCTCAAGTGTACTTTTGAATTCCTAGAATTTCAGGTTTCTTTTCTTCCCTTTTTAATTTTATCTCTTAAAATATAATGCCCAAAACTTTTTTTTTTTTTCTTTTTTTTTTTGAGGTACACGGGCCTCTCACTGCTGTGGCCTCTCCTGTTGCGGAGCACAGGCTCCAGATGCGCAGGCTCAGCGGCCATGGCTCACGAGCCCAGCCGCTTCGCGGCATGTGGGGGATCTTCCCAGACCGGGGCACGAACCCGTGTCCCCTGCATCGGCAGGCAGACTCTCAACCACCGTGCCACCAGGGAAGCCCCAAAAACATTTTTAATTGAGAAAAATGAGAGCATCTACTTTATCTCAGTATAGGTTGATTCTGGAACAGTTTCAGACAGGTATTCTAAGAAGAGGGCGGTTTTCCTTTGGTGTGTCTCTAGAGCCTAGCTGCAGCCGCTCGGCAGTGGCAAAGCACTGATAACCACTTGTGTAGAACAGTCTCTACTGTGCACCCAAGCTGTCCTAAGCACACCTGGGAAAGGCGAGTCCCCTGAAATAAACTTGGTGTGATGTGTCTCCACATTCAGGTAAGTATAAATGAGCAGTAAACCTCCTGATGGGCCATGATATTTGATAAGTAATTCTATTAAAGATGAACTTTCACGGCTCCTTTGCAAACTGGCGGGTGAGAGTGGAGATCTGGGGCCAAAGAAATCTTGTGAAGGGCAGCGCATTCCCTAGATGGTGCTTCAGGCAGGAAAGGCACTTACCTGCTGGGGGGTGCGACGTGGGCCTCTGGTCCCGATTACTTCTTTTTTGTTGTTTATTGAAGGACAGTTGATTTACAGTGCTGTGCCAGTCTCTGCTGTACAGCGGAGTGACTCGGTTATGCACAGTTAGACATTCTTTTTTTTATATTCTTTCCCGCTGATTACTTCTTAAGGGAACTGCCTCTTCCTCCCACCATATCCAGTGCCCTCTCTGTCACCCCGTCAGCTGTGCTGTCGGGTGACTCGGAAGCAAGTGCAGTAGGTTTGTGCAGCCACGCATCTCACACAAGAGTCACCTGGGCAGTGAAATGAATTCTGAGTGTTTCACTCCTCACCTGGAAAGAATTGTTTCCAACCATGAGGGGGTGGATTCTTTTCAAGTCTGTTTATGGAGCGTGTGTGATTCTTCGGTAACTGTGAGGTAAAAGGTTTAATCCACACATTCCACGAATACTTACTGGAGGCCTGCTCCAGGCAGGCTAGGCTCCACGCCAGGTGCGGGGGATTGTGTGACAGGTGTAAAGGGAGCCCGAGGGGGCCCTGGGCCTCAGGAGGGGTCCTGTAGAGGGAGGTTGAGGGGGGCTCAGAGAGCCGGTGGGCCCAGCCCGGGAGGCAGAGTCCGCCTCCCTCCAGAAGATGACCTCAAAACCGAGGTCCTACAGATGTTGTGGCTGCTGTATCTGAAGGTGCCTTTGGAGGAAAGGAGAAGTTTTCATCAGAGGGATTCAGACTCCTTTGATGTGATCCTCAGCCAGAAACACATACGCGCCAACAGCTCCAGTAAACATTTTGCCGTCTGATCCCTGCCCTTCCTCCTCGTGATGGGCTCTAATGCTGAGAGGCAACAGAATATAGAGCTTGAGAGCCTGGACTCTGAAGTTAGATGGCTCGAGGCCAACTCCCAGCTGTACCCTTGGCAGCCTTGGGTTTAGGGCAGCTGCGTGAACACCTTTGTGCTTTACTTCTCTCAGTTGTAAAGTGCGGATCATGATGGTAGCTGCTACCCAGGGTTGCTTGGAAGCTCAAGCGAGCTGATAGGTACAAAGCACTTTAGAACCCCTCCTGGCACAAAGAATGCGCTATGTAAATGCTAGCTGTTGTAGTCCTTATTACTGTTCGGTAATTCCATTTTCAAGAAAAATGTTGAGTCCCACCAAATCAGTTTTACATCTTTAATGGGTTGCAACACCCAATTTGAAAAATGCTCTTCAGGTGGTAGAATCCTCTAGGTTTGCAAAGGTGTGGGGGGAGGAGCCTGGAGGCATTTGAGAAGCAGGGTGGCTCATCGTGAAGGACTCATGACTCAGTTAGGACCTTATCCTGAGGACACTGGGAAGCCTTTCGAGAGAATGGCTTGATAAAATTTACATATTTTTAGAAAATTATAATTTTTAATTTTAAAAATTAAAAGGGCTGAACCAGAAAGAACGCAGGAACTCTGTTAGGTCTCTTGTAAAAATCATGGCCAGAAATGGTGGTGGCCGAGGGGACAGAGATACAATACACATTTCTCAGGAGGAATGTAGGCAACTTGATTGTTTGGTTAGATATAAAAAACAAGAGAGAAAGAACAGTAAGAAATAGTTCCATGTTCTGGCATGATCAGCTGGGTGGATTGTCACGTGCAGACAGGAAAACCCCGGAAGAGGATCGTATTTGTACACTTGGAGGGGCAGAGTGACATGTTGAACCTGGTGTTTACTTATCTGCAGGTAAAAGTGGAGGCGACAGAGGCAGAGGAGGGGGAGGCCTGGCGAAGTGGAGATTTGGGAGCTGAAGACAGAGAAGGTGACTCTGAGCCCGGGGCAGTATCAGTGGAGGGGCTGCCCGGGAATTGTGTGCAGGAGCAGAGGCCAGAGCTCTGAGGACCCTTCCGATGCCCGGGGGCTCAGCGTGGGGATTCAGTTGGCAGGAGGAGACACTGGTGATCCAGGAGAGGCCGCTGCAGAGAGAGGCGGGAAACCAGAAAAGTGTGGCTGTCAAAGCCAGGGCAGGAGTACGTTTCTTTTTTTAAAATTATTTTATTATTAAAGTATAGTTACCGTATGGTATTATATGTTACAGGATGTCAACATAGTGATTCACAATTTTTAAAGGTTCTACTCCATTTATAGTTATTACTCTATATAAACTATTGACTATATTCCCCGTGTCATACAATATATCCTTGTATCCTATCTTACACCCAGTAGTTTATACCTCTTACTACCCTATCCCTAATTGCCTCTCCCCGCTTCCCTCTCCCTACTGGTAACCAATAGTTTGTTCTCTATGTCTGTGAGTCTGCTTCTTTAAAGAATGAAATTTTGCCATTCGCAGCAATGTGGATGGACTTGGAGGGCGTTATTTTGCTAAGTGAAATAAATCAGACTGAGAAAGACAAATACTGTGTGATATCACTTAGATGTGGAATCTAAAAATACAACAGACTACGAGTGCATTTCTTACTCGTTAGAAGGATGTGCTCCCTCCAAGGAGTCACAAGTGCTCATGGCCTCGGCTGCATGGGAGCTGCTGGCGTCAGGAGGTGTCCCTGGACCCGTGTTGAATGGTGACCGTTGTTTCGTGCTGTACTTTAGTGTCTCTTTGTGATGCCAGTACTGGCAATCTCCTGATGCTAATTCTTGTTCCAAGTTAAGGATATTATATATCAACTCCTGTTTCAAGAAGCAAAGCTCTTTTTTTTCCCCCCCCAGCACTCTCTACACAAGCACAGAAACCTGTGCCAGATTTCCCTGTTTTTGAGCAATAGAAATGATGTTTTAAGTGGCATGTTAATCCCAACTGGAGATTTTCACAAAGGTTTGTAGAAATCAGGATTCGAGGAATTAATTTTTTTAAGTAAGTTATTACCAAAATATAACTTGGAAGAAAGATGAATAAAATGATGAAATGGTTTTGTCGACTGCGGGATCGCTCTTTCCTTCGAGGTGGGAGAATTTATCGTCTCCCATCTCTGTCCTGTTCCCTCCTGTTGGCAGTTGTGGGGTTGCTGTGCACGTGACCCGAGCGGGTGGACCCTGGTGACTCAGATGCTACGTGACAATAGGACCCTCCTCCACTTTTCTCTCAAAACAAGAAAAATCCTGAGGTCAGATAAATTGCTTGCTTCATCAAAGAGCCAGCTTTAAAATTACCTTGTGTGAAAGATTTTTATTTTAATATTGTGACATATAACCATTATGATACATACTCAGGAGTCCTCATTTTCAGACTATGCTTTCCCAGGACGTATTTTCCCAAGATTCATGAGTGCTTCCATTCCCGTGGCTTCAAAAAAAAAAAAAAAAGAAAATTTTTCTTTTAATAAACTGTGATTTGCAGATATCTTTGTTTTTCAAGGCAACACTGCTCATGTTTTATGTTCCATCCAAGGGGATATGAAGTTTTGGCTATGTTCAAGCTCTTAATGGGTTTATATACTGTTGAATTGGTATTTTGAGCATGCCCGTGATTTTAGTTTATTGCCCTTTCCTGAAGGGTTCCTGGCTGTGCTCTGCTTATATGCATCATTTTAAAAAACCTTTTTATTATTTTTATATGCATTTTTGCTATCATGAATCATTCTGTATATTCTGTACTTTATAGCCATTGCTGCATTCAAAAACATTGCAACTAGATTTCTTTCTGGAAATATATTTCCCGGGAAAGTGTAGAATTATATGTATTCACTGCTGTGACACAATTTTGACTTCTTTTATATTTTCAGTAATAAGGTATTGTAAACTAAGTAATTTTTTAAAAGCAGAAAATGTAGCTAGTTAGCTATTGTTTGGTCATAGTTAGAAACCATTACAAAGCTTTAGAAGGTTATTACTAAGATTTTAGATCTGTCTTCTCAACTTCAATGAACAAATAGAAAAAAACTTATGTAAAATTTTTCCTATGGAACTCTTTTCTTGAAAGGTCCCATATTTAAATATAGTTTTATCCATATGGGTCTTATTATCTTTACTGTCAAAGTTTTACGCTTTTTCTCTTAGAGTAGACCCCCGTCTAGTCTGGCAAAATTCCTTTGAAAATTATTTTTCTTGTGAGATGGGAGTTATATAATTCACAAAAGCAGGGTTTTCATACTGTTTCCAGATACTCTGGTCAGCAATAGAACAGGATATTTTCTTCTAGAAGTATCTTCCACTGTCCTGAATACATGCACCTGAGCTGCAGCTGTCTAATTAGAGAGAAACACCATTAACAGCCAAATAATAAAAAGTGTGTGAAGGTGTCTCTGCTCCCTCACTGGAGAAATGCCCACATAGCATCAAAAACAATGAGGGGAAATGAAATCATTTCTGACTCAGGGAGTGTGGTTTGCTTCTTGTTTTCTACTGAGAAGTCTTTGTCAGCTCGAATGGCGGTATTGTCCTGAATGGAGGAGGCTCCTGTTGGTGGGTTTTTTGGTT
>NW_006799027.1:1128361-1161783 GCF_000442215.2 Lipotes vexillifer | reverse complement strand
TCTTTCCCTCTTGGAAGGCTGTTGGCCCCATCCTGCTGTCCCTTGGCCACCGTGGACTGACTGTGAGGGTGACATTTTGAGGAGAAAGTTAGTTGCTGAGAACTGTAGGATTGAACCAGTTGAGGTATTGATGTGAAGATGGGATCCTTTCCAAAGATGTTGCAAAGAATATAGTCTCCTTTCCTTTATTTGGGAATCTGAATACCTGAAAGGAAACACTCCTTCTTGCCTTCTTATCTCCGTGCTTTTATCTGTGAGAAATTGTTTTGGTTGTAGCACAATAACTGTGGTTAAAGGAAGACACGGCTTATTTTTCTCTAATTTAAAAGAGGTCTGAAGATTGATCATCCAAGCCTTGTATGGTGGCGCCAGAGCATCAGCAATGTCACTACCTCCTTTTTACTCAGCCATCCTTAATATGTGTTTCTTTATTTTTTTAGTTGTGGTAAAGTACATATAACATTTACCGTCTTATCCGTTCGAGAAAAAGGACTTTTTACATTGAGGTATAGTTAATTTACAATGGTGCGTTAGTTTCAAGTGTACAGCAAAGTGATTCTGATATATATGTATATATTCTTTTTCAGATTTTTTCCATTATAGGTTATTATAATATACTGAGCATAGTTCCCTGTGCTATACAGTAGGTCCTTGTTGATTACCTGTTTTATGTATAGGAGTGGGTATACGTTCATCCCAACTTCCTAATATGTCTTGCCCCTCCTCATCCCCTTTGGTAACCACAACTTTGTTTTCTGTGTCTGTGAGTCTGTTTCTGTTTTGTAAATGAGTTCATTTGTATCATTTTTTATTTTATTTTATTTTTTGTTTTTGTTTTCTTAATTAATTAATTAATTTTTGGCTGTGTTGGGTCTTCGTTGCTGCGTGCGGGCTTTCTCTAGTTGTGGCGAGCGGGGGCTACTCTTCTTTGTGGTGCGTGGGCTTCTCATTGCAGTGGCTTCTCTTGTTGCAGAGCATGGGCTCTAGGCGTGCGGGCTTCAGTAGTCACGGCACGCGGGCTCAGTAGTTGCGGCACACAGACTCTAGAGCGCAGGGTCGGTAGTTGTGGCCCACGGGCTTAGTTGCTCCGTGGCATGTGAGATCTTCCCAGACCAGGGCTTGAACCCGTGTTCCCTGCATTGGCAGGCGGATTCTTAACCACTGCTCCACCAGGGAAGCCCTGTATCATTTTTTTAGATTCTACATAAAAATGATCTCATACGATATTTGTCTTTGTCTGACCTACTTCACTTAGTATGATGATCTGTAGGTCCATCCATGTTGCTGCAAATGTCAGTATTTCATTCTTTTTTATGGCTGAGTAATATTCCATTGTGTGTGTGTATACATACACAAGTGTGTGTGTGTGTGTACACACACACACACACACACACACACACACATATATAATATTATATACCACATCTTAATCCATTCTTCTGTCCTTGGACATTTAGGTTGCTTCCATGTCTTGGCCCCATCTAAACCATTTTCACATTGCTGTGTAACCATCACCACAATCCTTCCCCAGCACTCCTTTCATCTTGTAAGATGGAAACTCTGTCCCCTTTAAACAGTAACTTCCCGTTCTCCATCCCTCACCCCTAGCAACCACCATTCTAACTTTCTGTCTTTCTGAGTTTGACTACTCAAGGTATTTCATATAAGTGGAATCACGCAGTATTTATCTTTTTTCGACTGGCTAATTTCACTTAGCATAATGTCCTCAAGTTTTAAACATGTTGTAACATGTGTCAGTATCTCCTGCCTTTTTAAGCCTGAGTCATATTCCCTCGTATGTATCCACCACATGTTGTTCATCCACTCATCCATCCACAGACACTTAGTTTGCATCTGCCTTTTGGCTGTTGTGAAGGATGTTGCTATGAACACGAGTGTCTTAACGTGTATTTGTGTCGTCACTGTCAGTTCCTGGTGACAACTCTGAGCATCTTGTCAGAATCCTAAGCAGGAAGAAGCAGGAAGGGGAAGAGGCAGAGCTGCTAGTGGAGACCCTTTGTAAGGGTCTTCCCGGAACTGCCGCCATCCACCTCGATGACCCAGAGACGGAGACTCACGATGATAATGAAATAGTTAATATATATGGAATGCTGGTATGTGCCAACACCGGGAATGTATCGTCCATTTAATTGTCAAAATAAATCCGTGAGGGTGGTCACATTTCATCGAGGAGGTTTAGTGAGTTGTCCAAGGGTAGTGAGGCACATAGCTAGTAAGAGGCGAAGCTGGGATTTTAACCCAGGAATCTAGCACCAATGTTATGCTCTTAACTACCATCTTCTGTTCCTGTTTTCAGAGGAGCTGGGGAAAACAGTTTTATCTCAACTAGGCGTGTTTCCTCTCCCGACCAAATCGGGGCTCCGCTTCTATGGAGGGGAAGGAGAATGGATATGGGTGGGCAACTCGCAGAGTCTGCCCTGGAGCGCCTGGCCCTGGGAGCTCCCTCTTCATCTCACGGTTTCTGAAGCCCGGTGGCCTCTGGCCTCTGACATTGCAGCTGCTCTGTAGCACTGCGTTGCTGGCCACCGTCACGCTGCCGTGCCCGCCAGGCCCCCCCACCGGCCAGATCATTATGGCTTAACCCAAAAGACGGGGAGTAGACCACAAATCCTAGAATACCTGATTATATCTACCACTTGAAGTGGTCATGATCTACTCAACGTAGGGAGCCTAGAGGAGCTAGCTGGAAACACAGGAGGAGGGGCTGAGTATATAGATATTTTTGTTAGAAAATTGTTTCTGTTATTTACTGAGTAATGATTTCTGCCAGCAGTGCATTACCTGTTTAAAAACATTGTATTTAATCTTTGCTACTATTACTTTTTTTTTTTTTTTTTTTGCAGTACGCGGGCCTCTCACTGTTGTGGCCTCTCCCGTTGCGGAGCACAGGCTCCGGATGCGCAGGCTCAGCGGCCATGGCTCACGGGCCCAGCCGCTCCGCGGCATGTGGGATCCTCCCGGACCGGGGTGCGAACCCGTGTCCCCTGCATCGGCAGGCGGACTCGCAACCACTGCGCCACCAGGGAAGCCCGCTACTATTACTTTTTATAGTTAGTATTTTTATTATTATTTAATAGTGCCAATTGCCACACCTCAGATAACCCATGTCTTATTTTTTTTTTTTTACAAACTTATTTATTTATTTATTTGGCTGCACTGGGTCTTCATTGCCGTGCGCAGGCTTTCTCTAGTTGCGGTGAGTGAGGGCAACTAGAGAAAGTTGCAGAGCACGGGCTCTTTGTTGCAGAGCGCGGGCTCAGTAGTTGTGGCGCACGGGCTTAGTTGCTCCGCGGCATGTGGGATCTTCCCGGACCAGGGCTCGAACCCGTGTGGCAGGTGGCTTCGTAACCACTGCGCCACCAAGCAAGTCCAACCCATGTCTTCCTGATTTTGGAGTAGAAGTTCTCAGTCAGTGTTCTAATGTTGATTGTACGAATCTGGTGCCTTTTAAGCCCACTGATTTGTATGGATATATTCCCCCAATATTCCAGCTAGATCTTGTCTTCTGGGACTTAGATGGTCATCAGCGTTCAACCTGAACCCTCTCTGTAGAAAGAGTTTTCCTTCGTTGGTGTGGAGGTGGTAGTCCTGAAATAAATGATTGGTTAAGACCAATCACCTTCTACTACCCTTTGAATCCTCTTCTTTGTAAATAATGAGGCTATATCACATTGAACTTAGTTGTTTGTCTTAAACCCTAGCCCAGTAGTTCTCAACCCCCAGGAATTTGCCCCACAGGGGACTTTGGCCGTGTCTGGTGACTTATATGGTTGTCACAAATGGGGAGGGGTTGTGCTGGCATGTGGTGGCTGGAGGCCAGAGATGCTACTTAACAACCTACGATGCACAAGGACCCCCTCACCCCACACACGTGGGATTATCTGGCCTGAAATCTTGACAATGCCAAGGTCCAGGAGCCCTGCCCAAGCTCAACTGCCGTCCAAGGTGCAATTGAGTTGTTGACCTTCAGATAAGTTTCCCTGGATGCTTTGGTGTTTTGTGTCCTATTGTCTCTGGTCCATCTATCAGCAGTACGTCTCAGCCATCATTCTGTGTGGAGGACCCCTGCTTAAGAGTTAAAATTACATCGACCACTTTCGAGTGTTTTGCAGTCTAGTTGATGTTATGCCATTTAAGAAGCTTACGTGGTGACCTTTCTTACAGTTTATTTTGAACGTGGTTTCAGTGCAATGAAGATTTTGCTTTACTTTTAACATACAAATGAACATGAAGAACCTAAGGGTCATTCGAAGGGGTTAAGGTTAGTCGAAGAGGGAGAAGGGTATTCTGTAGTGGAAAGAACTTGGGGTTTAGAGTTTGAAGCCTTCTTTTCCCAGCCCAGCTCTACCATCTCTGGCATTTAACCCATCAGCCTCAGTTTCCTGATCTCCACTTGCTTCACATTTCGTTTGAAGAACGAAATGAAAGACTGTGTTGAAAAAGCTTTTTGAAATTTTAAGGTGCGGCATATCTGTCGGCGCCTCTTGTTTAAGTTCTTTCCTCATGGGCTTTTCTCCCCTTAGATTAATTATTCCTGTGTTAGTTCCTAGATAAATATTCTGAGTGCCTTTGCTAAATAAAAGATGTATAGTTTATTTCTCTCCAGAAATATGTGTGAGTACATATATATATGTGTGTGTGTGTATTGCCCTCAGTGAAATGAGGTTTACTAATATACCATGATTATACTAGTTTAGACCAGACAGGTCGAACTTCAGCCCAGGAAAAGCAACATAATGATATCCTGTAACAGCTGCTGTAACTGGGGAGATGTGGGGATTTAAACCGACTGTGAGTAGTGTTGGCTTCGGTTCCAGGAGGGTTTGTTGGACAAACATGCGTGTTCTGACAGAGCCCCACTTATGCCTTGTGTTTGCCAGAGAGTCATGGAGCCTCAGACCACACAACAGGCAGAGCAGACGTGACAGTTCTTAGGAGGTGGAAGTGAGTTGGGATGAGAGGAATTCCAGGCCAGTGCACAAATCTACAAGTTCTGTATTGGAATGCTTGTTGAACTCTTTAGCCAAATAAGGGAAAATGTGGTGGTTGGCCATTTGTCAGATTTCATGTCCCCTTCCCAGGAGGGGCGTGCTGATTGGAGGGGAGACCCTAAACCTGTCTCTTCCTCCTGAGCCCCTGTCATTCGATCCCTGAACCCATCCCAAGACTGTGGATCCCAGTTACCAGCTGGGTTCTTACCCACGGGTGAGTCATAAACAATACTCAGTGCTGTGCATCCTGGTGGAGTGAAGCCCCAGCACAGAAGAATAAAGAAAAGAGCCATTGCCAGTTTTTGGTGTCACACGGTCACCTTCTGTATGTGTTAGACTTGCCAGGACCCAGGTGCACTGTAAGAACACCGATTTTAACCAAGTCTGTGACCTTAGGTGCTTTGTTCTTTAAGAGGGTGGTGTGAGTCAGGTAGACGGTGGGTGTGGGCGCTGAGGCCTGAGGAGCCACAGCCCCGGGGCGGCATCGCTCGTTTCTCTTGGTCTAAGAATCAGGTGTGGCCTCCAGCTCTTGGTAATTTGCCTGCACAGCCCTGTTGGGCCTTAAAAGAAAGGGTCAGCTCCTTAATTTTAAATCTGAATATGCAAATCAACTGAAAGATAAAAGATGAAAAGCTCTGACTCCTAATTTACTCTGCAGAGAGTATTCTCAGAAATGTGAATCATCAGAAATTGTTTCCTATCATCGACAGAAAAAAGTGCTGACTGACACCTTAACTTTACAGATAATGAGATCTTTGGGGAAGTTTTAATCTTTCATAGTTTCCCGGAGTTGTTTCCTTCCTCCCCTCCCCCAAACGCCAATGACCACGTTATCTATCTGTCTTTACCACTTTCATTTGCTCTGTAAACATAAGGATAAGAATATATTGGAGGGTGTTTTAGCTGTACCTGTAATTTGGTATCTCGTATCAATAGTCAAAACACAGACTTTGAAGCACAATACATATTTAACTGAGGGTGAGTATTTCTGAGTCAAAAAAGATACCCTTAATCTGTGCGTGTGTTTGCATTACTTTCTCAGCATTTATAACCTGGATGCCAGTTTGAGCATCAGATAGGCAGATGGTAACAGAAATTATTAGAATTACCTTTGTTATTAAATACTCCTGACTTTGTCCTAATAGAAAAGAAAAAAGGTATGTTGTAAAGTATCATTCTATCTTTTACTTTTTCTTCTTTCAAGTGCCCTTTTACACAGATGTGTTTTTTGACTTAGGTCTCATTAACATTTCTTATAGGAGCTGCCTTTGGGGCAGTACCACTTATTAAATTGTTCTGATGCTTTAGGAAAAGGAAAACCATGGTAACCAGATATAGGGTGTGATTATTTGCCTCTAACGTGGCAAAGTGTTGGGTTTAACAAAAGAAGCTTAATACAAATGTTCCAATTGACCCTTCTCATCACTCAGGCTGCTTAGAGCTCAGTCAATCTCTCATTATTATCAGTTATTCTAGCAAAGGCAGCAGTGATAGTATTTTTCATAATCACTCCTTGAGCCAAATGTAATTTGTAATTTGTAGTATTATATTATGAAACAATAATGCATTAAAATGAACAGTGCAGGAATTAGGAGTATAGTGGTAAAGAAAGGATCCAGAGCAGCAGTTGTGGGACAGACTCTTTCAAAAATCATTTAAAGTGGACACGGCTGATTTCAATGCCAAATTAAGCATTTAGAAAAATCAGACTTGTGTCTTGTTTTTACTACATTTAATTGTGTGTGTGTGTGTGTGTGTGTGTGTGTATCTCTATATATATACATTTTAATCTTATATGTAATAATATATATATTATTTATTATAAAGTCAATGTGGTAGCTGGGGGGAAACAAAAACAATTACTTAGCATATTATTTGCCTTTGCGTGTTTGGTGTTTTGGGTTAGCGTAGTTTGATTACCTGTGTGGGTATGTTTTGAAAAAAAATGAGGTATATCAAGCCTTATAAAAATCCTGTATGGAACAGTCATTACTGATTGACCCCTTTTTACAAAGAGGAATTTATTTACTACAGAAAGTATGTAGTGTGGTCCATGGACTAGCTGATGTCAGGGAAGCTTTAATATCATAATTAAGATGTACTTTCACCCATCTTCTGTCATTTGACTTGAATGGCTCTAAGTATAGATTATAAATATTATTTCAGAGTTATTTATGTGTTCATCTTGTGTTTTGAAGGATTACTGTGCTTGCTTGTTTTTTATTTTTCCTTAAGCCTTTATATCTGGATCCCACGCCTTTTGGGGTGTGTGTGTGTGTGTGTGTGTGTGTGTTTGGTTTGGTTTTTAAGATCTTTGGAGTTTATGATGATTCTTATAAAGTCAAAATTGTTAATGTGCTGGGTTCAGTTTCTTAATTGCTTTACTATTTCCTTGTCCAGTATCTGTCCTGGACTCCTGCAGTGTCGGGTTACTAGGCATATCTGTGCATCCTTGATTCGATAACACAGGCTAAGGACGCAGGGGAAGAATGCACTTCTAAGGGCATTTAATGGGGGTCCTGAGAAGGCTATGTTGTCCATTAAGGGAACATCACGTGTCTGAAGGCTGTTCTAGCTTGGTTAAGTAGAAGCTATATTTTCTTTAAAAAAAAAAAAAAGTCACTTATTTTTTTCCTGGGTGCCAAGCAACACAAATTTAGTTTATTAAATCTAATCAGACTAGCACTGATGAAAACCGTACACAATCAAATAATGATTCTCAAGTTTGCAGATTTCCTTTTAAAGAGAACCCCTGCTACACTGTGCTGACTTAAAACTGCATCCCATTTGACAAAAGCACTATCAAGTTGTCATGTACTCTTTCCGAGGCCGCTTCTCATCATGGTTGATTACCAAGATGTTTTTTTGCCTAAATGGGAGCTTTTCCTAATCAGCCCTCTTTTGCCTGATTGATCCAGCATTGCCACAAGCCACTGCTGAGCAAATCGGTACACAATCATGGTAGCAATTTCTTTAAATGTCACTAAAATATGGAAGATCCTGTATGGGAAGGACACATTAGAAAGGACTTTTTTCCCCTCGTTTATAAAATGGAGGCTGAGGCACACACACACGCAAAAGGTAGGGCCAGAAACCACGAGCACATCATCGTACAAGAGAAATGCACGCAGTGACTCTTCTTGCTGTTTTACCCTCTGATTGGGTTTGGGCGGTTTGACACGCTTCTGCTGTTGCCTGGCATCATGTGCAGATGTTACGCAGACAGCGTTGACTTCTCGAGTGTCGTTGCACTTAGAAATACTGGCAATGTCCTAAAAATGAGTATGTGGCAGTTTGTGTGATCCTTTCCAATGTTTAGAATCAGTTCTTCACCTTGGGTCTGAACTCCTGGCCTTCATAGAAAAGTTCATGCAGGAACAGTGTCCCTTGGGCCTCCTTGCTGCCAGCAGTACAAGATTTATCTCATTGATTTCACCCAAGATGTTTTAACCAGATGCTCTCAGTATAAAAGCATAGAGTGACTGGCTGATTTGGAGGTGGCTGGGTGTGGTAATAAAAAGAGTCTTGGGCCGGAATTCTGGTTTTGATGCTTACTTGCTAGATGACCTGTTAAATCACTAAATCTCCCTGTGCTTCCTGAGGTTTCCCCTAAAGAACACATACCTCATATGCCGGTTATTGGAATCAATGAGATCAAGTATACATAAATAAGAATTCAATAAATTCTAGTTAAGTGTTGTTAAGTGAGCAAAAGAGCCTTCAACAGGTGCTCAGTTCTACGTCTCACTTAGGAGTGAACTTCATGGGTCTGGGAATTTCATTTTCTCTAGGAGTGTCCAAGTTCAGACCCACCAAGGTCTCTTTTTTTTTTTTCTTTTTAATAAATTTATTTATTTATTTTTGGCTGCATTGGGTCTTTGTTGCCACAAACAGCGGCTACTCTTCGTTGCGGTGTGCAGGCTTCTCATTGTGGTGGCTTCTCTTGTTGTGGAGCACGGGTTCTAGGCGCAGGCTTCAATAGTTGTGGCACGTGGTCTCAGTAGTTGTGGCTCACAGGCTCTAGAGCGCAGGCTCAGTAGTTGTGGCGCACAGGCTTCGTTGCTCTGCGGCATGTGGGATCTTCCCGGACCAGGGCTCGAACCCATGTCCCCTGCACTGGCAGGCGGATTCTCAACCACTGCGCCACCCGGGAAGCCCCCACCAAGGTCTCTTAAACTCACTGAGGTGAACTGAGCTCTATTCCTGACTCGCAAGGTGACTTTGCACAGACCTCTTGGGCCTCAATTTCCTTGTCTGTCAAATGAAGACATTGGACAAGGTGACTCATCTCTAGGCTTCCATCTTCAGACATTTGTGCATGTGGAGCTTCAGTGCACTTGGACAGGAGTGCACTAGAGCAATCTGCAGAGACACGTGGCTAGATTTTTATTTTCTTCAGCTAACATTTAGAGCAGTTACCTTTTAGGGCTTTAGGCAAAAATCAGTTCCTAAGTTCATCACCGGGGTGATGAATTAAGGAAAGTCACCACTCGCACCAGGAATGTAGGGTAAGATTATTCGAGATTTAACTGATAAGGAGTTTATAGAGAAACTTGGATCCAAAACCATTTAGGAAAAGTACCACTCAAAGGACTACAGAGGAATGAGGTTGAAAGCTGGTGATTTTGCTTTGGTTTGAGTGAACGTGTGTCCTGAGGCATACAGGTCGCTGATGGGGACGCAGGAATGGCACAGGACACGGCCTTCGGTTTTGCTCTGCAGGTTCTTGAACTTGGCCCCACTGGGCAGCTGGCGTTTCTCAAGGATCTTTAGGGCCCTGGCACATTAGAATAGCAGGCAGTGGTCAAAGACAGGGTAGTACAATGGCTGTACCAACACCTGTGTCCACCAGAAACTGGAAGGTCCCAGAAAGAGACAGCGAGTTCCTGGAGAAAGGGATGATTAAATCACGTGATGGTGCACATATGTAGAAATTAGGGGAAAACATAGGGCAGGGGATGGAGTTAGAAGACTGTGTTGACCATACCAGTGTGGGAGTTGTTGGGTGTGGGGGGGAGGATGCAAGGCTTCTGGTAGCTGACACTGAATTTGGATTTGTGCCATTTTCACTTCTCTCCCCAGCCAAGCAGTATCACTTAATCTATACGTTTCTTAGGGTAAATAGTAGTCCAAGTCTTATAGCAAAGCCCTCCTTAGACACGAATACCTCTGTAATCAGCAGTGAGAAATACCAGACTTCTAGGTGACATTTCAGTGAGTTATTTTGGAAGAAAATCTTATTTTAAAAATTATTTCTCAAAACTTACAAGATAATTGGTTCTAGATAGTCTGTTCATCTATTTTTAAATATGGCAGCAGATTTTTTAGACTTTCTTTTTTCCTCTATTGTGTTTTCAAATATGATATTAGGAAAAGCCCTTTCATTACAAAACCAATTTTATTTTTATTTTATTTATAGCAGGATGCTGTGTGTTATCATTCAGCCTAATCTTTCCTAAAGATCTCTAATTTTAGTAGCAGTAGAAAATATAGTAAAAATAGTTCAGTGTTATTTATACCACAGAGAGAATGAGGTTAATTTGCTAAAAAACAAAATGATGGTTGAAAAGCACAAAACTCTTATCAGTTAATTTTTCATGATGGCTCTTTCTATATAAAACCAGCAGAATTTTGTTGCAATCCATTGTGACTGTTGGTTTGATTGTTTTTTTCTTCCTGCATTCATCAACAAGTGCACATCTTCCCCATCACTCTTTGCAATAATAATATATATGGCTGATCTGGCAGACGGCAGTGATCTCATTTGTAGCGCGTCATGGTAGAAGCCATTTGGCAGATTACTTGGAGATTCGCTGAATGGAAACATCGCTGTATCCTTTATGAAGAAAGCCATATGTTTAAGCAAAGTTGCAATCAATTTCACTCTGATAAGACGGGCTCATCCACTGTATCCTTCTGTGAAAGGAGTCTTCAGTGTCTTGTTGGCACTTTTTTCATTGTCCCTCTGTCTCCATGGGGCAGTTCCTGTAGAGAAATTTTTCCCTTTCAATTTTTTCTCAAGCTCTCTATTTTTCTTTTTGTCTCTATTTAAAAAAAAAAAAAAAAAGAGGGCCATTCTACTGCATTAATACATCCTAAGATTTGACCAAGAAGTTCTTCTAGAGGTGGCAGACATTTCTCTTTGAACATGTGTGTAGGGTAGTCAGAAGGCAGTTGATGAAACTGATTCTTTGCTGGGAATGGGTTTGCTTCCTGGACATACTATTAGCACAATGTTTTTTCATCTATGCTGTTCCTTGGAAAATGACCCATTTGAAATTCATCTGTGGCTTTTAAAAGATAATAAAATAAGTGTAATTGATGTCCTCCAAGTTTCTAAGCATCTTGCTATTAAATGATTGTCTTCATAGGTTGATTACTGATTTCAGCTGTGAAATTGACTTTGTGAGCACATGTGTAGCTGAAATTTTTCAATGACCTCCCCTGTCCCCCTTTCAGAAAGAATTAAGCAACTATAAATTAAGATGAACACTAGAATAGATTGGCAATTAGAGTGATGAGGATATAGCTAATTCCTTTTTCTTGTTATACTCTAGAATGGTTGGTATATTTTTTTTCATTTACAGTCTTTATTTCATTCTGTCAAAAAGTTATAGCTGAGGGATCCATTGTTACCCCCAGTTAACAAGTAATGTGCTGTGCTTTTATAGTATGCCTTAAAGAAATCACATAATTTATTAACTAAAACAGGCATTAAGGGAAATGTCCAAATGCTAACCTATAAACATTTTATCTGTGGTTTGTTCAGTTTTTCATACGTTAATCTTGAAACTGTAGTTTTTAAAAGGAAAATATAACAGTTTGATAATAAATTTACAAATAATAAAATAGTATATTCTGGTGATTGTGAGGCAGCCGAGGAAACTAATATTTTGGCATCAAATACAATGAGAAAAAAATTCACTTCCTAGATATGAGTTGGGATTCATAGGTTTTTTTCTTTTTCTTTTTAATCATGTGTATTTGAGATAAAGAGCTGAAAGTTGGTAGACTGAGATAGAAAACTGAAACTTTCTTCACAAAATAGGACAGAGACCATTTAAAAAAAGATTTTAACAATAGCTGATTAAATTCAGTGTTAGGTTTTGGGTTGAAAATATCAAAACTGCTTTAAAACATGGGAAAGTCAACCACCTCAATTTTTCCCCACATTATTAACTCAAAGGGCAGATTCTTCTTGGAAGATTAAACTGTACCTTTTGGTAAAGATAGATGATATATCTTGTATCATGGTAGTGTTTTTTAAATATGGTACAGGGTTGAATGTATGTAATCTAGAATGTGAACCAGCAACACAAACAAAACAGGTCAATATGGCAACGTTGTATTGTTTGAAGGATATTTATGAACTGAAAAATGAAATGGTTAAATGATTTACCTTTAGGAATCTGTATTATAAGTAAAATGTCACATATAGCTGATTCACTTCATTGTATAGCAGAAACTAACACAACATTGTAAAGCAATTATACTCCAATTAAAAAAAAATAAATGTCATGTATTAAGATTTGAACTTGATGCTTTTCTTGAAGTTAGAATTTAATACATTTTATATTTCCAGGTGCCGCAATGTTGCAGAATCTTCATGATGGGATTCACATGGGCTTTAAATACCATCTATGTGCTGATGACACTCAAATGAATTTGTCTAGCCCTGTCCTTAGATGCTCAATAAGTTTTTGTCAAATGTTGGCTTCTCCTGGGACATATCAGTTGTTTATGTTTGCTCTTTCATTTATTAATTCATTCTATAAAGACAATCATTATGCTTAACTCTTAGGTGTTATTGATATATTGACAAAAACAATGGAAAGAGAAAGTTTTTATTTTTAATGCTTTGTATTTATTAGTTTTAAAAGCATAGTACATAGTTTTTCCCCTGTGAGACATCATCATTTTCGGGACTTAAGTTCCCAGGGAGTTTTTCTTTTCTTCTTTTTTTTTTTTTCTTCTTTTTTGCCACTGAAATGATCCTCTAATTTCTAAATAACATTAAAAGTTAAGGGTAGATTTGCTTTATGGAAGTTAATTTTACAGGCAGTTTTCAATGCCATTTAATAATACACATAATTTTGAAGGAATAGTGGTGGTGAGACTTTAACTTTTTTCTATTTTAACATCTTGAGAATGCTTTCCCTTACTTATTTCCAACATAGTGTTACTCTGGTGAACCCATGAGATATTCCCATGTACACTTCCTGCCTAGACCAGTATTTGACATCAGAGTTATATCAAAAAAGAAAGACATATGCTCCCAACCACACCAGTAATTGAGATACTTTTTTCTCTTCTATATCAGCTTTGGACCAACTCTTTTACTCGTCTCTTTTTCAATATGATTAATTGTCACCATAAGCCAGATTCCTACTTTGTGCTCAGAAAATGCTTGGTATACTTTATATATTTATGAATGCTTAGTTAAGTAACTGTCTATAAAAGATTTCTTTTTTGAAACATCTGGTGACCAAATCACTACAGATGAATATTATTTCAGGGGATGGAACACATGCCTTCCAGGCAACATGGTCTGGAGAAAAGTAGAAAAAAGTAACAGAGCAGGAAAAAGAAAGGATAACAAGTCTGAGGTTTCTAAGGTATTTTGGATGCCTGAAGGGAATAATATTCGTGTTTTTTTGGAGAGCCTCGAATTCAGTGCCCACATGTGGAAATGTGTGTCGTGCACTGTTTTTGAATTGCGTGTTTGTTCCTCCTGTTTGTTTTTGATCAGATACAGATTTCCAAGTCAAAGATGCCACATTCGGCGATAGCTTTTCATCAGATTTAGGAACAGTATTTGTTGAGACTTCCTTCAAGCTTTCAGTTTAATAAGCCCAAAGTACGATCACGGTGTAAATTATCCTTTCTACTTTGAACCTTGCAAATGTGACCTTGTTTGTCAGTGTTTAGACTATGAGGAATGTTGCCAATAAAACTGACCGTGAAAATAAAGAAGAATAGTTGTCTATGGAGAGATCATTAAAAAGATGATTGTGGGGGCTTCCCTGGTGGCGCAGTGGTTGAGGGTCCTCCTGCCGATGCAGGGGACACGGGTTCGTGCCCCGGTCCGGGAAGATCCCACATGCCGCGGAGCGGCTAGGCCCGTGAGCCATGGCCGCTGAGCCTGCGCGTCTGGAGCCTGTGCTCCGCAGCGGGAGAGGCTGCAACAGTGAGAGGCCCACGTACCGCAAAAAAAAAAAAAGATGATTGTGAATTATCATTCTGCAGTCCTAAGAGAACCCCACTCTGATGCAGAGTTTTATCCTCCACACCTGATGTACTCGGCACTGTGTTCTATACATTTATGGATTGTGTGTTTAATAAGAATGAACTGCAAGAATTTTGTTGTTATTTTTGTGTTGCCTAAAGAAAAATGAGTATGGAGGCCATTTCCAAAAAAGGTTTTCTCTGGAAAGTTCTAATTAAAAAGGATTAAAGTAATCTGATTGAAAATATTAATACTGGACAGGAGACATTGGGGCCTCATTCTGAGGATGCTCACACTTCGTTGAGTGCATAGGTCTTTATCCCAAAAGAACGACAACGCGTTTTGTATATATTGACAAGTTAGAATTTTCTGTTATCAACAGGTTTGGCAAACATCGAAAAGATGACAAGATTGAGAAAACGGGTAAAATAAAAATGCAGGACTCCCTTACATCAGAAGAAGAGAGAGTACGGATGAAGCAGGAGCAGGAAAGGTAGATTTCAGTTATTTGGTTGAACCTTATTAGAGGGAGGCTATTTTGTTCCTTTCTACTCTTTCTTTTTTTTTAAATATAAAGAAATTGCATTTATTTTAGTTTTGTTTTTTTCTGTGTCAATCCAGATACTGATGGTTGGATGAATACAACATAAAGAACGATTGAAAGAAAAAACCTTATATTTATTTGAGGCATTAAAATGAATTTTATTGGTTTTAGTTAAGATCCTTGTATAGGAGATGGTAGGGCATATGAGATGAATAAATCAACTAATGATTACTTAAAATCACAAAAAATATGTAAAATTCTGTCTAATTCATCTATGAGTATATAGTATAATAATTTTAAAGAAATGCTCATCTGGAAATAAAACTGAGTTTTTATATCTCATTTAAAATATTTTGATTTCTAATAAGAATTGAGGAGGCTGTTGGTTTTTTACTATGTTGTTTTCCTATCAAATCTGACATCTATTTCTTTTTTCTCCTTCTATTTTGCTATCATATTTTGTGTGACATTTTTTACTTAAATTTTACTCCCATCTCTTCCAGAAAGATTATTATCTATTGTTGAATCATTTCATGTTGGGAACCCAAAGACCAGTGAAATAAATGAGAAGTTACTTGAAGCAGACACTTGAAAACCATTTTATGAGCAATTAGAATTTTTCTCATTATAACTCACAGGGGGATGAGAGAATCACCTCACCCTTGTATTATTAGAGTTTGCAGGCTTGGAGTGAGCTTCTCTGTAGCAGCTATTTCATTTCAAGCTGCCATAGCAAGAGCTACTATGCCTCTTTTACTTTTAATAATCTGGGGTATCAGGAGCATCAGAAGCCTTGATCAAGGGTATAAAGCTAAATATCATGCACAGCTTAGGATTGTAACCCAGCATCTCTAAGACCAAGTGTGGTATTCTTACCATAATTCTAGAGTAGTGATACCTTTGATCTCATTCTGTTTTTTAAAATTTTTATTTATTTATTTATTTATGGCTGTGTTGGGTCTTCGTTGCTGTGTGCGGGCTCTCTATTACATAATTATTGACTATATTCCCCACACGGTACATTTTATACCTGTGACTTATTTATTTTGTAACTGAAAGTTTGTACCTCTTAATCTCCCTCACCTCTGACAATTTCACCTCCTTATTTCTCTCCTCCCTGCAATGCCCTCTCCTCTGACAATCACTGTTTGTTCTCTGTATTTGTGACTGTTTCTGTTTAGTTATGTTTGTTCATTTGTTTTGTTTTTTAGATTCCACATATAAGTGAAACCCTATGGTATTTGTCTTTCTCTGTCACTTAGTATAATACCCTTTAGGTCCATCCATGTTGTTGCAAATGGCAAGATTTCATTCTTTTTTATGGCTGAGTAATATTCCATTGTTATAGCACACCTTCTTTATCCATTCATCTGTTGATGGACACTTAGTTTGCTTCCATATCTTGGCAATTATAAATAATGCTGCTAAACAGAGAGGTGCATATATCTTTCTGAATTAGTGTTTTCATTTTCTTGGGATAAATACCCAGAAGTGGAATTGCTGGATCATACAGTAGTTCTATTTTTTTGTCTTTTAAGAAACCTCTATTTTAGGGCTTCCCTGGTGGCACAGTGGTTGAGAGTCCACTTGCCGATGCAGGGGACACGGGTTTGTGCCCCGGTCCTGTAAGATCCCACATGCCACGGAGCGGCTGGGCCCGTGAGCCATGGCTGCTGAGCCTGTGCATCCGGAGCCTGTGCTCCGCAATGGGAGAGCCCACAACAGTGAGAGGCCCGTGTACCGCAAAAAAAAAAAAAAGAAACCTCTATTTTGTTTTACACAGTGGCTGCACCTACTTACATTCCCACCAACAGTGTACAAGGGTTCTCTTTTCTCCACATCTTCTCCAACACCTCTTATTTGTTTGATAATAACTATTTTGACAGGTGTGAGGTGATATCTCATTGTGGTTTTGATTTGCATTTCCCTGATGATTAGAGATGTTGAGCATTTTTCATTCACTTGTTGGCCATCTGTATGTCTTCTTTGGAAAAATGTCTATTTAGGTTTTCTGCCCATTTATTACTTAGGTATTTTTTGTTTTTTGGTTTTTGGTTTTTTTTATGTTAAATCCTTTGTTTGTTTTGAATATTAACCTCTTATTGGACATAACATTTGCAAATATCTTCTCCTATTCAGTAGGCAGCCTCTTTGTTTTGTTGATATAGTTTCCTTTGCTGTGTAAAAGCTTTTCACTTTGATATAGTCCTATTTGTTTATCTTTGCTTTTGTTTCTCTTGCCTGAGGAGACATATCCAAAAAAATATTGCTAGGAGCAATATCAAAGAGCGCTCTGCCTAGGCTTTCTTCTAGGAGTTTTATGGTTTCAGGTCTTATGTTTAAGTCTTTAATCCATTTTGAGTTTATTTTTGTGCATGGATGGAGAGAGTAGTCCAGTTTGATCCTTTTGCATGTAGCTGTCTAGTTTTCCCAACACCATTTATTGAAGAAGCTGGCTTTTCCTTGTTGTATATTCTTGCCTCCTTTTTAGTAGATTAATTGCCCATATGAGTGTGGGTTCATTTCTGGACTCACCATTCTATTCCATTGATCTGTGTGTGCTTTTGTGCCATTACTATACTGTTTTGATTACTATAGCTTTGTACTATAATTTGAAATCAGGGAGAGTGATACTTCCAGCTTTGTTCTTCTTTCTTAAGATTTTTTTGGCTGTTTGAGGTCTTTTGTGTTTCCATACAAATTTTAGAATTATTTGTTCTAGTTCTGTGAAAAATGCCATTGGTAAGTTGATAGGCATTGGATTGAATCTAGATTGCCTTGGGTAGTATGGTCATTTTAGCAATATTGATTCTTCCAATCCATGGACATGGTACATTTTTCCATCTGTCTTTGTTGTCTTCACTTTCTTGCATCAGTGTCTTATACTTCCTTAGTTAGATTTATTCCAAGTTATTTTTATTTAGAGTTTATTCTCTTTGGTACAATTCTAAATGGGATTGTCAGAGTTGATTGTTTCATACAACTGTGAGCAAGTTCTGAGCCAGTGCTGTGACCTTCCTCTACTTTATGGCTTCTGTTTTGGGAATCTTATCCCTGAAACGTCTTTTTTTTTTTTTTTTTTTCCAATTCTCTCTTTCCCACATGTTTCTCATCTGTTTAAATCATATATCTTGGGGCTTCCCTGGTGGCGCAGTGGTTGAGAGTCCACCTGCTGATGCAGGGGTGATGGGTTCATGCCCCAGTCCGGGAGGATCCCACATGCCACGGAGTGGCTGGGCCTATGAGCCATGGCCGCTGAGCCTGCGCGTCCGGAGCCTGTGCTCTGCGACGAGGGAGGCCACAGCAGTGAGAGGCCCGCGTACAGCAAAATATATATATATATATATATATATATATATATATATCTTTTTTTGTTTGTTTGTTTTTTGCTGTACGCGGGCCTCCCTCCCACTGTTGTGGCCTCTCCTGTTGCGGAGCACAGGCTCCAGACGCGCAGGCTCAGCAGCCATGGCTTATGGGCCCAGCCGCTCCGCAGCCTGTGGGATCTTCCCGGACCAGGGCATGAACCCGTCCCCTGCATCAGCAGCTGGACTCTCAACCACTGGGCCACCTGGGAAGCCCTAAAACATATATCTTTTTAAGGTCTAATTCTAAATTTATTCTAATTCCAATTCTACAGAAAATTTGAAAAAAGAACCATAAAACAGGAAAACAAAAATTTGCCTGTAATAACACCACTGTTAACATACTGGTCTATGCCATTCTAATTTTTTTCCTATAAAATACGTATTTCCACACATATGTACTTTTAAAAAGCTGACATCTAATTTCAATAGTTAACAGCTATTTTCATTTTGATTTATTTTGCATTTTCATACAGTTTTAGAAAATCATGTTAAATGTTTTCTGGAGCAAGGCCAAGGTTGTATGAACAGGATGGATGGGAAGGAAGGACAGAAAGAAGGAAATAAGGTCTGAAAGATGAAATTTTAGCTGTGATAACTGGCCAAATTCCCCAGTTCTCAAATAATATTTACCTCATATGTTATTCATTCTATTAAATGAGATTTATAACTTTAACTGGCTTACATTTTGTAGTTACTCAGCAGGGAATACCCATGATGATATTATTATCTATATCTATCTACCTTGTAAGTTGGAAATATTTTCAAGGAGACTGAATGCTCCTAGTGGAGACATGAAAAAGTTAATGAATTTCTTATGAAATTCTTCCATAATATGATTATTTATAAATCTTATTTATAAGATTTATAAATATAGATTATTTATACATCTTCTAAGGACTTATGGCTTGAAATGTTCCATTATTCAAAGTGATAATCACCCTTAAAAGCCTTGTGTTTTCAATACCTGGCCATTGAACTATCTTTGTCCGTAGTGGTGCACTCCCGGTTCTGGGTGTGTCATTTTGGAATGCTTTGTGGCATTTTTGCCTCCAGTTTCCAATCACTGGCATTTCTCTTTTCAGTTTTACCAACTGTTCCCAATATCTGCTTTGAGTAAGTAGTTGAAATTTTGATAAAAACTTTTTTGTGGTCTTTCTTAGTTGATAAGATCCTTTTCAAAGATGATATATGTTTATTAGTTTTTGCAGAAATTAACATTTAAACAATATGTATCATAATGTAGTAGTAAAGTTTCTTTAAAGTGCATGTATAAAAAATTAATGAAATTACAGAAGGAATAAACTGTATAGCAATAATAGGTGCATTCCCTGTGCATCTGAAAGAATAGGCAATTTTCACTCCTTTTGGCTTGAAACTTAGTGTTCAGATTCCCCTAATTCTGGCATCAGAACCCAGATATCCTGGATAATTTTTGCATGCAGGTCACATATTGTCATTCAAACACAGCTTGACTTTTAAAAGTTAACCTTTTATTAGAAAAAATATATTTTTCTATCATCTAGCAGAGTTCTTCATATTTTCTCTGACCTCTTAAATCCTTCAGAAAAGTCAGTTCTAATCAATGAGATTAGTTCATCAGACATATTTTAAGAATTTATTGTGCAAGTGAACAAATTTTTAAAGAATCTATTAACTTTGTGGAAGTCTAAAATAGACCAATACTTGGGCAAATTGGAACAGATTTTATTGACAGTCTGTAACTGGAGTAGGAGAGGCAGTTTTATTTTTGATGAGAGCTGTCTTAGATGTATTTGGCATTGTAGCTTCTCTTTGAGTTGGAAATAATTGTAGGTGCTTTGACGCTTGTGAAAGCTCGAATATGATGTGAGTGAATGAGCAAGTATCTATGAGAGAGAGAGAGAGAGAGAGTGTGTGTGTGTGTGTGTTTTGGTTAGTGAAATATCATTCTAGTGTTTTATTAGTGTAAAAGAGAAATTTTTGTTGTTCACGATACATTAAGTACACAAAATGGTGGTATAAATTTTTTATTATTATTATAATTGTTCCTCTCTCAGGGATTCCTTGCCTTTGTTAAGAGGGAGAAAAGATTTAAACGTCATAATATTAAAAAATCAACGTAAGACATATAATCAATTGTGAAAGTTGGTGGCCACAGAGCTTTGAGAAGGGAAGAGGTTGGGGGGGCTAGAGTGAATAACGAACACTTCATAGAGATGGTAATTTGGGGTCTAGATCTAGTTCCCAAGAACTTATGAATTTAGCAAAATGGAAAAATTCTACATCCACGCTCAGGTACAGGGCTCATGGTGGGTGCGCATTCTTGTAATTGCTTAGATTCTGGAAAAGTTGTGGTTGTATTAGTGATTAGTACTGCCTCTATGAATGCTGTTCTTTTATCTCTTTTTCAACTTTTAACCATTTTATATTATAAAACTGCTATTATCTCATTTTAGCTTTGAGGGATGAAATTTAACTCCCCTCTGCCGCCCCCCACCTATTTATTATAAGTTACCACTGTGGATTTCAACAACTTACCTTCTTCCCTTGAATGGAAATGTATCTTTAAAACAGTTGTTCCTGCTCAATAATTTTTTTTAAGGCCCCATTCAGAATGTGGAAGGCTTTTCTTTTCAAATCAACTTTTGCTCCAATATTACACAAGTATTAAAATCCTACTTAAAATTATAACTGTGTTTTCAAATTTAGTGGGATATTGGCCTTCTTTTGGGAATTCAGCATAGACACCTCATTGGCAGCTTACATCTTGGTAGGTGGCAGTTGTTAGATTTGCCCAGCAAGGTAAGCTGAAAATTGAAGATTTCTGACATCTGCCATTTGCTGAAGTGTTTTGAGGGGCAAATAAAACATTCAGTTGAACACAAACTGCTATTAAATCGAACTGTTTTTCCCAGTTGCCTTGTAGCTTAAATTTCATTCTGCCATGAAATTGGGTTTTATTTGACGAATTTCTATAATAGTGATTTTTAGAGAGAGGCAATATTGTTGGGAAAAAGATCCAGGAAATTTATTCCCAGACTGAGGCTTCTGGATGGTAGTGCAATAAGTTGGGGGTAAAATGTTTCCCAAAAGAGTTGATTTCAAGCTCTTAAATATTCTTTTGAAGATAGTTAACCCTTATCTAATATGTAGCAATCTGAAGTTTATTTTAATTTTTATGTTAAACTAATATTAGTATATTCTGTCTTCTGTAGATGTTAAAAGTGTTTTGTTTTTTTTTAAATTAAAATCATTAAAGGTCACTTTCTGCTTCTTGGAGTCTTTTTAAAAAATGCATGATTCAATACATTCCATATATTGAGGCTTCATAGCTTTGGAAGTGGAAGTATTTTGGATACAGCCAAGTAATTTAAGTAACCATTGATTTTTCCATCATGAGAAGTTGTTCTTCAGTCGTGCTTCTCAAGCCTTATATCTTTTCTGGCTATAGAAAAACTATACTTTATAGTCATAAAAAACTTATTTTCATTTTACTCTACTGCAATTAGTGCTAGAAGCCATTTATTGTAAAAACAAAAATTCTAATGAATAGAAATGATACAAGAACAGAAGTCTTGTGTGTTTTATCCTCCTCATGCATCATCCATTTTAATTAGAGAAAAGGGTAGTGAACACTGCAACGAGTCTGGAATGAAAATCATTAATTGATGTCAAGCTGAAGAGAGACCGTTAGCATGAATTTAGTGACAGCAGGAAAGAAATTAACCTTATTACTTTATTTAGTATATTACATTATTTTGTGTATTCTTTTCTATGCAGGTTCAAGGCAATTTCATTTTCATAATGGAAAAGACTGTATTTTTCTAACAAAACAGAAAGATATGAATATTTATGTTTGAACATACCAAATTGAAATGATGAATTCTTTACTAACATTTTTAAAAGTCTTAGTAAAAAGTTTTAAAAGTTTTAATGGTTGTTTTAATATTTTTGTTAACATTCCAAGAACAGGGAAATAGTGCGTGAAGATGTTGCCCATCAATGTCAGAACAGCTGTCTGCCATCATTTAAACCTCAGAATGGTTCTCTTGTTTATGGCTCAGAACGACTCTCTGGACTGCTTAAAGCAATAGACATTTATTTCTTTGGCTAAGTTTTGGGCTAATCAGTTACTTTTGTCATTGGTGAGGTTTGGCCCGAGATGAATTAGATGGATAATGCTAAACAACAACCTGACTGTTCAGGAAAACGGATGACTCTTACATCTTAGAGATAATTTGTGACCCCAGGGTCACCGTAAAAGGGCGGAGGGGGTGTCCTTTTATAGCATTGACCATCTGGAACTATTAAGGGCTACACTGCAAGATACCCTCTTTTTGGAAAGTTTCCTTAAACTATGCTATTCTCCTTAAACAAAACTATTTTCTCCTCTGAGCCAAAATTTTTTTTCTGAAATAAGAAAAATGTGAAAATGAAAATATGAAATGTAAACGTGAACATGAAAATATACAACATGTATATATAACTTTTGGTTGTGTTGCAAAGTCCCTTTTCTCACTTTATAATAAACAGGACATTCCAATGTAAAAGTATATAATAAAATCATTGTGTGTCTTTTGTTGACTGAACTGTCACTAAAATGCACCAAAACCACAGTGCATTCCTCCTTTTAAAACTCTACTTTTTAGTGCCATTTGCACAGCAAGCTTCATTAGCATTGATTTCTAGGATGAACTTTGAAATACACATTGGTTCAGACTAATAACCAGATTTGTCAGTCCTTTGTGGCCAGTCCCACCGTCGGTGGCCGCTGTTATACTGTAGTTTTATTCTAAGGTTTCTGTCAAAAGTATGAACCACTAGCATGGAAAGGAGGGATACAAACAGCTTTTATAACTTTGGGGATAAATTTATTGGTAATGACAAGGTAAACAATAAAAATATAATTTCTTATGTTATTGGAGCTTAAGGGAAAAAAAATCAATGTTTTTAGAAGGTACTATAGATGTGACTGTAATGTTTATTGGATGTAGTGATGAGTGACAATTAGTAATAATGTGCAGCTTTGGGTAAAAGAAAGCAATTGAGAACTGGCATTTATGATTTGTTCCTCATGCCACTAAGCATTTCTTCTGAGCCATTGACTTGTCAGAAATTGACCTCCAGTCAACATGAGTTTCTGTGTAATTTGGAACAAAAGAATATTCAAATACAGGACCCATCAATAATACGTTGAAACTGATGTGTAAGTACTTTGGGGAGATTATCTAGGTTTCGTGCTTCCCTTGAGAAGAGACTGTTCCTATTCTCTTTTTCTGATGGCTTAACAGTGCCACACTTTCCAACCTCAGTAAGCCAGAGTAGTTTCACTTTTAACCAGCCACAGGGTTCAATCATTTTTAAACCAATCCAGATCACTCCCTTTGGTTTCAAGAGGTTCTCCAAATTCAGAAGTTTTGGCTTTATTTCTAATATAGCCCCTCAAATTTCTTTGGGTTCCCAAACTTCAAGACTTGTGTGAATGCCCACTCACCCTGAATATTACCTATGATTAGGTGATTGTCCGATGGTGACCAAATATAGTAGTAAAGTGGGTTGTCAGATAAGTGATCCTAATTAAGCTTCAAAATAATACCCCACTGAGTTGAAGAAAGAAGTCATTTCCCTCTCTTGAAAGATTTTCTGGCTGAATACAGAGTTACAGAGACCGTATGGTGCGAAGAATAAAATTATCTCTGAACTTATACACTTTTTCATTGTGGATATCTAGTATTTCGTGGTATCAGCTTCTATAATGCCATCCTCGACTGGCATATTTGCTCCTAAATGAATAAGTAGACTACAATAAAAAATCTATAAATTTAGATAAATTTGGCATTAGAATTTGAATTCCTGCTTCTCTTATGGGTGTTACAACTTACATAAGTATAATACAGTATCAAAACCAGGAAGTTGACATTGATACCACCTGTGTGTATAGTTCTGTGTCATCTTATCACATGTGTAGATTCATGTAACCACCACTGCAATCAAAAAACAGAATTATTTCATCACAAATATCTCCTTTTATAGTCCCACTCGCCCCTTGCTTACAGATTAGCACCATTAATCTGCTCACCATGTCTATAATTTTGTCATTTCAATAATGTTACATAAATCTTTTTTTTTTTTTACATCTTTATTGGAGTATAATTGTTTTAAAATGGTGCGTTAGTTTCTGCTTTATAACAAAGTGAATCAGTTATACATATACATAGTTCCCATATCTCCTCCCTCTTGCATCTCCCTCCCTCCCACCCTCCCTATCCCACCCATCCAGGTGGTCACAAAGCATGGAGCTGATCTCCCTGTACTATGTGGCTGCTTCCCACTAGCTATCTATTTTACGTTTGGTAGTGTATATATGTCCATGCCACTCTCTCACTTTCTCACAGCTTACCCTTCCCCCTCCCCATATCCTCAAGTCCATTCTCTAGTAAGTCTGTGTCTTTATTCCTGTCTTACCCCTAGGTTCTTCATGACATTTTTTTTTCTTAGATTCCATATATATATGTGTTAGCATATGGTATTTGTCTTTCTCTTTCTGACTTGTTTCACTCTGTATGACAGACTCTAGGTCCATCCACCTCACTACAAATAACTCAATTTCGTTTCTTTTTATGGCTGAGTAATATTCCGTTGTGTATATGTGCCACATCTTCTTTATCCATTCATCCCATGCTGGACACTTAGGTTGTTTCCATCTCCTATCTACTGTAAATAGAGCTGCAATGAAATTTTTGTACATGACTCTTTTTGAATTATGGTTTTCTCAGGGTATATGCCCAGTAGTGGGATTGCTGGGTCATATGGTACTTCTATTTGTAGTTTTTTAAGGAACCTCCATACTGTTCTCCATAGTGGCTGTACCAATTCACATTCCCACCAGCAGTGCAAGAGTGTTCCCTTTTCTCCACACCCTCTCCAGCATTTATTGTTTCTAGATTTTTTGATGATGGCCACTCTGATCGGTGTGAGATGATATTTCATTGTAGTTTTGATTTGCATTTCTCTAATGATTAATGATGTTGAGCATTCTTTCATGTGTTTGTTGGCAATCTGTATTTCTTCTCTGGAGAAATGTCTATTTAGGTCTTCTGCCCATTTTTGGATTGGGTTGTTTATTTTTTTGTTATTGAGCTGCATGAGCTGCTTGTAAATTTTGGAGATTAATCCTTTGTCAGTTGCTTCATTTGCAAATATTTTCTCTCATTCTGAGGGTTGTCTTTTGGTCTTGTTTATGGTTTCCTTTGCTGTGCAAAAGCTTTGAAGTTTCATTAGGTCCCATTTGTTTATTTTTGTTTTTATTTCCATTTCTCTAGGAGGTGGGTCAAAAAGGATCTTGCTGTGATTTATGTCATAGAGTGTTCTGCCTATGTTTTCCTCTAAGAGTTTGATAGTTTCTGGCCTTACATTTAGGTCTTTAATCCATTTTGAGCTTATTTTTGTGTATGGTGTTAGGGAGTGATCTAATCTCATACTTTTACATGTACCTGTCCAATTTTCCCAGCACCACTTATTGAAGAGGCTGTCCTTTCTCCACTGTATATTCCTGCCACCTTTATCAAAGATAAGGTGACCATATGTGCATGGGTTTATCTCTGGGCTTTCTATCCTATTCCATTGATCTATCTTTCTGTTTTTGTGCCAGTACCATACTGTCTTGATTACTGTAGCTTTGTAGTATAGTCTGAAGTCAGGGGAGCCTGATTCCTCCAGCTCCGTTTTTCGTTCTCAAGATTGCTTTGGCTATTCGGGGTCTTTTGTGTTTCCATACCAGTTGTGAAATTTTTTGTTCTAGTTCTGTGAAAAATGCCAGTGGTACTTCATAGGGATAGCATTGAATCTGTAGATTGCTTTGGGTAGTAGAGTCATTTTCACAATGCTGATTCTTCCAATTCAAGAACATAGTATATCTCTCCGTCTATTTGTATCATCTTTAATTTCTTTCATCAGTGTCTTATAATTTTCTGCATACAGGTCTTTTGTCTCCTTAGGTAGGTTTATTCCTAGATATTTTATTCTTTTTGTTGCAGTGGTAAATGGGAGTGTTTTCTTGATTTCACTTTCAGATTTTTCATCATTAGTATATGGGAATGCCAGGGATTTCTGTGCATTAATTTTGTATCCTGCAACTTTACCAAATTCATTGATTAGCTCTAGTAGTTTTCTGGTAGCATCTTTAGGATTCTCTATGTATAGTATCATGTCATCTGCAAACAGTGACAGCTTTACTTCTTCTTTCCAATTTGGATTTCTTTTATTTCCTTTTCTTCTCTGATTGCTATGGCTAAAACTTCCAAAACTATGTTGAATAAGAGTGGTGAGAGTGGGCAACCTTGTCTTGTTCCTGATCTTAGTGGAAATGCTTTCAGTTTTTCACCATTGAGGACGATGCTGGCTGTGGGTTTGTCATATATGGCCTTTATTATGTTGAGGAAAGTTCCCTCTATGCCTACTTTCTCAGGGTTTTTACCGCAAATGGGTGTTGGATTTTGTTGAAAGCTTTCTCTGCATCTGTTGAGATGATCATATGGTTTTTCTCCTTCAGTTTGCTAATATGGTGTATCACGTTGATTGATTTGCATATATTGAAGAATCCTTGCATTCCTGGAATAAACCCCACTTGATCATGGTGTATGATCCTTTTAATGTGCTGTTGGATTCTGTTTGCTAGTATTTTGTTGAGGATTTTTGCATCTTTGTTCATCAGTGATATTGGTCTGTAGTTTTCTTTTTCTGTAACATCTTTGTCTGGTGTTGGTATCAGGGTGATAGTGGCCTCGTAGAATGAGTTTGGGAGTGTTCCTCCCTCTGCTATATTTTGGAAGAGTTTGAGAAGGATAGGTGTTAGCTCTTCTCTAAATGTTTGATAGAATTCGCCCGTGAAGCCATCTGGTCCTGGGCTTTTGTTTATTGGAAGATTTTTAATCACAGTTTCAATTTCAGTGCTTGTGATTGGTCTGTTCATACTTTCTACTTCTTCCTGATTCAGTCTTGGCAGGTTGTGCATTTCAAAGAATTTGTCCATTTCTTCCAGGTTGTCCATTTTATTGGCATAGAGTTGCTTGTAGTAATCTCTCACGATCCTTTGTATTTCTGCAGAGTCAGTTGTTACTTCTTTTTCTTTTCTAATTCTAGTGATTTGAGTCTTCTCTCTTTTTTTCTTGATGAGTCTGGCTAATGGTTTATCAATTTTGTTTATCTTCTCAAAGAACCAGCTTTTAGTTTTATTGATCTTTGCTATCATTTCCTTCATTTCTTTTACATTTATTTCTGATCTGATCTTTATGATTTCTTTCCTTCTGCTAACGTTGGGGTTTTTTTTGTTCTTCTTTCTCTAATTGCTTTAGGTGCAAGGTTAGGTTGTTTATTCAAGATGTTTCCTGTTTCTTAAGGTAGGATTGTATTGCTATAAACTTCCCTCTTAGAACTCCTTTTGCTGCATCCCATAGGTTTTGGGTCGTCGTGTCTCCATTGTCATTTGTTTCTAGGGTTTTTTTAAATTTCCTCTTTGATTTCTTCAGTGATCACTTCGTTATTAAGTAGTGTATTGTTTAGCCTCCATGTGTTTGTATTTTTTACAGATCGTTTCCTGTAGTTGATATCTAGTTTCATAGCGTTGTGGTCAGAAAAGATAACTGATACAATTTTAGTTTTCTTAAATTTACCAAGGCTTGATTTGTGACCCAAGATATGATCTATCCTGGAGAATGTTCCATGAGCACTTGAGAAAAATGTGTATTCTGTTGTTTTTGGATGGAATGTCCTAAAAATATCAATTAAGTCCATCTTGTTTAATATATCATTTAAAGCTTGTGTTTCCCTATTTATTTTCATTTTGGCTGATATGTCCATTGGTGAAAGTGGGGTGTTAAAGTCCCCTACTATGAATGTGTTACTGTCGATTTCCCCTTTTATGGCTGTTAGTATTTGCCTTATGTATTGAGGTGCTCCTATGTTGGGTGCATAAATATTTACAATTGTTATATCTTCTTCTTGGATCAATCCCTTGATCATCATGTAGTGTCCTTCCTTGTCCCTTGTAACATTCTTTATTTTAAAGTCTATTTTGTCTGATATGAGAATTGCTACTCCACCTTTCTTTTGGTTTCCATTTGCATTGAACATCTTTTTCCATCCCCTTACTTTCAGTCTGTATGTGTCTCTAGGTCTAAAGTGGGTCTCTTGTAGACAGCATATATATGGGTTTTGCTTTTATATCCATTCACCCAGTCTGTGTCTTTTGGTGGGAGCGTTTAATCCATTTACATTTAAGGTAATTATCTATATGTATGTTCCTATTCCCATTGTCTTAATTCCTTTGGGTTTGTTATTGTAGGTCTTTTCCTTCTCTTGTGTTTCTTGCCTAGAGAAGTTCCTTTAGCATTTATTGTAAAGCTGGTTTGGTGGTGCTGAACTCTCAGCTTTTGCTTGTCTGTAAAGGTTTTAATTTCTCCATCAAATCTGAATGAGATCCTTGCTGGGTAGAGTAATCTTGGTTGCAGGTTTTTCTCCTTCATCACTTTCAGTATGTCCTGCCACTCCCTTCTGGCTTGTAGAGTTTCTGCTGAGAGATCAGCTGTTAACCTTATGGGGATTCCCTTGTGTGTTATTTGTTGTTTTTCCCTTGCTGCTTTTAATATGCTTTCTTTGTATTTAGTTTTTGACAGTTTGATTAATATGTGTCTTGGCGTATTTCTCCTTGAATTTATCCTGTATGGGACTCTCTGTGCTTCCTGGACTTGATTAACTATTTCCTTTCCCATATTAGGGAAGTTTTCAACTATAATCTCTTCAAATATTTTCTCAGTCCCTTTCTTTTTCTCTTCTTCTTCTGGAACCCCTATAATTCGAATGTTGGTGCGTTTAATGTTGTCCCAGAGGTCTCTGAGACTGTCCTCAGTTCTTTTCATTCTTTTTTCTTTATTCTGCTCTGCAGTAGTTATTTCCACTATTTTATCTTCTGGGTCACTTATCTGTTCTTCTGCCTCAGTTATTCTGCTACTGATCCCATCTAGGGTATTTTAAATTTCATTTATTGTGTTGTTCATCGTTGTTTGCTTCATCTTTAGTTCTTCTAGGTCCTTGTTAAATGTTTCTTGCATTTTGTTTATTCTATTTCCAAGATTTTGGATCATCTTTACTATCATTATTCTGAATTCTTTTTCAGGTAGACTGCATATTTCCTCTTCATTTGTTAGGTCTGGTGGGTTTTTATCTTGCTCCTTCATCTGCTGTGTGTTTTTCTGTCTTCTCATTTTGCTTATCTTACTGTGTTTGGGGTCTCCTTTTGGCAGGCTGCAGGTCCGTAGTTCCTGTTGTTTTTGGTGTCTGTCCCCAGTGGCTAAAGTTGGTTCAGTGGCTTTTGTAGGCTTCCTGATGGGGGAAACTAGTGCCTGTGTTCTGGTGGGTTAGGCTGGATCTTGTCTTTCTGGTGGGCAGGTCCACGTCTGGTGGTGTGTTTTGGGTGTCTGTGGAGTTATTATGATTTTAGGTAGCCTCTCTGCTAATGGGTGGGGTTGTGTTCCTGTCTTGCTAGTTGTTTGGCATAGGGTGTCCAGTACTGTAGCTTGCTGGTCGTTGAGTGAAGCTGGGTGCTGGTGTTGAGATGGAACTCTCTGGGAGATTTTCACCGTTTGATATTATGTTGAGCTGGGAGGTCTCTTGTGGACCAGTGTCCTGAAGTTGGCTCTCCCACCTCAGAGGCAGAGCACTGACTCCTGGCTGCAGCACTAAGAGCCTTTCATCCACACGGCTCAGAATAAAAGGGAGAAAAAGTAGAAAGAAGAAAGAAAGAGAATAAAATAAAATAAAGTAAGATAGAATAAAATAAAAAATAATTATTAAGAAAAAAAATTTTTTTTTAAGTGTAAAAAAAAAAAAAACTTACGGATAGAACCCCAGGACATATGGTGAAAGCAAAGCTATACAGGCAAAATCTCACACAGAAGCATACACATACACACTCACAAAAAGAGGAAAAGGGGAAAAAATCATAAATCTTGCTCTCAAAGTCCACCTCCTTAATTTGGGATGATTCGTTGTCTATTCAGGTATTCCACCGATGCAGGGTACATCAAGTTGATTGTGGAGCTTTAATCCGCTGCTTCTGAGGCTGCTGGGAGAGATTTCCCTTTTTCTTTGTTCGCACAGCTCCCAGGGCTCGGCTTTGGATTCGGCCCTGCCTCTGTGTGTAGGTCGCCAGAGGGCGTCTGTTCTTCGCTCAGACAGGATGGGGTTAAAGGAGCCGCTGATTCGGGGGCTCTGGCTCACTCAGGCCAGGGGGAAGGAGGGGCATGGAGTGCGGCGCGAGCCTGCGGCGTCAGAGGCCGGCGTGACGTTGCACCAGCCTGAGGCGCGCCGTGCGTTTTCCCGGGGAAGTTGTCCCTGGATCACTGGACCCTGGCAGTGGTGGGCTGCACTGGCTCCCTAGAAGGGAGGTGTGGATAGTGACCTGTGCTTGCACACAGGCTTCTTGGTGGAGGCAGCAGCAGCCTTAGCGTCTCATGCCCGTCTCTGAGGTCCGCGCTTTTAGCCGCGGCTCGCGCCCGTCTCTGGAGCTCCTTCAAGCAGCGCTCTT
The DNA here is from genome assembly GCF_000442215.2 of Lipotes vexillifer. Classification (NCBI taxonomy): domain Eukaryota; kingdom Metazoa; phylum Chordata; class Mammalia; order Artiodactyla; family Lipotidae; genus Lipotes; species Lipotes vexillifer. The sequence continues at coordinate 1,131,071 of NW_006799027.1, read as the reverse complement.
AATCCCCTCTCCTCGCGCAGCAGGAAACAAAGAGGGAAGAAAAAGTCTCTTGCCTCCTCGGCAGCTGCAGACTTTTCCCCGGCCTCCCTGCCGGCTAGCCATGGTGCACTAACCCCCTGCAGGCTGTGTTCATGCGGCCAACCCTAGTCCTCTCCCTGCGCTCCGACCGAAGCCCCAGCCTCAGCTCCCAGCCGCGCCCGCCCCTGCAGGTGAGCAGACAAGCCTCTCGGGCTGGTGAGTGCCGGTCGGCACCGATCCTCTGTGCGGGAATCTCTCCGCTTTGCCCTCCGCACCCCTGTTGCTGTGCTCTCCTCTGCGGCTCCGAAGCTTCCCCCTCCGCCTCCCGCAGGCTCCACCCGCAAAGGGGCGCCTGGTGTGTGGAAACCTTTTCTCTTTCACAGCTCCCTCCACTGGTGCAGGTCCCGTCCCTATTCTTTTGCCTCTGTTTTTTCTTTTTTCTTTTGCCCTACCCAGGTACGTGGGGGGTTTCTTGCCTTTCTGAGGTCTTCTGCCAGTGTTCAGTAGGTGTTGTGTCGGAGTTGTTCCATGTGTAGATGTATTTCTGGTGTATCCGTGGGGAGGAAGGTGATCTCCGCGTCTTACTCTTCCGCCATCTTCCCCCTCTCTTCCATAAATGAAATCTTATAGTATGTTACCTTTTGAGATTGACTTTTTTTTTTCACATAGCACAATACCCCTGAGATCGATTCAAGTTGCCGTGTGTAATGGTAGTCTGTTTATTTCTATTACCGAGTGGTATTCTATGCTATGGATGTTTCTTCAGCCATTCACCTATCATAAGATATTTTGGTTATTTCCAGTTTTTGAATATTAGAAATAAAGTGTTTAGGAACAATTGTGTACAGGTTTTTGCATGGACTTGAGTTTTCATTTCTTTGGGATAAATGCCCAGGAATGCAATTGCTGAGTGGTATAAGTATATGTCTAGTTTTGTAAGAAACTGCCAGACTAGTTTCCATGATAGCTGTACGATTTTACCTTTTCAACAGCAGTGTGTGAGAGATCCAGTTTTCCTGCATTCTTGCCAGCATTTGGTAGCGTCACTGTTTTATTTTACCTGATCTAAGAGGTGTGTAGTGACAGCTCTTTCTGATCTTAATTTGCATTTCCCTAATGGCTGCTGATGTTGAACATCTTTTCATGTACGTATTTGTCATCTGTATATTCTTTTCAGAGAAATATTGCTTCATGTCTTTTGCCCTTCTAGTTGCATTGTTTTCTCATTGTTGAGTTTTGAGTATTCTTTATATATTCTGGACATGAGTCCTTTGTCAAATATGTGGTTTGCAAATACTTTCTCCCAGTCTGTACTTGTCTTTTCATTCTCTTAATATTTTTATAGAGGAAATGCTTTAATTTTGATGATGTCCAGTGTATCTGGTTTTTCTTTTATGGATCATGCTTTTGGCATCATTTCTAAGAATTCTTCACCATTGCTAGGTCCTAAAATTTTTCTTCTATGTTTTCTTCTAAAGTTTTATAGCTTTACATTTTACATTTAAATTTGTGATCCATTTTGAGTTAATTTTTATATAAGGCATGAAGTTTAAATTCAATGTGGGTTTTGTTCTGTTGTGTTTTGTTTTCATTTTTGCCTATGGATATCTAATTGCTTCAGCACTATTTGTTGAAAAGACTGTTTTATTTCATTTAATTGCCTTTGTACCATTATGAGAAATCAGTTGGCCATACTTGTTGGGTATTTCTGGGTTCTTTATTCTGTTCTATTGATCTAAGTGTCTATCACTCCACAGAAACCACACCATCTTGATTATTACAGGTGTATTACCAGTCTTGCAATCAGGAAGTGTGATTCCTCCCACATTATTGTTCTCTTCACAATTGTTTAGCTGTTCTATCCTTTGCCTTTTCATATAAATTTAAAAATAATCTTGTCTATATTTACTAGAATCTTGTTGGGTTTTTTCTAGGAATTACATTAAAACTACATATCAGCTTGGGGATAACTGACTTTACTATGTCGAGTCTTTCATCCGTGAATACCATTTGTTTCTCCAGGTTTTAGATCTTCCTTGATTTCTTTCATCATCGTCGTATATTTTCGGCATATAAGTCCTGTACATCTTATGTTAGGTTTACATCTTTGTATTTTATGCGTATCTATAAACCAACCATTATAATCTAAGTATTTCATTTTTTATTGATTGTAACTGACATTGTATTTTTCATTTTGGCATCTGTGTTCATTGCCAGCATATAGAAATACAATGGATTTTTGTATACTAATGTTGTATCCTGTGACCTTACTGAACGTTCTTTTTAGTTCTAGGAGATTTCTGTATATTCCTTGGGATTTTCTATAAAGACCATCATGTTATCTACAAATAAAAACAGTTTTATTTCTTCCTTTCCAATCTGTATGCCATTTATTTCCTTTTCTACTTGTTTCATTGTCTAGAATTCCCAGCATCCTGTTGAATTACAGTGGTACGAGCAGGCATCCTTACCTTTTTCCTAATCTTAAGGGAAAGCATTCAGTCTTTCTCCATTATGTTACCAGTGGGTTTTTTATAGATGCTTTTAATCAAGGTTAGGAAGTTAGTTCTGCTCTATTACTAGTTTTTTGAGGATTTCTGTCATGAGGGTGTTGAATTATGTCAGATGCATTTTCTGCATCAGTTGATATAATCATGTGATTTTTCTTCTTTAGCCTATTAATATGATATAT
>NW_006799027.1:1107581-1128351 GCF_000442215.2 Lipotes vexillifer | reverse complement strand
ATTCCTGCAATAGACATCACTTGGTCATGGTGTGTAATTCTTTTTATATATTTCCAAATTCTATTTGCTAATATTCTGTTAAGGAATTTTGTTTCTATATTCATGAGAAATGTTGACCTGTAGTTTTCTTTTTTAATATTGGACTGATTTTTCATCTGATTTTTTATCTTTTCTGTATTCTTTTGAATACATTTATATATCATTTACGCTAGCAGTGGTCTACTTCAAGTATGAAAAAGATAAATAACTTTGCAATAAAATATTAAACACAGCTGAAAGTACTGCTTTTTATAGATAAGACTTCACTTTTAACATTTAAATTTGTAAGTATGTAATAGAAATATTATTTTTCCATCAAAAGTTATCAAAATTCTATCAAGGGTAGTTGAATTATCTTCAGCTAACTAAGACCATCATAGGACATATATTATTTCAATAGGTTGAAGAGGACTTTGTACCAAGTAGCTTAATAAAATCTTAGGAAATATTTAAACATATCTTCAGTAAAAGGGGTTATTTAAGGTCTGTTTCTTAGTTATAACACAGGCAAGTTTTATTTCAAAATTTGATTAGATACATGCCTTCTTGTCCTTTATCTCAGGATTTGCCAGTTCTGTATACATCACATAAAATGAAAGTCACTATCATTAAACTGAGATCTTCTTTTGCCATTAATAAAGAATTGTGGTGTGGATTCATGGTTAAGCTTCATAGTTTGTTGAATGTGTATGGTATATTTGTAATGAGTAAGATTGTACATGGTGCACCCACACGTAAATGTATACATATATAGTATATGTGTGTGTAACTTTTCAAAAAGTAACTTTTTGCCTCAAAAAATTTCATGAGTAAAACCCAAGTGGATGCCTAAAACTATTCCTAGTGAACTTTAAAAGCTAGTTAATAAGTGATAAATTAAGATGTAAATCATGACTATGTCTTACTGATATGAACAAAGCTATCTGAAATGATAATTTTTGAGCATCCATGACATTACCTTGACAATCTAGAATGAATATAACATCGTTTATCCTATCTATCTTCTTAGAACTACATGAAATAATAGGTATTTTACAACGTATTTTGAGGAATGTTTCTATATGAAGTTCTTAGGAAAGGCATAGTTTCTCTTGTTCCAACTTGTTCTAATTTTACAGGATTCAAGCGAAAACTCGAGAATTTAGGGAGCGACAGGCTCGGGAGCGTGACTATGCTGAAATCCAAGATTTTCATCGGACATTTGGCTGTGATGATGAGTTGATGTACGGGGGAATTTCTTCCTATGAAGGTTCCATGGCTCTCAGCACCAGACCCCAGAGCCCGAGAGAAGGGCATATGATGGATGCTTTGTATGCCCAAGTGAAGAAGCCGCGGAATTCCAAACCTTTACCTGCAGACAGGTAGGCTCCTGGAGCAGTCAAGGTATTGCTTCCAAATCAACTTTTATATAGTTTGTGACAAGGGAGTAGATTGTTCATCAATTCTCAAACTAGAACTGCCTTTTATTGATGGCCTTTAAAAAACCCTTGTGTCTAAGAGTATTGAGTTTACACAAATCGAAGCCTAATGGAAGGAACAGTAGAGATTTTGATAGCTTGTCTCATGATCCCAAAATATGTCATCTTGTTTTAAAATGGTTTCAGATGGGAGAACTAACCTGTAGTTTATAACTCAAATAAGAAGCAAACTTGAAACTATGGTTCTTCTATTTAAGGCATATTTCCTTTTATTGCTAGGAGAGCCTCTAGTCGTGGTAGTTAAATAGATGGGCAATGACATGATTTGTTCCAATTATGATTGATTTGGGCCAGTTTTTTTTTCTTTTTTTTTTTTTTTATTTGGTGACATGATTTCATATCATGAAAGAATTAGTGAATGAGATGTATAGTATAGCCAGTCTTCAAATGCTTGTTAATAGCCACAGACCACAGGTCTGACTGTGTATATTAGTGTAGCACAGAGGAGTGCAATGCTGACCCTATGTTAATGGTTATTATTTATTTCAAATTTTATCTGAAACAATTTAGAAACAGATCTTCAGCTCCTTCATTTATGTATTCAAGCACCATATAAAGTTTAGTTCATGAAGAAAATAATATTCATTTCTTTTTATTTGAAACACATGCATGCTATCATCATAAACAATACACTCATTCCATCCCATCTTATAGTGATGTCTTATAATTATTGCTGTATAGTGAAGCTAGGCTTTAAAAATAGTAGGTCTCACTTCAAACTAGTGGTTCTTTAGCACACATCAGATACCTGGAAGGCTTCTTAAAACACAGCTGGGTTAACCCTTCCCCAGAATTTTGATTCCGTAGGACTGGAGTGGAGCCTGAGAATTTGCATTTCTAACAAGTTCCCGGGTCTGATGCTGGTGTTATACTTTATGAACCCCTATGAGACTAGAGATGCGTTGGAATTCCTTTGTTTCTAGCACCCATGTGTTATTTGGCTGCTTTATTTTGCAAGCTGTCTATGTTTTAGCTATTTACTTGCAGCTATTTTTAATAAAGGTTTGCAAAGGCAACAGGTAACCCTCAGGCAAACCCAGATAGAAGCGTTTTAAAGAGTAGCAAAAGGAGAAGCAGATCTTAGGGAAAGCTAGTCAGATTGTTGTTCTGTTCTTTCTTTTTTGTGTGGTTTTGTGTGGTTTTAGGGTTTTAAAAAATTGTTTTATGAAGATCTATTTGGTGTTGATTGTAATGAGTGAGCCTTGTAAGTTGACATAGGAGGCTTATGGTTTATTTAAACCCCTTTGGTGTTCACTGTGCTTATTATCTAATGTGGATGTATCAGGATTCAAAGAGTAAGGTTATTAACAGCGAGTGACATTTTCTTAAAAAACTTTTGCTAGGTTTTTGCTGTACTTGTGAAAGCTGTTTGTCAAAGGTCAAATCGCACTTGAAGGCCATGGATGCCCCATGGAACGTGTTTTCTTGGGAGAAGACACACCAGCAACACTGGCACTGCCAGTTCGTAACTTCTGGAGGAACTAAAAGAAAATTAGTTAACGTGTTATTGATCACTGATAAAACTATTGATCATTTTCAGCACCTTCCACATCTAGTTTGAAAATCTAAAAGATAGTGACTTATAGTGATTATTCACATGACTCAGAAATTCCCCCTGACAGAGCTGGGAGTCGGAAGGGGTCTCTCCAGCTCCTGGGGTCCAGAAATGGTTGCTTTAAACCCCCGTTTAAACCCCAGTGCCCTACAAGAGTCTAAGCCTCCTGAAGATCTCTGCAGATTTTCAAAAGGCCTTCTGTGTCCAGGGTCCTGACTACTAGGGTCCCCAGCATCCCAGCCTGCAGGCTCAGTTCTGCCCCAAGCTGACCTCAGACTGAAACTCAGCCTCCTAATTCATTTCCATCAAAATCCCACTCAGCGACACGTTCCGAGGAGGCTGTGGTCTTGGGGAGAAGAGCTCAGAATCACATAATACACATCGGTATGTTCAAAGCCCCTCTCAGCCTCACTCAGATGCATCCCAGACAACTGTGTGTCAGAGATTTTACAGTTCTATGTATTAGTGTCCCAGAAGGGTGACTGTACTACAGACTTTCTAAGACGTGTCCAACTCAAGAGAGATATAATTTATTTTTTTTTAAAATGGATCACAGAAATTTATGTTTTGTGTTTTTGTAATTATTATTTTTTCAGAGGATAAGCTGTCCATTGAACAATGATTTCACTAATCCAAAAAGTTGGGAATTATGGAACCTGTAAAGTATTTCTTCATCAACCTATAATTGAATTTGCATTTGGTTTGGAAATAATGGCATCACCTCCATTGCCATTTTCTGTCAGAGTAAAAGCTGTAAAACAGTGTTTCTCAGACTTGAGTAGCCTAGAGACTCTTTACAAGATGATTTCTTGATACTGCCGCATAGAGTTAAATTGTTTTGATTATGATGTTACTTAAATATGTATAAAAATAAAATAGGGCCAAACTCCTTCTGTTTACGGCCATTATGTAACTATAAAACCAAACATCTTTACAAATTAAATACAAACAAAACAGTAAAACCGTTACATTCAAATGAACAACATTAATTTAATCTGGCCAGTAATGTTTCTTTAAAATCTGAAGTCTCACACAAATCATGAATATGGTGGTCTATGCTCCATGCCTGGTTCATTTCAGTTTGTTTGCTCCACAAGCCAAGGGCTGACTCAGTTCAGCCATCACTCTTCTCAGTTAGATTCTGCAGTTTTTTGCATGTCTGTATCCCGTGACCTTTGACCCATGTGCTACATCCACGCATCCTAATGCATGAAGTCCAACCTGCTTCTCTTACCATTAACTCGAGACAGTAAAAGTAGCATTTCTTGGTGCCTCTGTGTCTGTAAACTTAAATTCAGACAGTGAAATAACACATAAGATGATCTAGAATATGCTTCTATTAACTTTCTAAAAAGTTAAATGATGGAAACTTGAAACTCCTCAGAGAGAGTTTTTACCCAATAAAGAAACTCCCATCAACTAACTAAATTTCACCCGAGTTTGCCGTTGGTGTCAGATGAACTTTACTGTTCAAAATTTTGGATTTCATGGGAAAATCGCCAGTCCGTTGACAGTCTGAAGCGTAGCCTGAGTCTGTTCTGGGATTTTTATTGTTCAGTAAGAAAGCCATATTCTGAATTTCATTGCTTATAATTTTGATTGATCTAATGGAAATGTGGATCTGGTGGTCCCACGTGGAAATAACCAGGGATAATTTATTAAGTGCTGTGAATTTGATGTCAAAATGGGACACGTTCTCAATTTCCACATATTATTTATAAAATGCTTTTTTACGATAGCTTCATACTCTGTCTGGCAATATTGTCCATGCCTGTTTAATTGGATTGACACACGAAATATTATCTAACTCTACCCTTTGGCCATTGTTACTACTATTTATTAATGCCCTTAGTAACATTCTGAGTTTTCATACTGGGTGGATGCCAGAGAAGTCGCCCCTACCCTTCTGTTTTCTATGAATAACAAAGCTCAAACTCACAAAAGTGTTGGTGAACTTACTTTTATCCTGCTTATAACCAGAGACCTCAAAGATGTAGCTATTGTAAATGATTCCTAGTCCTATATCTCTTTGGCGGAGTGTATTTCCTATGTAATTGCTGTGTCTTCTGATGCAGCACCTCTGTGTTCCCACGTTTCTCCCACCGTGGGAGACACTGCTAGTCGCCTACCCAGCACCTCTTCTCCCCCTCTTTCTCACATAATAGGATCCCCATTTTGTTCATAGGCTGGCAATGTGCCCAGCTTAAACTTTTCAATTTTCCGGGCTCCCTTGCAGTAAGAGGTGACCACGTGACGTTATTCTGATGAATGAGCTATGTGGGACTCATTTATAGGATCCACAGTCTCAGGGGATGGGACTCTCTGCCAAGCTGGGTTTTTCCTGATGAAAATAGAGCCGACTCAGCATTTTCCCTTTGCCATTTTCCCTTCTCCCTGCCTGGATTTGGATGGTGCCCTTAGATGGGGCTCATCTAATAAGCCTGAGGATGAAGGCCACATGGAGGAAGAGGGAAGCAGCCCAGTCCCTTGAGCAGTAGCTTCAGTCCTGGGATGCCCGCCCTCTGCTCCTGTTACCTGGGAACTGAGCCCTTCCTTACCTAAGTCTCCCTCTCTCAGGGTTCTGTTTCATGCCCAACACCATTCTGAGTTTAGGGAATCATGCACACAAGAGTCCAAGGGAATCATCATCTTCATATCAAGGTTGTCTACACATTGGAGAACTACCCCCTAGTCAAATCATTGCCACGATACTTTGTGAAATTAAGTAAGAACTGTGAGATTCTTCAGTGTCAATTCAATAATCTCTTCTACCTTTCGTTTTGCTAGCCTCTACTTAAAGAAATGTTATCAATCAAATGTCTGCTAGCATTTATCCTTTTTTTATTGATGTATTTGAAGTATAATTGACATACAATATCGTATTAGTTTTGGGTGTATGACACACTAATTCAACATTTGTACACATTGTGAAATGATCAGTGCAATATATAGTTACCACGTGTCACCATGAAAAGTTAAAAATAATTGTTTCCCTTGTGATGAGAACTTTCAAGGTTTGCTCCCTTAGCAGCTTTCAAATTTGCAGTGCAATGTTACTGACAGCATTTATCATTCTTAACTCTGATATACCACTCTCTCCTACCTCTATCAATAATCCTGTTATAAAATCAGAAACTCTTTTTTTTTAATTTCATTTATTTATTTATTTGGTTGCACCGGGTCTTAGTTGCAGCACGCGGACTTCTTCGTTATGGCATGCAAACTCTTAGTTGAGGCATGCATGTGGGATCTAGTTCCCTGACCAGGGATCGAACCCAGGCCCCCTGCATTGGGAGTGCAGAGTCTTACCCACTGTGCCACCAGGGAAGTCCCCTGTTAAAAAATCAGAGGCAGCTAAGTGTGATGTCCAAGATACCCACTGCCTGACTTTTGTTCTGGGCTCTTCCACCATTAGTGTGAACTCTGTGCTTCATTTTCCTCATCTGTAAAATGGTGATAATAGTGGTACTTACCTCATTAGGCTTGGTGTGGACTAAGTCTGTTAATATCTTCCAAGCACTTAGCACAGTGCCTGGTCCACAGTAAGTACTATTTAGGTGTTTGCTGTTGGTATTATAAGTTGGGAAATGGGCACTTACTTTCAGGAAAGGACAGCATCCCCACCCGGATACAGAAACAAGTAAGGAATGAAAATGGAATGAATAAAGATGGTTTTATTCCTTATACTTAACATACATATAAAAGTGTGGGGATGCAGTTCTCTGATGCCCACAGTTCAGTCATTAAGTAGGTTGGTCATTAAGTATTCTCCATAAATCACATCATATCATGAACCATTTCTCTTTAAATTAGGACTTATTGAGTTCAGTGTGAGGCATACCAGATTGCTTCTATAGTATAAATACTTGGAAGAAAAAGTAGATGGTGGGTACTGAAAAAATGCCTTATTTGAGAATGAGTTAGGGGGATAGTGGTGTCAGGACATGGGTCATCAATTTCAGTCTGTTTTTTGCGAATTTGAAGGTATTCGTTTTGTACTTTCATGGAAGTCTTTGAAGATCTTCCTGTTTTACTTTCATGAAAGTTTCGCTGATTCCAAGCTTCAGTGCTCCATAGAGATATGGAGGCTTGGACTTCTCAAACCTTGGTGAAAATGTTGACATTGCTCTTTACATCAGATTGTCTTCTGGTGGGCCAGGCAGTTAGGGATCATGCTCTTAAGAATTATGGAAGCCTGGGCTTCCCTGGTGGCGCAGTGGTTGAGAGTCCGCCTGCCGATGCAGGGGACGCGGGTTCGTGACCCGGTCCGGGAAGATCCCACATGCCGCAGAGCGGCTGGGCCCGTGAGCCATGGCCGCTGAGCCTGCGTGTCTGGAGCCTGTGCTCCGCAATGGGAGAGGCCACAACAGTGAGAGGCCCGCATAACACACACACACACACAAAAAGAATTATGGAAGCCTGCATTCTAGAACAGTGATCTTTCAAATTTTGGCATGTATATCAAGAACGTGGAGTGCTTCTCGCCAGTGTTGACCTCCACCCATTGGTATCCTGATGCAGTAGATCTGGCTGGGAACTAAGAACTCACATTTTCAAAAAGCACCTCAGTTGACTAATGCAGTTGGTCCATCCACCCTTTGAACAGTACTATTCTTGGGCTAATCAAAAACGAACTGGAACTCCATTATCGGTTAGTTTAGTAAGGTCTGTTGACAGTGAAGAGGTGAAATAATTTATAATTTCCATATTGGGTACAGCTTTAACTGGGCATTCATAAATGCCCATTCTTCACCTATGACCGAATCATCATTTTATTCAAAAGGTCAGCCTGCAGGTGTGTTATTCATAAACTTTATTCAGTGTTTCTTGACACTTACCAAAAAGTTTCTCTTCATGTAAATTATACAATTTCAATTCAAAATTTCGTGTGCTTTGAATTCTAGCAAAGAATTGATGGAATGTAGGTTGATCATGTTTTTTATTTATTTGAGGACACGATGCAATTCATATTTTTATAGTCAGATCCCAGAATCTGTAGTTAAAAACTCCACAGAAGGACAGCTATAATGGACATTTGTTGACTGTCACCATGCAATCATTTGCCACCAAGAGAGCATTGTCCTCAAATATAATTGAAATAAAACAGTTACTGTGCTGCTGTAAATCTAAACAGCAGGAAAATAGTAGGCTAGACTCCCCCAGCTTGCCGAGGACACCTTAATGGAAACATAAATACCGTAATCATATGCTTTTTGCATGCATTTTACGACTGAAGAGAAAATGCCGATTTTAAAAGAAAAGACCTCTGTGAACTTGTTTTTTCCCCCATTAAAAACCGGAAACCAGTTGTGTCAAAAGGCAGTCTGGCAAACACAGAACAAAACTAATTTTCTTAGCTACAGGCTGTTATTAAACAAGTGCTCTTTTTAAAAGGTTGAGTCATATAACAAAGTTGTATTTGCTATTCAAAAAGTCAAATACAATTTTATTTACTTACATTTACTTAGGTTTTTTTTTTTTTTAAATCTCGGCTTTTCTTGAGATGTGAGAGAGTAATTTTCAAGTGGAATCCATCTCATTGTAACATATGTTTTGCACATGTTTTGCTGATGAACAAGCTTCACCCTGGCCCCATCTAAGTGTCCCCACTACACATCTCTGACCTTGGCCAGCTCCATCCACCTCCTCTGTCTGTGCCCGGACCACCTCTCTCTCCCTGCTTGCTAAGGATGGGTTTTCCTTCTCCTTGGCCGGCCCTGGGAACACTCTTCTGGATCCCAGCCCCACCCCTGCAAGGAGCCTGCTCCTCAGGCCCCCCTCCTGGTCCCTTCTTAGCCTGTGTGTCTCTGCTGTCACTTCTGCGTAGCTGGTAAACATGATGTCTTGATCATGCTGTTAAAAAAAAAAAAAAAATTGTTTTTTAACCTCTGGCTATTCTATGCCCTATTTTTCCTCTTCACGTCTAATCCAAACTTCTTGAAAGATTAACCTAGGATTGATAGAGACTGCTGTTTCTTCTTTTCTACATCTTGTTCACTCCATGTGGTAGGCATAATAATGGCCCCCCAAAGATGCCCCTGCCCTAGTCCCTAGAACCTGTAAATATGTTACTTCATGCAAGTAAAAGGACGCTGCAGATCTGATTACGTTAAAGATCTTAAAATGGGGACGTTTCCCTGGATTCTCCAGATGGGTCCAGTGGATCATAAGTGAAGGAGGTGGGAGAGTCAAGGTTGGAGAGAGACTTGAAGATGTAGGCTGTTAAAAAAGGAAATCCTGCAATAGGCAACAACATAAATGAGCCTTGAGGACGTTATGCTAAATGAAATAAGTCAATCACAGAAGAAAAAATACTGCATAACTCAAATTTATATGAGGTATCTAAAATAGTCAAACTTGAAGAAGCAAAGAATAGAATCATAGTTGCCAGGGCTTCGGGAGAGGGAAATGGGGAATTGCTAATATATGGGTATGAAATTTCAGTTATGCAAGATGAAAAGCTTTTGAGATCTGCTTTACAACATTGTGTAGATCAAAACACTGTATTGAATGCTGGTTGAAATGTAAATTGAAAATTTGTTGAGAAGGAAGATCTCATGTTAAGCGTTCTTACCACAATAAATTTTTGAAATGTGCAAAAAAAGAAAAAAAAAAAACAAGAAAAGATGCAGGCTGCTGCTGTGAAGACAGGAAGGAGCCTTGAGCCCAGGAGGGCAGTGGATTCTAGAAGCTGGTAAAAGCCAGAAAGCAGATTCTCCTCTAGAGCCACCAGAGGGAACCAGCCCTGCTAGCACCTTGGTTTAAGCCCAGTGAAATCAATTTCAGACTTCTGACCTCCAGCACCCAAATATGATAAATTGTAGTTATCTTAAGGCAGTAGGTTTGTGGGCATTCGTTCCAGCAGCCATGCTGTGTTAGTTTCCCAGCGGCCTCCTGGACTCCTGGTTTAGTGAACACTTCCGTTCTTTCCCTCTGGGTCACTCTGGCCTCCGTGAATCTCTCTTCTCTTAGTTTCTATGTGCAATACTGCTATCTCTTGCTTCCTCCTTCCATTCTGACTATTCCTTCACTGTCTCTTTAGAGAGTCTCTTCTATTTGTCCCCTAACTTGGATCCCCTAAGGCAGTAGCTCTAACCACTGCTATTCTCTACACGTTCCTTTTGGGATTTTTTTTTTGAATTAACACCTTTAATAAAAGAAGACAATTTAAGCTCTTAGAAAAACAATATTAATGTCAGTACTTGTAATGAATAACTCATCCTATTTACATATTATTAATTTTAAAAAATCTTAATCAAAATTTGCAGTGAAGAAGAAATTATAAAATTAATAGTGGAAGGCCATTTTCTTTTTTTAAAATTATTTTATTTAATTTATTTTTTTCATACAGCAGGTCCTTATTAGTCATCAGTTTTATGCACATCACTGTATACATGTCAATCCCAATCTCCCAATACAACCCACCACCACCACCACCCCCTGCCGCTTTCCCCCCCTTGGTGTCCATACGTTTGTTCTCTACATCTGTGTATCAATTTCTGCCCTGCAAACTGGTTCATCTGTACCATTTTTCTAGGTTCCACATATATGCGTTAACATACGATATTTGTTTTTCTCTTTCTGACTTACTTCACTCTATGACAGACTCTAGATCCATCCACGTCTCTAAAAATGACCCAGTTTCATTCCTTTTTATGGCTGAGTAATATTCCATTGTATGCATGTACCACATCTTCCTTATCCATTTGTCTGTCGATGGGCATTTACATTGCTTCCATGATCTGGCTATTGTAAATAGTGCTGCAATGAACATTGGGGTGCATGTGTCTTTTTGAATTGTGGTTTTCTCTGGGTATATGCCCAGTAATGGGATTGCTGGGTCGTATGGTAATTCTATTTTTAGCTTGTTAAGGAACTTCCATACTGTTCTCCATAGTGGCTGTATCAATTTACATTCCCACCAACAGTGCAAGAGGGTTCCCTTTTCTCCACACCCTCTCCAGCATTTGTTGTTTGTAGATTTTCTGATGATGCCCATTCTAACTGGTTTGAGGTGATACCTCATTGTAGTTTTGATTTGCATTTCTATAATAATTAGTGATGTTGAGCAGCTTTTCATGTGCTTCTTGGCCATCTGTATGTCTTCTTTGGAGAAATGTCTACTTAGGTCTTCTGCCCATTTTTGGATTGGGTTGTTTGTTTTTTTAATATTGAGCTGCATGAGCTGTTTATATATTTTGGAGATTAATCCTTTGTCCGTTGATTCGTTTGCAAATATTTTCTCCCACTCTGAGTGTTGTCTTTTTGTCTTGTTTATGGTTTCATTTGCTGTGCAAAAGCTTTGAAGTTTCATTAGGTCCCATTTGTTTATTTTTGTTTCTATTTCCATTACTGTAGGAGGTGGATCAAAAAAGATCTTGCTGTGATTTATGTCAAAGAGTGTTCTTCTCATGCTTTCCTCTAAGAGTTTTATAGTGTCCAGTCTTATATTTAGGTCTCTAATCCATTTTGGGTTTATTTTTGTGTATGGTGTTAGGGAGTGTTCTAATTTCATTCTTTTACATGTAGCTGTCCAGTTTTCCCAGCACCACTTATTGAAGAGACTCTCTTTTCTCCATTGTATATCCTTGCCTCCTTTGTCATAGACTAGTTGACCATAGGTGCGTGGGTTTATCTCTGGGCTTTCTATCTTCTTCCATTGATCTATATTTCTGTTTTAGTGCCAGTACCATATTGCCTTGATTACTGTAGCTTTGTGGTATAGTCTGAAGCCAGGAGTCTGATTCCTCCAGCTCCATTTCTTTCCCTCAAGGTTTCTTTGGCTATTTGGGGTCTTTTGTGTCTCCATACGAATTTTAAGACTTTTTGTTCTACTTCCGTAAAAAATGCCGTTGGTAATTTGATAGGGATTGCATTGAATCTGTAGATTGCTCTGGGTAGTATAGTCATTTTCAAAATATTGATTCTTCCAATCCAAGAACATGGTATATCTCTCCATCTGTTGGTATCATCTTTAATTTCTTTCATCAGTGTCTTATAGTTTTCTGCATACAGGTCTTTTTTCTCTCTAGGTAGGTTTATTCCTAGGTATTTTATTCTTTTTGTTGCAGTGGTAAATGGGAGTGTTTCCTTAATTTCTCTTTCAGATTTTTCATCATCAGTGTATAGGAATGCATGAGATTTCTGTGCATTAATTTTGTATCCTGCAACTTTACCAAATTCATTGATTAGCTCTAGTAGTTTTCTGGTGGCATCTTTAGGATTCTCCATGTATAGTATCATGTCATCTGCAAACAGTGACAGTTTTACTTCTTCTTTTCCAATTTGTATTCCTTTTATTTCTTTTTCTTCTCTGATTGCCATGGCTAGGACTTCCAAAACTATGTTGAATAATAGTGGTGAGAGTGGACATCCTTGTCTTGTTCCTGATCTTAGAGGAAATGCTTTCAGTTTTTCACCATTGAGAATGATGTTTGCTGTGGATTTGTCATATATGGCCTTTATTATGTTGAGGTAGGTTCCCTCTATGCCCATTCTGGAAAGTTTTTATCATATGTGGCTGTTGAATTTTGTCAAAAGCTTTTTCTGCATCTGTTGAGATGATCATGTGACTTTTATTCTTCAATTTGTTTTATGGTTTATCACATTGATTGATTTACGTAAACTGAAGAGTCCTTGCATCCCTGGGATAAATCCCACTTGATCATGGTGTATGATCCTTTTAATGTGCTGTTGGAGTCTGTTTGCTAGTATTTTGTTGATGATTTTTGCCTCTCTATTCATCAGTGATATTGATCTGTAATTTTCTTTTTTTGTAGTATCTTTGTCTGGTTTTGGTATCAGGGTGATGGTGGCCTCATAGAATGAGTTTGGGAGTGTTCCTTCCTCTGCAATTTTTGGAAGAGTTTGAGAAGGATGGGTGTTAGCTCTTCTCTCAATGTTTGATAGAATTCACCTGTGAAGCCATCTGGTCCTGGACTTTTGTTTGTTGGAAGATTTTTAATCACAGTTTCAATTTCATTACTTGTGATTGGTCTGCTCATATTTTCTGTTTCTTCCTGATTCAGTTTTGGAAGGTTATACCTTTCTAAGAATTTGTGCATTTCTTCCAGGTTGTCCACTTTATTGGCATAGAGTTGCTTGTATTTGTCTCTTAGGATGCTTTGTATTTCTGCAGTGTCTGTTGTAACTTCTTTTTCATTTCTAATTTTATTGATTTGAGTCCTCTCCCTCTTTTTCTTGATGAGTCTGGCTAATGGTTTATCAATTTTGTTTATCTTCTCAAAGAACCAGCTTTTAGTTTTATTGATCTTTGCTATCGTTTTCTTTGTTTCTATTTCATTTATTTCTGCTCTGATCTTTATGATTTCTTTCCTTCTGCTAACTTTGGGTTTTGTTTGTTCTTCTTTCTCTAGTCCCTTTAGATGTAAGGTTAGATTGTTTATTTGAGATTTTTCTTGTTTCTTGAGGTAGGCTTGTATAGCTATAAACTTCCCTCTTAGAACTGCTCTTGCTGTATCCCATAGGTTTTGGGTTGTTGTGTTTTCATTTCATTTCATTTCATTTCTTTTCAGTTATTCATTGCCATTTGTTTCTAGGTAGGTATTTTTTTATTTCATCTTTGTTTTCTTCAGTAATCTCTTGGTTATTTAGTTACATATTGTTTAGCCTCCATGTGCTTGTGGTTTTTACGTTATTTTCCCTGTAATTCATTTCTAATCTCATAGCGTTGTGGTCAGAAAAGATGCTTCATATGATTTCAGTTTTCTTAAATTTACTGTGGCTTGCTTTGTGACCCAAGATGTGATCTATCCTGGAGAATGTTCCATGTACACTTGAGAAGAAACTGTAATCGTCTATTTTTGAATGGAATGTCCTATAAATTTCAATTAAATCTATCTGGTCTATTGTGTCATTTAAAGTTTCTGTTTCCTTATTTATTTTCATTTTGGATGACCTGTCCATTGGTGTAAGTGAGGTGTTAAAGTCCCCCACTATTATTGTGTTACTGTCAATTTCCTCTTTTATAGCTGTTAGCAGTTGCCTTATGTATTGAGGTGCTCCTATGGTGGGTGCATATAGATTTATAATTGTTATATCTTCTTCTTGGATTGATCCCTTGATCATTATGTAGTGTCCTTCCTTGTCTCTTGTAACATTCTTTATTTTAAAGTCTATTTTATCTGATATGAGTATTGCTACTCCAGCTTTCTTTGGTTTCCATTTGCATGGAATATCTTTTTCCATCCCCTCACTTTCAGTCTGTATGTGTCTCTAGGTCTGAAGTGGGTCTCTTGTAGACAGCATATAGATGGGTCTTGTATTTGTATCCATTCAGCAAGCCTGTGTCTTTTGTTTGGAGCATTTAATCCATTCACATTTAAGATAATTATTGATATGTATGTTCCTATGACCATTTTCTTAATTGTTTTGGGTTTGTTTTTCTAGGTCCTTTTCTTCTCTTGTGTTTCCCACTTAGAGAAGTTCCTTTAGCATTTGTTGTAGAGCTGGTTTGGTGGTGCTGAATTCTCTTAGCTTTTGCTTGTCTGGAAAGCTTTTGATTTCTCTGCTGAATCTGAATGAGATCCTTGCTGGCTAGAGTAATCTTGGTTGTAGGTTCTTCCCGTTCATCACTTTAAGTATATCATGCCACTCCCTTCTGGCTTGGAGAGTTTCTGCTGAGAAATCAGCTGTTAACCTTATGGGAGTTCCCTTGTATGTTATTTGTCATTTTTCCCTTGCTGCTTTCAATAATTTTTCTTTGTCTTTAATTTTTGGCAGTTTGATTACTATGTGTCTCGGTGTGTTTTTCCTTGGGTTTATCCTGTATGGGGCTCTGTGTGCTTCCTGGACTTGGGTGGCTATTTCCTTTCCCATGTTAGGGAAGTTTTCGACTATAATCTCTTCAAATATTTTCTCGGGTCCTTTCTCTCTGTCTTCTCTTTCTGGGACCCCTATAATGCGAATGTTGTTGCGTTTAATGTTGTCCCAGAGGTCTCTTAGGCTGTCTTCATTTCTTTTCATTCTTTTTTCTTTATTCTGTTCCTCAGCAGTGAATTCCACCATTCTGTCTTCCAGGTCACTTATCTGTTCTTCTGCCTCAGTTATTCTGCTATTGATTCCTTCTAGTGTATTTCTCATTTCAGTTATTGTATTGTTCATCTATGTTTGTTCTTTAATTCTTCTAGGTCTTTGTTGAATATTTCTTGCATCTTCTAGATCTTTGCCTCCATTCATTTTCCGAGGTTCTGGATCATCTTCACTATCATTATTCTGAATTCTGTTTCTGGAAGTTTGCCTATCTCCACTTCATTTAGTTGTTTTTCTGGGGTTTTATCTTGTTCCTTCATCTGGTACATAGCCCTCTGCCTTTTCATCTTGTCTGTCTCTCTGTGAATGTGTTTTTTGTTCCATGGGCTGCAGGATTGTCGTTATTCTTGCTTTTTCTGTCTGCCCTCTGGTGGATGAGGCTATCTGCGAGGCTTGTGCAAGTTTCCTGATGGGAGGGACTGGTGGTGGGCAGAGCTGACTTTTGCTCTGGTGGGCAGAGCTCAGTAAAACTTTAATCCGCTTGACTTCTGTTGGGTGGGGCTGGGTTCCCTTCCTGTTGGTTGTTTGGCCTGAGGCAACCCCAAACTGGAGCCTACCTGGGCTCTTTGGTGGGGCTAATGGTGGACTCTGGGAGGGCTAACGCCAAGGAGTACTTCCCAGAACCTCTTCTGCCAGTGTCCTTGTCCCTTGGTGAGCCACATCTTCCCCCCGCCTCTGCAAGAGACCCTGCAACACTAGCAGGTAGGTCTGGTTCAGTGTCCTATGGGGTCACTGCTCCTTCCCCTGGATCCCGATGCACACACTACTTTGTGTGTGCCCTCCGAGAGTGGAGTCTCTGTTTCCCGCAGTCCTGTCGAAGTCTTGCAATCAAATCCCACTAGCCTTCAAAGTCTGATTCTCTAGGAATTCCTCCTCCCATTGCCGGACCCCCTGGTTGGGAGCCTGATGTGGGGCTCAGAACCTTCCCTCCAGTGGGTAGACTTCAGTGGTATAAGTGTTCTCCAGTCACCCACCCAGCAGTTATGGGATTTGATTTTACTGTGATTGCGCTGCTCCTACTGTCTCATTGTGGCTTCTCCTTTGTCTTTGGATGTGGGGTATCTTTTTTGGTGAGTTCCAGTGTCTTCCTGTTGATGATTGTCCAGCAGCTAGTTGTGATTCTGGTGTTCTCGCAAGAGGGAGTGAGAGCACGTCCTTCTACTGCACCATCTTGGTTCCTAATCTCTCCTTTTGGTTTTAATTGCTGTGAGGCCACTGGTGATGCACAGTCTGCACTAGCTCAGCCCTCTCTGTAAGCCCCAGGTTCTCAGAGCTAGCTACCAACACATGCTTCCTGTGCCTCCCAGTCACCTGAACTCAACCCATCCAAAATGAAATTCATTGTTTCTCCGTCCAGACGTCCTCTAGTATCTTCAGCCTGATCTCAGAGCATGTTGCCACCACCCACATATTTACTCTAGACTAGGCCTTTCTTTCTGCAGCCAGCCTTCCTCCCCAGACATCAGTCAATGACAAAGGCCTACCACTTTTACATCCCAAATAATTCCAAACCCTTTCTCTCCTTCTGTTCCGGTACACGTGGAAGCTGGCAGTAATCTTGTAACTCTTCCCCCGCCTCCAGTCCTGTTATTCTCAAATCCCTACTTCACCCCATACCTGGAGTTTTCTATCTCAAATTAAAATCTGGCATCTCGTTCTCTTGCTTAAAATTATTCTGTGGCTGTTTATCGTCTCCGAGATACAGTCCAGGCCCTCAGCATGAGGTTTATGGGCCCTAAGACCTCCTGTTTCAGCCTCATCCCTAATTATGTCAGGCTGTGTCACATTGGCTCACATCACACTTTCCTAATAGAGGATCAGTCTCAGAGTATAAATCCAACTTCATCTAATACATGGATGAATTAAGTGGCTCTTTGGTGTTATATGTTCTGCAAATGTTAAATTTTGGTGACTAAAAACAAGCCATCACCATTCATTAAGCTATTCTAATATAGTTAGAGATGCATCAATTAAATTAAAGGCTGAGGTGACATAAACAACCCAACAGCTGAAATCTCGAAAGTAATGAAGTCATCAATAAGGTCATGGCTAATTTTAAAGACTTCTTTTTTAATTCTTTCTGTTGATTAACATTGCCTGAAACCACAGTTTATTTGGAGAAGTAATGCGTAATGGGGGTTGTTTACTTATATATTTATTTTAGCCTTAGAGAAAGTTTAAATATTCTGCAGAAGTATCAGGATAAGCGGAAACTATTTTAGACCTTGGTACCTATCAGGCAAATAGTCCTCTAGCAGAGAGTGTTTGTTTTGTTTTAATGTCTTTCCCTCTGCAAGGCACTGAACTTTGGGGTCTTTGATGATGAGCTGGCCACACTGGTGGAAATTCCCTTTAGCTGCTTGGTATTTCATTTGATTTTAGCCTTCAAACAGAAGCACTAAGATCCTGCTTTACATGCAGCTCAGCACAGTAACTCATCTTTTTATTTTGACCAACGGCTTGCTTCTTCTGTCCTTTAGACAGTGCGAACCTGTGGATTCAAGTGCCAATCTTATCGCTATTTAGTGGTCTTAGGTTGGTGTTTTTTTCCTTCTTGTTCTTGCACCAGGATAGAATATCAATCAACCCAATATAAATTCATGAGGATTTATGTGAAGCCCTGTTGTGAGATGCGTTTTCAGCTTCTTGGGAGACTTATCAAGATCTGAATCCAAAGTCCATTTTTAAATTAACTTCCCAGATGTTCTAGAGCTTTTCCTTGGGCCCCCCGCCCTCAGCGTGGATAACTGTTTGATTTTTCTTTATTTGCCGTTTCATTCCTCTCCTTCCTTTAGTGTGCCATTGGTTGACTTTGTGTAACTTTGTGTAAAGCAGTAGTTGATTAAAAATGATGTTTGTTGTCTTTTCCAATCAAGGAAGTCCTTAGATTCTTCCACTAAAATAGATGTGTAGAAATGTGAAAATTCCAAAACTTCTGTATTGTCACAGAACAGAAAATGATTAGATAATTCATAAACCCTGTGGATCTGTAGTAATTATTTAATATGCATTTAAAATTGCATAAAAGGGACTCAATAAATAGAATGAATAAATATTATTATAAATATACATTTCTGTAAAACAACTTTCTTTTTTTTTTTTTTTGGCTGTGTCACATGGCTTGCAGAATCTTAGTTCCCTGACCAGGGATCGAACCCATGCCCCCTGCAGTGGAAGCACAGAGTCCTAACCATTTGACCACCAGGGAATTCCCCAAAACAAATATTTTTAAAACTGTATTTTCTGTATCACTTTATACCTTTCATTATTATTTCTAGTTAATAAACTATACAGGGATTATATCGTTGAATCCTTAGAGATACAGAGTTTTGAAAATATTTGTCCTTGAAACAAAATGCCTTGGGCCCAGGTAAGCATCTCCAAGGTGGTTCCTTTTGGAAGGGCAGGTGGCTCTTTCAACTTAGCTTTTTTACAAATTAGTTTCATATAATTTAAAAAGTTAAGCAGATGTTATCGGCAAGAAACTAGCCTTAGCCTGGATTTGCATATCCTTATTGCCCATGTTTTGAGGGAAATTCTTGGTTATCTCCCAGAGAGGCCTGCCTGGCCCAGGCTCTGGAGATGTTAACCTTCCGTGGGTGGAGCCTGACTGAGCCTGGAGCAAACCAAGGAATAACAGGCCAGTGATCCTGGCTCATATCAAAGCTCAGATTCTCCAAATGAAATGAAGAACGACATCTCCAGGAGTCTGGAGGATGTCCTGGGTGTGCATGAATCCAAACTAAAACGGGCTTACTTGGAATGGATCGATAATGTTAATCTGAATAGAGGAAATAGCATAAAGCCTGAATTAAAGGCTGTGTTCGAAGATACCATACTTTGAATTTTAAAGAGCACCCAGCAACTCCGGTGAAGGGCTACCAGTGATCCAGTGAGCAAACCTTTAGTTTTTAAACATTATAAATTGTTTTTACTATAGGGGCTGTTATGAATGGAATGTGTCCCCCGAAATTCATATGTTGATATCCTAACCAACAATATGATGGTATCAGTAGGTGCGACCTTTGGGAGGTAATTAGGTCATGAGGATTAAACCTTCATGAATGGGATTCATGCTCTTATAAGATGAGACAAGAGAGCTTGCTTCCTCTCTCTGCTGTTAGCTATGTGAGCATACAGGAGGGCAGGCATCTGTCAACCAGGGAGAAGGCCTTCACCAGACACTGGATCTGCTGGCACCTTGATCTTGGACTTCCAGCCTCTAGAACTGTGAGAAATAAACGTGTGCTGTTTAAGCCAAAAAGAAAAAGAAAAAAACAGTTGTTTTTATTCTCATTTAGGTATATATCCAGTTTGCTTACATTTTGTTTAGATGAGACACATTTTTTGACCTCAACACCACTGGAATAGAAAAGGATTATCCTATATTCCCTTCAAAGAAATCCTCCTAAAATCCCATTTCTACTATAAATGTGTATTTAAAAAAATTTACTAGGGGAAAGACAAATTTCTTCATAGATTTTCAAAAGTTATAAATGGTGGTCTCTAAAATAATTACAAATTACCTGTCTAAGAAAAATCCTGCTATACTTTCATGCAGACTTCATATAATTCTAGAACTGTGAAAATATATTTAAAAAATAAAAGTATAGTGTTGTCTTTCATGAAGGAAAATGTGACTTTAAGGAAAATGTTTGGCATACTAGAACTTAGCAATTATCATGACAAGTCTCTCCAGATAATCTGCATGACCACCAAATACCAGAGATCTTTTGCTTCTCTTCTCTGGTCTCTGCTTTGATACTTAATGGGTCATTCAATGCCAGGTATGAAGTTTGAAAAGCCGTAGTTGCTTTGTCTTTTGAAGGTTGTATAATCAATTGGACCAGCGTCAGATGTGTAGGCAGAGAAGTGGTAAAGTAAAATGTTCACTCCAAGTTTGCTTTAAATTCAGATGGCGCTTAGAATTCTAAAGAACACTGGAAGCAGAGATGGACAGGATGCAGAAGGAACTGGGGCTTACTGGGGGACGTGGAGTATCTGTGCAACAGGTTACAGACTCCAGAGAGTTCCACGAAACTCCCAGCCATTGTGGATTCGGACAAGGATGGTAAATTCTGGCAGGTGGCACTCCGTGTCTTGAGGAATGAGGGTTTTCTGTATATTTCACAGTCACATGTGGCCTGTGGAGGAAAGGAGGACCTAGAAATGACTTCGATTCTGTGTAATTCTAATTCTGATGCAGGAAAGTTACAGTTTCGGTTTTGGTTTTGCAAGCTGCATTAGCATGACTTAAAAAATCACCTGCTTTGTGACAGAAACTAAAGCTGAGGATAAATACTTATTTCGAATTATTCTCTTTTCCTTCCATTTCCTTCTTTCCTTTCATCTGGATGTTTAAGCTTTGTGAAATCATCAAGGGCTAAACCTTTAAGGGCTCTTTGAACAAGCCCCAGATTCTTGTACCTGTTCTTCCAGCCCCCATGGCTGTCCATTCCCCTCCCCAACAATTATTTGGCGGCTGCAGTGTACAGGGATGTGGGAGGTGTCTGGAATACAGAATTGAATAAGAAATTCACCTCCCACTTCCTCTTACTTGGTGTCACGTGACAGACCACGAACGGTATTGTAGCCAGAGTGATATGAATTCAATAGGATGCTAAGGAGATTGGCTCAGGTCAGGGAA
>NW_006799027.1:1099524-1107417 GCF_000442215.2 Lipotes vexillifer | reverse complement strand
GAAAGAGGGGCTTCTAAGAGGTGTTGTGCTTGAGCTCCATCCTAAATGGGTCAGCACTATAACATGTATATAATATATAATGTGAGTAATATAATTATATGTGTGTTTATAGAGATTTGACTGATGGTGCAGCCTTGTTGGTTTACATGCTGGATTTATATGCTCCTGGCAAACATTAAATATGGTCAACACTTTACTGTATAAATTCCTTGATTCCCTCCTGCCCCTACGAGCCAGTGGCAGAACTATTGTAGCTTTTCTCTGAGTGGTCTATGCTTTGAAAAGCGGTATGGGATATCAGCAAGGAAGGCTTGCCCAGCCCCTAGGGCTCTTGGTATCTTGAACCCTCATGCGTGTGGGACACTGAGGGCTGCAGGGTAACAAAATGGAGCCGACATGGGAAGAGATGCTGCAGACCTTACTGGGCAGCAACCAGGTGGTTTCTGCGTGGGCGGCTCAGGTACTGTGAGTGATGCTGACCTCACGGATTAGTTCCAAAGCAGGTTCGTGAGACTAGTAATGTCTTCAGTGTAGCATTGGAGGCATCTGAAATTCTTGTTTTGGCCATTTGTGACTCTGAGTTTCATGGGATTTGTAATATTGCTACGTCTGCAGGCTTTGCTGGGGCACCGGGGGTACAGTATCTGCTGAGCATCTTCTAGACACGATCTACCTTGCGAAAACAGTTCAGGAAGATGGACAGATCTCGTGGAGTCATCACCTAGTCAACGTTTTCCTTCTAATGTGATTTCTAAGGAATTTTATTTGCCCCTGGGAGAATCCCATTCATCCCTCTTTGTAATGAATGAACCCAAAACATACTACCCCGGTTTCTTTGCAAAATCAATGCATCTTTGAATTGTCTTGGTTTTACTACAAAATTTCCAGCCTTTGTACTAGATCAAGGCCACCTGGATGTAGGTGTAGGGTTGTCCTTGCTGACTGAGGAATTGACAGCCTCCAGCAATCCCATCTGCTGATAACTGAAGCAGTGGGTTGATTGATTTGGAAGGGTGGTGATGCTCTGGTGGTTTACCGGGACTTCCTTTACAGCAATTGTATGAGACCATCACTTCTCCACTTTCACATCTAGGCCATTCTTAAAAATGCTTAAAAGTCAAATGACTGTGCCAGTTCCACCCACATGTGTGTACGCAGGGGTGGAAGAGGCTGTGTTCCTGGAGAGATGAGAAAGCATGGTGAAAGTAATGATGATGCTTCCCGTAGGCACTGGTGCTAAACTCTGCTGTCTTGGAAGAACCCAGGACAGAGGAAGATACAAGCAGGTCCCTGCCGTCCCCCCATCTCTGTGGGGACATCTCAGTGGGGACGGGCCGGTGGAGCCAGGCTTCACCCTTTCCCGTGGACTGGTGTCCTGCTGGAGCGCTCTCTGGGCTGTGCCCCATGCTGGCACTTGCCAGCACCATGAGTTTTCTCCTGGGCCATCACTGCTGACAGTGAGAAGGGGGCCACTAGGAAGACGGTTAGTCAGGGTGGGGAAGGTAGGCCAGGTGACAAGAAGTCGGTTGTCATTCCAAGCGAATTCTGGGGCATCGCTGGAGCCTCAGGCCTGAGGAGGGAGTGAGTCCCAGGTGCTACCACCTGGAGTGCTCTCATGGTCACTTCTTTGCCGAGAGCCCACTCCTCTGAGAGACCCAGGCTCTGTCCCCATAGCAGTGGGGGAGGGGCTTTAGCTGCTATGGGGACACACAAATAATTTAAAATCGCTAATCTCCCCCCGTCCTCTCCTGACCTCCCTCACCACCTTCCCTGCTTTATTTTTCTGACTAGTGCCTATGACATGATGATATGGCATATTCACACTTGAAAAATTGTGTTTGTCATTCATCTCTAGCAATTAGAATGGAGTTCCATTTTAACATAGGAGTTTGGGTCTATTTTGTCCATGGCTGTATTCCAAGGCCTGGCACATAGGCATTCAAATATGTTAAATCAAGGCATGAACGAAGAAACCAAACTCTGCAGCAGCACAGAAAAGGCAGTTGTCGGGGTGTAGTGTATGTCAGGACAACCGGAAGCGTGTGTTTGGGATTCCAGAGAGGGCCTGCTTTAGAAACAAATGTGGAATTTCTATCAGCCAAATGTAGTTAACCGTTTTAATTGTTAAAATCTCTTTTGCTTATGCTAAATCCATGATGCTTACTGGTTTCCTAGAGCTTATGTAATTTTGAGAGAAAGAGAGAGAGTGGAGACCATGCAATGTGATCTGCTAAGAGCGGGTAGGATACAGGTGTTGTTGACGCAGGTCCAGGGCCAGCCTGAGCTCACCTCCCAGCGCCACCAGTTAGCCTTCTGTGCCTCACTTTCCTGCACGTGTAAAATGGGGATGGCGGTCCTTACCTCATCGGGTTTGTGTGAGAATTGAATGAATGAGTCCATGTAAGGCACTTTGAATACTGCCTGGCCCATAGGAGGAGCCCAGGAAGTATGAGTTGCTATTATCATTATGCTGCCACCCCTACCACCGTCAGCAGCAGCATTTGTATTCTTGAGTTCACGGGACATTTAGAAACTAAGAGTTTGCTGCATAAATTGTTTATGCACGGGTATGATATTGGATGATTCTGTATTTTTTAAAGCATCTTTTGTGTGTAAAACTTTTAGGTTTCTCGACTTTTAATTTGGACGCTACAGTTGATGCCTGCAGCTTTTTATGTTCTATACCAGGGGTCCCCAGCGGGGCCCGTTAGGACTCCGGGCCGCACAGCAGGAGGTGAGCAGTGGGTGAGCGAGGGAAGCTTCACCTGCCGCCCGCCATCGCTTGCATTACTGTCTGAACCATCCCCCCGCCCCCGCCCCTTCCAGGGAAAAGCTGTCTTCCAGGAAACCGGTCCCTGGTGCCAAAAAGTTTGGGGACCGCTGCTCTATACTGATACTAAAGGGTACCTGGCTGTGGACGTTTGATTGATTTCTGTAATTAGGAAGCCACTTAACCTGCAGAAATTTGGTATAGTATTGAAGCTTGAATAGGCACAGATTCATTTATTTCCAAAACAGGAGACTAAGGTGACAAGGGTTATGATATTTGCAGCCATGAATGAAGATGGTGCAGGCTTGGGGCTGCAGTCAGATCGTCCCATGACTTGTGATGTGACGTGTGGGCGATGCCCACCTTTGGAGATACTGTTTGTGCCTCTTCCTTCTGAAGGTGTGGGCTGGAATAATAGAGCCGTTTTCAATAGCTCTGTGATATACTTAAATAAAAACTACCATGTAATTACATAATATTGGTATTATAAATGCCTTGTATTCTTCATATGTTAATTAATTAAAATAGGGTTCAATATTAATAAGTATGTAGTAGAGCATTATAGATGTTTTATTTATGGTACACAGGAAATGTCCCTTGTGATTTTTTTTATTTCCAGCTTGGAAACGATAAATCAAATATGAAAAGGAGCTAGATTTTTTTTTTTATGATATGTCTTTTTCAGGCACACTCGTCCATGTACCTGGCATCAGCTACATACATACCTCACAAAATGAAGTCTGACTATACCCAAGGATAGCTAAATGCCCATCAAGGAGTCAATGAACGCTTTTGAGTTGTTTTAATTAGCTAGGTGTGATTTAAAGGTTGCCAAAATCAAAAAGGGCTTATTCATTTTTCATCAATAATCACTTACCTTAATATTTCATTAGAACCTGCTGATTTGCAGACCTCCTTCTGGGCTTTGATTCATTATGACTGAAGACATAATTTAACTTTCCCTCTTTTTCTCATTCTGTATGACCCTCTTTCATCTCTGAGACACTGTTAAGATGTTTCCAACATTCATGGGGCTGCTAATTGATCCACCTTTTTTTTTTTTTAAACTGTACTTAAAGCTAAGGGTTCTAGGCTGTGCAAAGCTCTGTGTGTGTGTGTGTGTGTGTGTGTGTAGGCATTTTTCTTTCATTATTTGAATATCTGATAATAACGTGCACATTTTCTGTTTCCTAAGTTCTGAGAGTAAGGACTGATTTCCCATATACAGAAGTCGGGAAGTAAATAGTTCGGGCGCCTTCTTAGACTATGCCGTCAATCTTCCTCTTCTGAAATTGTCCACTGACTCTGATGATGTCAGCCAGAGACAGCCCGTGCGGGGCATCGGGATCTGATTGGAACCTCTTAAAACCCCAAATTCCAAGCACCTCTCCTTAAATGCATAGAAAATCCTAGGTTTTTTGGAAGTCACTAATCTAAAACATGGACGAATCCCCAACACAGACTGAGATTCTGACAAGCTATTGCTAGCAATGAAAAAATATATAAATACATGAATAGATAGATATTTTCTTTTTTCCAGATTAATTATGGAATACTCTATGTCTGTCGCCTATAGGCATGTTAAACAATTTGTATACATTACATATTATTAACTTTCACCAGCTGTACCAGTTTTGAGGCTGAGCAAAAATTGCTTCATGTTAAGAAATAAAAATTTGTGTGCTTCAAAATTTGGTAAATGTATATGTGTTGAAAATTATAAATATTTTCATTGGATGGGAACCTTTTTTAATACTTCCCAGAAAATATAGTGCTGACTTTCCTCAGGTCCCAGATTTCTATTACAGAAATATCTGAAAAAATTAATAAGCCACCAATAAACATATAAATACTAATGGAGAATTAAAATAATGCTTCTGTGTTAGGAGATATTAGCAACCATTAAAAATTAAAAGTCCTGGGCTTCCCTGGTGGCGCAGTGGTTGAGAGTCTGCCTGCCAATGCAGGGGATAGGGGTTCGTGCCCCGGTCCGGGAAGATCCCACATGCCGCGGAGCGGCTGGGCCCGTGAGCCATGGCCACTGAGCCTGCTCATCTGGAGCCTGTGCTCCACAACCGGAGAGGCCACAGCGGTGAGAGGCCCGTGTACCGCAAAAAAAAAAAAAAAAAAAAAAAAAGAAATTAGAAGTGCTTGTTTGCCCAGAGCTACTCTTTACATCTTGCTTAACTGTGGAATGTTTGTTGAAAACCCTTTCGATAAAATAAATACTTTAATATGTTGGAGTTAACATGACTTGCTTTGGGTGAGTATGTAGATTTCAATAATTCTATTCTTTGCATGTGACTCTTCACGATTCTGGGCGGAAGTTTTGAGATAGTGTAGATGATGTCTCTTTTCTAGGCTTCTCCTTTACCTCTGTGATCTTCTCAACCTGCCTGTCCTGCTTTACAGCCTTTGTTCCTTCCGCACGTGAATGCAGGTCTGAGGAAGCACAGCAGGTGACATTGTCCGCTGATGTGGTTTTAGATTTAGATCTTGGCTCTGCCACTTACTTGGATGTTTGGCAAGTTATTTAACCTCTGTAAGCCTCGTTAAACTCCACTGTATTTAAATTTTTTTGTCCCATTGTTGGACCATATGTCAGCTGTGTCCTGATTTTTATATTTAGAAAATTCATTCTTTATAACCATCCATCATGATCTGTGTTAGCAACTATTGGGGGTAAAAGAGAACTACAGGTCCAGCCTCTGATAGTAATGCTCTTCTAGTCTTTTGGGAGAATAACAGACGGATTTAAATAACACAACCGGTTTTATGGACCATGCTGTTTATTCTAATAGCTAGACCAGAATGGTTTGAGTGACTTTTTAAAAATCTGGTATGTTTTTTACCATATGGCCAAGGCCATATCTAGAGTGCCAAGCTAATAAGCCTTCTTTTCTCTGCCAGTGAACCATGAAAGTTGTTAGCAAAGCGTTTTATTTCGAATTGATCCATTTTCCAAGCTCTTGGTGATATAAACACCCATCTTAAGAGATAAGGTGTGGATTATGAAGCATTAGTCATTGGAAATTTGTTGCACCAAAGAGTCATAGGCAACCAGTATGTAAAATGACCCAGAATAGAAGGTACATAGTACGATTGAGGACGCCTGAAATGTTATAAAACTACCCTAAGTCAGTTGGTTGTGGGTACACAGTACAGGTTACATTCTTTTGAATGGTGTTGTAACACAGGAAGAATGTAAAACGTGGGAGTTTAGTAATACTTAGCAATAACATGTTTTTTTAGATGGGGTTTAAAGTAGAATGAATTTGTGCTTTCCTCATATATATAAAGGGCTCAATGTACAAATTCTTCTGAATCATAACCACTAATTCCTGTGTATAGCAATGCAGTAATATAACGGGATTAGGTTGTCTTCTAATCTAATCAATCAATTCTTAAAGAATTCGTGGCTTCCCTAGCTTCCTGGGTACCAGCAGAATATTTGTATCTTTCATTTCTCTCCTCCTCTTTTGTGTTTTCCTTTACATCCTTTAGCATATATACCATATTTAAGTCAGCTTTTAAAAAGTCCTTTTGCCTCTAACTCCATCATCACAGCCCTTTCTGGATCTGTTTCTATTGACTGATTTTTCTTCTGGTTCTGGGTCACATTTTCCTCCTCCTTCTTATGTCTAATAATTTTTTCGTCGGCTGTCAGACATTTTGAATTTTAGGTTGTAGAGGACTGTGTTTTGTTCCATCCGGTCAGCATTACCGGAAGTCTAGTCCTGAAGTCTAGTCTGGGTGGCATCACTTCTGCCCCCAAACACCTGACTGCAGAATCAAGTCCAAACTTCTCAGTGTGACATTCTCCTCCCAGAGAACCATCACGGTACGGTCTTAACCCTCTGTATTTGTCCTCGTCAAAACTCCAGTCACTCCAGGCTGTTTCCCATCCCAGAGTACATCAAGCATTTTCCTACCTCAGTTCCCATTACAAGTACTTTTTTGTTGTTGTTAAATCAGTCTGGAACTGATGGCATACCGCCCTCTTTATCTCTATTGTTAAAATCCCAATTCTCCAAATGCCATCTTTCTGCAATTTAGTACAACTAGTTGGACTAGTTGTACATTTGTAGAGAATTTATAAGTGGGTATGTAGGATGAACGAATGAAAAAATTTTGGCTTCAAGTTGTTTAGTGACTTGATTGATTTCAGAAGATTCCTTTACCTAGCTTCAGCATGTAAGGATAATTCAGTTCATAAAAATTAGCTATCTGTAACTTTCCAGTAATGTGTCAATGACATGGAACAGAATAGGATTGCTTTACAAATCCATTCTTACAGTATATTTTTTGGCTAGGATGTTTTTCCCCAAAATAACTATAATTCAGTGTTAATAAAGTTGCATATATATTTTTTCTTTGTACATTTCTTAAGCCAGTGATAATGATATGTTCTTCTACTGATAATGCTGGATTCAAGACCAGGAAACAAAGAGCTTAGGTTATTTTGGGACCCTTCAGTATCTCTGTAGTGTCTGTTTTCTTCCTGTGCAGCTATTCAGACACTACTGGCCACTGTATTTAACTAGGCACAACATTTTGCTGATTTCCTTTGTTTCCTGAGTAAGAAACATATTATCCCTTAATCAGCTTCTTTTGAAATGTCTGTTTACACTAAACAAAGTCCTATTCCAATTAATTTCAAATTCTAAGCAAAAGCTCTGGTAATTAGACATTGTCTGAAGGAGCATCCTGTTACTGTACTGCAGTGTTGAAATTGAGGTGAGGTAGAAACAATATTAAGCTTATTAGCGCATTCATCAATTTCATTGGTCAATCGCACTGAAGGACTATATACTGACGTAAGGAATTTTTTTCTCTCAAACTTAAACACTATGGGACTTTGGGAAACTTAGCACTTCTCTCCCCTCTTCTGTAAAATGAAATAGCTACATACAAATAAATAATAATAATCACTCTCTTGTAGGGTTGTGTGGGATAAATGAGATAATACAGGTAAACCATTTGGTACAGTGCCTGCTTGCAGTATTATAAATACATATATTTAATGGTGGTGGAGGTCAAATCTCACGTCAAAACTATATCATGAGGGGCTTCCCTGGTGGCGCAGTGGTTGAGAGTCCGCCTGCCAATGCAGGGGACACGGG
>NW_006799027.1:1054288-1099377 GCF_000442215.2 Lipotes vexillifer | reverse complement strand
CGTCCAGAGCCTGTGCTGCGCAACGGGAGAGGCCACAGCAGTGAGATGCCCGCGTACCTACCACACACACACACACACACACACACACACACACACTATATATATATATATATATATATATATATATATATATATATATTATGAGATGCAAACTATCATATGTAGGATGGATAAACGACAAGATACTACTGTAGAGCCCAGGGAACTATATTCAATATCCTGTAATAGATCATAATGGAAAAGAATATGAAAAAGAACATATATATATATATATATATATATATATAAAACTGAGTCACTTTGCTGTACAACAGAAATTAACACAATATTGCAAATCAACTATACTTCCATAAATTTTTAAAAAACTGTATTGTGATAAAAAGCCTTCTAATAAGTAGATCTTGAAACTTCAGTGAGAAGTCCAGTTACTTGAATAAGCATTCTGCTTTAGCACATTATAAATTTCTGGACTTCTTGGACTTAATTTTAAATGGAATTTAATCTGTATAAACTGCTGGCCAAACTATGGAGTAAATAAAGTGAGATAATCCCTGACTGTGACATAGTGGGCCGTGTACCTAATATATGTCACATATGCATGATAACAATTTTGTATGTCTCTAGTGTGTCCTGAGTATGGTGTTATAAATGTTGGCATCTGCTGGAATGAGAGCTTTTCAAACTTGGACTGTCGGTAGATGAACCACGGTAACATTAATTGGCGATAGAATTTATTTCATAATGTGTGTGATCTGTTACAGTGGTAAAATAGATTATTTTTAGATTCCCATATAAAATTGTTTTCTCACTAGATAATTATAATTGGCTCTATGTGTAACATAAATTTTAAAAACTTTATGTTATTAGTAACACCAACATAACACGGGAATTAACAAGATAGAAAGGCAGATACAAATTTCCGTTTTTTAAACTGTGGCTGCAAAACGGAGAATTGGTTCTGTAAATTATTTTTAATGTGCACACTTTTTAACAAGGCTCTTAAAGTGGTAATCATTTCTTGGTTTTCAGCGTCGAGGGGTTGTGATGGTTTGACAGCCATACTGTTGCTTTTGTGGGCGATGAAATATTGGTTTTCATTAAATTTTATGTTAAAAACCCTTATTTAGAATCAGAGATTTCTACCATTTTAGAGCAGGAAGGAACTTGATTTAACAGCCTCCTGTTTTACAGAAGTGGGAACAGAGGGGTGGGGTTGTGGAAGAAAGCTTATCCCCACCTTTCCAGTTAAAAAAGTCTTGGTACCATGGCAGGAATACCTGACACGTGGGCAGGAAACGTGCGGGCTGGGGGCCTGCTGCCCTGTGTAGAG
Organism: Lipotes vexillifer; assembly: GCF_000442215.2. Classification (NCBI taxonomy): domain Eukaryota; kingdom Metazoa; phylum Chordata; class Mammalia; order Artiodactyla; family Lipotidae; genus Lipotes; species Lipotes vexillifer. The sequence continues at coordinate 1,098,047 of NW_006799027.1, read as the reverse complement.
GCCCAGCCTTGGATGAGCCCTGATCATGAGTAGCCTTTTTACAGATTTATAAAACAGGGATAATCATTCCTGGTTTGCCAGTTACAGAAGAAATATATATTCATCAAATAAAGTATATAGGGCTTCCCTGGTGGTGCAGTGGTTGAGAGTCCGCCTGCTGATGCAGGGGACGCGGGTTCGTGCCCCGGTCCGGGAGGATACCACATGCCGCGGAGCAGCTGGGCCTGTGAGCCATGGCCGCTGAGCCTGCGCGTCCAGAGCCTGTTCTCTGCAACGGGAGAGGCCACAACAGTGAGAGGCCCGCATACCTAAAAATATAAATAAATGAAGTATATATGTGAAAGCATGCTTAAAAACACAAATCCCTACCTGTGTGTTGTATCCTTTTTACAGATTTATAAAACAGGGATAATCATTCCCGGTTTGCCAGTTACAGAAGAAATATATATTCATCAAATAGAGTATATATGTGAAAGCATGCTTAAAAACACAAATCCCTACCTGTGTGTAGTATCCTTTTTACAGATGTATAAAACAGGGATAATCATACCTGGTTTGCCAGTTACAGAAGAAATATATATTCATCAAATAGAGTATATATGTGAAAGCATGCTTAAAAACACAAATCCCTACCTGTGTGTGGTATCATACTGTTATAATTACCCCTGCCTGTTGACCTCTATTGCGACCTGTAGAATTACTTTGAGTAGATGAATTAGTTCAAAGATGGATATGACAGCAGCTTTGAAAAGCAGATATACCTCACCATGCCAGAGGGTTATTGGAATAGTCCTGAGTTTAGATATAAATGTATTTTTATAAGCACCATCCAAGTAAGAGTCTAATTGGACTTCAAGTGAGAAGAGATTTTTAAAAAAGAACTCAAAATGCACAGTCTTGAGAGTCATAACCAGATTTCCTTCAAAGTTAAAATAAGCAGACACAGCTGTTTGTGAGTAAACAGTGCATGTGTGATTTGCATGTTTACCATCCTTTTTATTGAGAACCTGGTAAGATGATCTGGCCTGGGAAGTCCAGGTCTATTTCCTCTGAATCCCATGTCGTCCTTGCTATTTCTGCCAGCCGGGGATCGTGGCGCCCTCGGCTCTGTCCGTTTTCAGTCTATTACAGGTTCTCGCTCAGCATCTGGGTGTCCCTTCACTGCACATGGGCCGAGGCACGTGACCGGCTCTGTATCAGGTGCTCACCCTACCCCCTGCTCCCTCCATCCTTCAACCGACTTGGGGTTGCTTCCCACTCTTCTGTTTGGTTCTTTTCTTCATTTCTTCCTTGTTGATGGAGCTCTGGACGCTCTGCTCGACTTCTAGAGAGGCCGGCCTGGACGCATGTGTTCTGGCCAGGCCTCCCAAGCCCACCCCACGGCCTCCTCGGGCCTGTCGTGCGTCTGTAAGCTCCCACACGGTGGCTGGCAAGCAGCAGGTGCTAATGGATATTCGTATGTGCGTGTGTTTCATGTATGTATGCAGGTACGGGGTATGTTTATGCTTCTTTACAATGTGTTTCTGTGGGTTTCTATGTGTGTATGCTTGCATGTGTGTTTCATGTATGTACTGTGTGTTCTGTGGATGTTTGCGTGCATGTCTATTTGTGTGTATGTTTATATGTTTGTATGTCTGTATGTGAGGTGTGGGGTCCCTGCCCCTTGCTCGGTAAGCACTCTCACTTCCCAAAAATCCTGCTGGGGGTGGGGGTGGGTGACTGACTCCTGGCTGGGCCACCGAGAAGACCATCCCCATCAGGACCAGAGCAAGCCCTCTCCTTATGATGCGTCCTTTTGCTGGTTTTCAAAGCACCTCCTTGTCACCAAATCTAAAAATCCTACCTTACCTCCAGGTGGCTATATATCAAAGGCTATTTATCAAACATTTTGCTTTAAACCCTTCTTTTTTTTTTTTTTTGCGGTCCGCGGGCCTCTCACTGTTGTGGCCTCTCCCGTTGCGGAGCACAGGCTCCGGACGCGCAGGCTCAGCGGCCGTGGCTCACGGGCCCAGCCGCTCCGCGGCATGTGGGATCTTCCCGGACCGGGGCACGAACACGCGTCCCCTGCATCGGCAGGCGGACTCTCAACTGCTGTGCCACCAGGGAAGCCCGACCCAATAATTTTTAACATTTTGAAGTAAACACACACAGACTGCTATCTGCATACGTGTACTTATACACAACTAAAGATGCAGTCATACGACATAGCTCTTTAGAAACCTGTCTTTTTACTTAATATGTCACAAACACGTATTCTCTTACAAAAGCATTTTTTTAAATGGCAGCAGTATTTCATTTCATGGATTTATCTTGGTCAAATTGCTGAACTGCCCAAGCCTCAGTTTTCTCATGTGTAAAAGGAAATAATAATAATTCCTTAAACAGTCTCAGGGAATTAAACGAGATAACACACAGGAAGGACTGAGAATAATGCCTGTCACAGAAAGTGCTTGATTGATTATTAGCTGCAGTTTTTATTTATCCATTTCCTACTCTCTTTCAAGAACTTAAAATGTACTGTGATCTGTCCTACTACGATTTCTTTTTTATTTTTTTCTTTTTCTTTTTGGCTGCATTGGGTCTTTGTTGCTGCGCGTGGGCTTTCTCTTGTTGAAGTGAGCTGGGGCTACTCTTCGTTGCAGTGTGCGGGCTTCTCATTGTGGTGGCTTCTCTTGTTGCAGAGCACGGGCTCTAGGCACGTGGGCTTCAGTAGTTGTGGCATGCAGGCTCAGTAGTTGTGGCTCTGGGCTCTAGAGCGCAGTCTCAGTAGTTATGGCGTACAGGCTTAGTTTTTCTGTGGCACGTGGGATCTTCCCGGACCAGGGCTCCAACCCATGTCCCCTGCATTGGTAGGCAGATTCTTAACCGCTGAACCACCAGGGAAGTCCATAAGGTATTTTTTGTTTTTGTTTTTATTTTTTGGCTGCAGTCTTAACCACTGGACCACCAGGGAAGTCCGGTCCTACTACAGTTTCTTGTGAATCTAAACATGTACTTGTATTTTATCAATCAAATGTTTTTAAACTCTAAAAATGTTCTTCATTTTCAAATAGTATTATCAAAAGGTGGTAGGACATTTCTATTTAAGGCAAATCACAAGTTCGAAACACTTTGGTGTTTGCCCTACGGGTTACCATCTGAAGGTACAAGTTCCTCCCACTTCCCTCAATCTGTCTCATCCTCAGCCTCTGCCACCTCTTCACGCGACCATTGGCTAAAGGTTGATGTTCCCCTAGGCTGTTACAGACAGACGCCCTGGAGTGCCCCTCCGTTGAATCTGGACAGCTCCCCTCCTAGACTTTATCTATTTCCTCTCTCTCTCAGGGCTCATTGGGCTGCTAGCCTCAGAGTGATACTGGACCAAAGAAACTGTCTATCAGAGTTGAGCAATTCACCAATATTCTTTCAGAGTGCACGTGACCTTCAATAAAAAGTTGTTTGATTTAATTTAAACGTTCTTGACCTTCAATAAAAAGTTGTTCTATTTCATTTAAATGTTCTTATTTTGAGTCTTTTCTCCCATTAGATGAAGTATGTAAGTAAACAAATTTAGATATGTTGGAATGTTGCTGTTATTTTGGGTTATTTTTTGAAATACCCATCTCTACTTCTAATGAAGATCTTGTTCCCTTTCAAAATATGTCAAAGTTACAGGGCAGACAGCAGACGCAAGAAGAATTACAATCCTGAAGCCCGTGGAACAAAAACCACATTCACAGAAAGATAGACAAGATGAAAAGGCAGAGGGCTATGTACCACATGACGGAACAAGATAAAACCCCAGAAAAACAACTAAATGAAGTGGAGATAGGCAACCTTCCAGAAAAAGAATTCAGAATAATGATAGTGAAGATGATCCAGGACCTCGGAAAATGAATGGAGGCAAAGATCAAGAAGATGCAAGAATTGATTAATAAAGACCTAGAAGAATTAAAGAACAGAGATGAACAATACAATAACTGAAATGAAATGAAAAATACACTAGAAGGAATCAATAGAATAACTGAGGCAGAAGAACGGATAAGTGACCTGGAAGACAGAATGGTGGAATTCACTGCTGCGGAACAGAATAAAGAAAAAAGAATGAAAAGAAATGAAGGCATCCTAAGAGACCTCTGGGACAACATTAAAGACAACAACATTCGCCTTATAGGGGTCCCAGAAGGAGAAGAGAGAGAGAAAGGACCCGAGAAAATATTTGAAGAGATTATAGTCGAAAACTTCCCTAACATGGGAAAGGAAATAGCCAGCCAAGTCCAGGAAACACAGAGAGTCCCATACAGGATAAACCCAATAAGAAACACACCAAGACACATAGTAATCAAATTGGCAGAAATTAAAGACAAAGAAAAATTATTGAAAGCAGCAAGGGAAAAATGACAAATAACATACAAGGGAACTCCCATAAGGTTAACAGCTGATTTCTCAGCAGAAACTCTCCAAGCCAGAAGGGAGTGGCATGATATACTTAAAGTGATGAAAGGGAAGAACCTACAACCAAGATTACTCTACCCGGCAAAGATCTCATTCAGATTCGATGGAGAAATCAAAAGCTTTACAGACAAGCAAAAGCTAAGAGAATTCAGCACCACCAAACCAACTCTACAACAAATGCTAAAGGAACTTCTCTAAGTGGGAAACACAAGAGAAGAAAAGGACCTAGAAAAACAAACCCAAAACAATTAAGAAAAAGGTCACAGGAAGATATATATCGATAATTACCTTAAATGTGAATGGATTGAATGGTCCAACCAAAAGGCACAGGCTCGCTGAATGGATACAAATACAAGACCCATTTATATGCTGTCTACAAGAGACCCACTTCAGACCTAGGGACACATACAGACTGAAAGTGAGGGGATGGAAAAAGATATTCCATGCGAGGGGAAATCAAAAGAAAGCTGGAGTAGCAATACTCATATCAGATAAAATAGACTTTAAAATAAAGAATGTTACAAGAGACAAGGAAGGACACTACATAATGATCAAGGGATCAATCCAAGAAGAAGATATAACAATTATAAATCTATATGCACCCACCATAGGAGCACCTCAATACATAAGGCAACTGCTAACAGCTATAAAAGAGGAAATCGACAGTAACACAATAATAGTGGGGGACTTTAACACCTTTAACACCATTTAGCACTTACACCAATGGACAGGTCATCCAAAATGAAAATAAATAAGGAAACAGAAGCTTTAAATGACACAAATGACCAGATAGATTTAATTGATATTTATAGGACATTCCATCCAAAAACAGCAGATTACACTTTCTTCTCAAGTGTGTGCCAAACATTCTTCAGCATAGATCACAACTTGGGTCACAAATCAAGCCTCAGTAAATTTAAGAAAATTGAAATCATATCAAGCTTCTTTTCTGACCACAGTGCTATGAGATTAGAAATGAATTACAGGGGAAAAAACGTAAAAAACACAAACACATGGAGGCTAAACACTACGTTACTAAATAATCAAGAGATCTCTGAAGAAATCAAAGAGGAAATCAAAAAATACCTAGAGACAAATTACAATGAAAACAAGACGATCCAAAACCTATGGGATGCAGCAAAAGCATTTCCAAGAGGGAAGTGTATAGCTATACAAGCCTACCTTAAGAAACAAGAAAAACCCACAGCAAACATCATTCTCAATGGTGAAAAACTGAAAGCATTTCCTCTAAGATCAGGAACAAGACAAGGAAGTCCACTCTCACCACTATTATTCAACATAGTTTTGGAAGTCCTAGCCACGGCAATCAGAGAAGAAAAAGAAATAAAAGGAATACATATTGGAAAAGAAGAAGTAAAGCTCTCACTGTTTGCAGATGACATGATACTATACATGGAGAATCCTAAAGATGCCACCAGAAAACTACTAGAGCTAATCAATGAATTTGGTAAAGTTGCAGGATACAAAATTAATGCACAGAAATCTCATTCATTCCTATACACTAATGATGAAAAATCTGAAAGAGAAATTAAGGAAATACTCCCATTTACCACTGCAACAAAAAGAATAAAATACCTAGGAATAAACCTACCTAGAGAGAAAAAAGACCTGTATGCAGAAAACTATAAGATACTGATGTAAGAAATTAAAGATGATTCCAACTGATGGAGAGATATACCATGTTCTTGGATTGGAAGAATCAATATTGTGAAAATGACTATACTACCCAGAGCAACCTACAGATTCAATGCAATCCCTATCAAATTACCAACGGCGTTTTTTACAGAACTAGAACAGAAAGTCTTTAAATATGTATGGAGACACAAAAGACCCCAAATAGCCAAAGCAGCCTTGAGGGAAAGAAATGGAGCTGGAGGAATCAGACTCCCTGGCTTCAGACTATACCACAAAGCTACAGTAATCAAGGCAATATGGTACTGGCACTAAAACAGAAATATAGATCAATGGAAGAAGATAGAAAGCCCAGAGATAAACCCTTGCACCTATGGTCAACTAGTCTATGACAAAGGAGGCAAGGATATACAATGGAGAAAAGAGAGTCTCTTCAGTAAGTGGTGCTGGGAAAACTGGACAGCTACATGTAAAAGAATGAAATTAGAACACTCCCTAACACCATACACAAAAATAAACTCAAAATGGATTAGAGACCTAAATATAAGACCGGACACTGTAAAACTCTTAGAGGAAAACATAGGAAGAACACTCTTTGACATAAATCACAGCGAGATCTTTTTTGATCCACCTCCTAGAGTAATGGAAATAAAAACAAAAATAAACAAATAGGACCTAATGAAACTTCAAAGCTTTTGCACAGCAAAGGAAACCATAAACAAGACAAAAAGACAACCCTCAGAGTGGGAGAAAATATTTGCAAACAAATCATCGGACAAAGGATTAATCTCCAAAATATGTAAATAGCTCATGCAGTTCAATTTTAAAAAACAAACAACCCAATCCAAAAATGGGCAGAAGACCTAAGTAGACATTTCTCCATAGAAGACATACAGATGGCCAAGAAGCACATGAAAAGCTGCTCAACGTCACTAATTATTAGAGAAATGCAAATCAAAACTACAATGAGGTATCACCTCACACCAGTTAGAATGGGCATCATCAGAAAATCTACAAACAACAAATGCTGGAGAGGGTGTGGAGAAAAGGGAACCCTCTTGCACTGTTGGTGGGAATGTAAACTGATACAGCCACTATGGGGAACAGTATGGAGGTTCCTTAAAAAACTAAAAATAGAACTACCATATGACCCAGCAATCCCACTACTGGGCATATATCCAGAGAAAACCACAATTCAAAAAGACACATGCACCCCAGTGTTCATTGCAGCACTATTTACAATAGCCAGGTCATGGAAGCAATCTAAATGCCCATCGACAGACAAATGGATAAGGAAGATGTGGTACATATATACAATGGAATATTACTCAGCCACAAAAAGGAACGAAACTGGGTCATTTGTAGAGACGTGGATGGATCTAGAGACTGTCATACAGAGTGAGGTAATTCAGAAAGAGAAAGACAAATATCGTATGTTAACGCATATATGTGGAACCTAGAAAAATGGTACAGATGAACCGGTTTGCAGGGCAGAAATTGAGACACAGATGTAGAGGACAAACGTATGGACACCAAGGGAGGAAAGCCAGGGTTGGGGGTGGGGGTGGTGTGATGAATTGGGGGATTGGGATTGACATGTATACACTGATGTGTATAAAATTGATGACTAATAAGAACCTGCTTTTTTTTAAAAAAAAGTGCTAATAGGGAAGGACTCTAAGACACATCAGTAAGTGAGAAAAATAAGGTGTAGAACAGAGAGTTGTAATATGCTGCATTTGCCTAAAAATAATGATTTTTCTGCTTTTTGAACTATGTGAATATATAATTTTGAAAAAAAAGAAATATTGAAGAGATGTTGGGATTATATTATCTCTAAAATTACAATGAGATTAAAGTTTTATCAATTAAAAAAAGTATGTCAAAGTTAAATTTCTATTCTGAAGTTCCGTATATTAAAAAATCTATGTTCATGGTCGTATAATGCAGTTATTAAGAGTTGGAAAGAAAATCCTGTTTAGGCTTTAATTAAGTTGAAACGGTGTATCTGTTTGTTTGTTTGTTTGTTTTCTCCATTTCATTAGTTACTCAATCTTTCTTGTAAGAGTTGGGGAGTGCATCTGTATTGTGCAAGTGGGACTGGCCATTGAGAAAGGCTAACACAAAGACTCCGCCATTCCTTTACCGATGCATTCGAGATCCTGACCACATTTCAAAACCAGGAGAGCCTTGTTGAGCCTGAATCTGTTAGACTCTGAAATGCACCCTGGGTTTTGAGGAAGAAGTGAGCCCATTTATAGCTTTAATTACTCATTTGGGATACTACAGGCTGTTGCCAAAGCCAGTTATCATCAGCTTTGATTAGAAATCAGGAAAGGCAGCTGCTGAAATGCAGAGTGAAAAGAATTGTATTGGATTAGAAAGGCGTTCTTTTGAATCTGAAAGAGAAGGCAAGCATCTTTGGGAAACATCTGAATATGCATTTATTTTAATAATTGAATAGCTAGAGGTATAGTACAGTACATTGTAACTTGGAGTGGTTTTCATTATTAAATTAAGTGCCTTTGTTCAGTTCATCTAGATTTTCCTATTGGCTGATCTAGTCTTTTCCCTCTTTTAGCTCCATTTTGATGCAGTGTTACATCCCAATTTGTGGGTTGAAATGTGTCAATATTCCTAAACCAAATTCATGAACCATCCTCCTAGTCATTTGGGCTGATGAAATACCATTTACCAGTGTGAAGCCAAGCCAGGAGAGGCATATAAAAAAGTGCATTCAAATGCTAAGCTTAAAAAGACAGTGTTCTTTATTCCCAATTCTGTGTGTATGAAATACTACTTTGAGTCCTTTTATTTTAGCAATGTAATTTCGGATCAGAACGTATATCAGAATAATTTCATAAGTAAATGCTCATAAGTAAATCAGTATTTCAGAGTTAAATTCACATGTATGTGTCCATAGCTTGTAAAATCAAAAGAAGTGTCAGGAAGATTTACTTTCCACTTTTTGAAAGCTGTTTGAGATGCTGTATGGAAACTTAAATAAGGCTTTATCCTCCTATCTTCAGTTAAACTTCGTTAAACGGCAGCGTTTCTCCTGTTTCCACAAAAGATGATCACAGTTGCTTAAGGAAATGGATAAATAGACAATGTATACAGAAGTATGCCTATCCCTTAAATAACTGTGTAAGCATTAAGAATAGTTGGATTTATATTCATATTGCCTGGAGAGTAAACATTTATGCAAATACACTAAGAAAAATGATCAAACACTTCTCCATGTGCTCTGGCTTCAAAGTAAAGCTGAGAATTTTCACCCAATTATTTAACTCTAGGCAGTATAATGCTTAAACAAAACAAAGATAACATACTGTACCTACACAATGGATCAAAACAGCTTTCTTCATCCTCACTTTGGACCATCTGTTTAAAAAAACCCAAAAACCCTCAGGAAGCAAGCCTCTAATCTGTGGTTCAGGGTTTAAAGACGCAGGCTCGTTCTGACAACCCGGCGCTCTGTACGGAGCGCTGTAATAGGTCTCGTATTAGCTGTAAAAGGCTGCGTGGTTTGACCTCGGCATCTGTCACTTACAGTTTCTCTGCTTTTAGTAGGAATTCTTCAGTTCCCTTTATGGAGCATCTAAATCTACGTTATTTTAATATCCGCTGTTATAAATGTTGGCAATAATATTTTCCAGGAGTTAAATTATTCTTAAAGTTTCCAAATGCTTTAAGAGTCATAATTCTCAGGGATAAATTGGGAGATTGGGATTGACAGATATACACTACTATATATAGAATAGATAACTAATAAGAACCTGCAGTATAGCAGAGGGAACTCTGCTCAATGCTCTGTAATGGCCTATATGGGAAAAGAATCTAAAAAAAAGAAGAAAAGAGTGGATATATGTGTATGTATGACTGATTCACTTTTCTGTACACCTGAAACTAACACAACATTGTAAATCAACTATACTCTAATTAAAAAACAAACAAAATCTCCAAAAAACTAATCAACAACAACAACAAAAAGAAAAATAGGGTAGGACCATGCTTCTACAATAAACTGTCTTGAAGTCATTAAAAAAAGATTAAAACAAGAATCGTAGTTCTCAGTCCCTCCCCACCCCCCAGCCCCAGCCAATAACACATCTGTGTAACGGAGGTCGCTCAGACTTACTGGAGAACAGACTTGATTGGTGCGAAGAGCATTGTGAAGATCGTTATCCTACATTATTCCTTCTTGAATTCCACTAAAACTTTTGAAAGTTTTACCTTGACTCAAAGATTTGGGCAGCTGTTAACATTTTCCAAACTTCAGCATCGCAATGGGTTTAGGGCCCTTCCTCCCTGTGATTGAGGTTTGCAAGACAGTCAAGTTGCAAGACGATTTGTACATAATATAAATGGGAAAACAACAGCAACGAAAAGGCTTCTAGTTTACTAGAGGTGAAAGAACATTTTTCATAATTAAAGCTTTTAATGACTATCATACTCATTATAGGAAAATGCTATAATGCTATAATATTATTTTTAGTTTTATATCTGACACAGTTAAATGAATGACCTCTTCTTTATTAGAATTGTGGGAAAACTCAATATCCTTAGTCAGAATATCCTTAGTCAGAATATCGTTAGTCAGAACTCCACGAGATCTGATTTCATGCCGGTCACATTCACACACACACACACACACACACACACACACACACACACACGTTTGTTTGTTTATGTAAGTCATTAGAGATCAGTAACTAAACGGCAGTGGTAGTTAATGTGGCATTTTATAAACACATAAATGAATCAGAAAAAAGTGAATTGTCCGCAAAGAGTGACCATTTGTAAATAATGCCATGTCCATTGCAAAAATTCCTGTAAGTAGGAAAGAACAGGACAAAGGCCACTAATTTGAATGCGGTTATACAAAAAAGTCCAAGTGGGAGACTGGAAGAAGGCCTAGAACCTTCTTAGCTCTTGAAGTCATCTTCATCATTGCACAGCAGGGGGCTGACTTTGCAGATCTCTTCTCTGCTTCTTCCTTGTCTCACCAAACAGTCTTATATTTCCAGGATAACTTTTTGTGACATTCTAACCTTTGGAATTAAAAGGATTTTTCTACTTCTATAACAGAATAATCTTACTTTTAAAAAATGAATGCAGAAAGCACAGCAAAACTTAATAAATTCACGTTAAGTAGAAGAAAAACCTAACTAAATTAATGGTCTGAATTATAGAATCTTAAAAAATTTAATAGTAATTTAATTACTTTCAGATTCATGGAGTTCCTTGGAGAAATTGCTTTGGTAAATAGATAAGAAAAATTTACAAATAGCATATCAGTGAGTAAATAAAGCACTGTTTCTAAAGAATCCACCATGGACTTTTTAAGTGGTTTTGCTCCCTGAAGTGAATGCATGTTATGAATTTGCCTTGCAAAATCATTCTCTGTGAGACATAAGGAGAGATCTTCTTGATTTTTAAACTACTTGTGGTGTTTGGAAGTCCTTCATTTACTCATTCATTCCTGCATTCATTCACTGAGCAAATACACGTTGAGGTCATTGTGCTGGGGACCCAGAGGTGAGTTCAACAAAGCCCCTGCCTTCCACGTCCTGTGGGTTGGAGTTAAGGAAATATGGTTCAATGAATAAATATTTAATTGCAAATTATGTTAAGGACAGAATCAGGGCTCTGAAATACTTTAGGAAGAAAGAGATTTCTTTGAGAACATGCCATTTGGGCTGAATCCCGAAGAATACAGAGAGGTCAGACGTGAAAGATTGAGCAGTCCAGGCAAAGGGAGCAGTACATGAGCCGGTGAGAGGCAGGGAAACAGTCAGCGTGTTCCAGAAATTAGAAGGAAGCCTGTAGGGTCTGGGATGAAATTGGAGAGGTATGTCGAAATCGAACCTGTCCAGGCAAGGCTTACAAAATGAGCTTTATTCAGTGTCACAAGGGAGCCATTATAGTGTTTTCTAGATTGTAAGCACAGTCTGGTTTAGACTTTTTAAATACCCCAATGGCTGCTTTGTGCAAAGTAGATTGTAAGTTGGGTATGTCGGCCAGGAAAACAGAAACTACACTAGACATTCAAACAGGTGGGATTTAGTATGGGGGCCTGGTTATACAGGGGGTGGAGAGGAGGAAGATAACACAGAAGTTTCTAGGGATAACAAGTGCAGGAAGCAGCTCTCACAAGACAGAGTGGAGTGTAAGGTGGCTTTGGAGAAGAGACCATAGAGAAGTACCCAGCAGCGAGCACAGGAAAGCTGTTGCCCTGGTGTGGAGGTGAAGCTGTTTCCCCATCCTGGAGGCTTGGACTAGCTGGTGGGATGGAAAGAGAATCGATTTGAGAGCGATTTTGGAGCTGGAACCAGTAAGACCTGCTGTGATGGTGTGGTTTCACTGAGAAGGAAGTCAAGATGCACTCCCAAACCTCTGACTGATGGAGCTAGGGAAACCAAGAGGGGCAGGTATGGGGAGGAATGTAAGCATTGAGTTTAGAACATGTTGGGATGTCAAGTAAACCGTTAGGTTTGTGAGTGTGGTGGTCAGAGTTGTGTTGCCAGAGATACAAATGTGGGAATCATCAACTTTCAGACAGTATTAAAAACTATGGAACTGGATGGTGTCATGTAGGGAGGGGATGGAGAGAGAGAAGGCTAGTTCTGAGCCCTGGGGGTCTCCAGTCTTGAGGGGTCAGCACAGGAATGGGAGAGAGTGAAGGACACAGGATGGAAAGAATAGTAGGACGGAAATCAAGACAGTGGGATTCTAGAGAAACCAAGACCGGAGGGAGGCAGTGGTCACCTGTTCGTAATGGTGCTGAGCGCGTGGAATGAGATGTGGACGGAAGGATGACCGTGGGTGTAGCCACATGAGGACATTTGGCTACATGCTTGATGGGGTGAAAGATGGAAGATGTCACAGAAGGCCAGGGCCCTCCATTCTGACACAAAGCGTCCTGAGGGTACAGAAAGGCCACACTGTTTCCTCAGCTCAGGGCACCATGCAGAGATGGGCCAAAAAAAAAAAAAGTTATTGAGATCTGGGACTGATGTATGTGAGTCCTGAGTTCCTGGCATTTATTCTCTACCTGCCATGAGATGAAGATCCCATCTACGCCTTCAAGTTGCTTTCTCTACAATATAACTTGGGGACCCGAGTACCCAGTGTATACATTGCACAGATCCATTACTTAGTGATTTTTATGATCAGCTTTCTTCAATCATACTGCTCAATAAATGAGTAAAACTCCATTCACAGGCTAAAAGTCCTCATGTTTGGAAAAATCTCAGAAAAGATGTTGTTGGGAGTTTATTTCCTTTAAGAGCTAATGAGGGACTTCCCTGGTGGCGCAGTGGTCGAGAATCCGCCTGCTAATGCAGGGGACACGGGTTCGATCCCTGGTCCGGGAAGATGCAGTGGCGCAACTAAGCCCGTGCGCCACAACTACTGAGCCGGTGCGCTTAGAGCCCGTGCTACGCAACAAGAGAAGCCACCACAATGAGAAGCCTGCACACCGCAACAAAGAGTAGCCCCCGCTGGCCGCATCTAGAGAAAGCCTGCGTGCAGCAACAAACACAGTCAAAAAATTAAAAAAAAAAAAAAAAAGAAGCAAATGAAAGGCTTGCCTTTCCCAAGGGCCAAAGTGAAACCACATTGCAGCATTTTAGCAGGTTTTCTAAACTTTGTAGGTCTGCTCTGGACGCCAAAGATGAGCATTGTCACTGTAACCTTTTCAAGCTTTGCTGCCTGCCTGTCACACCCAGGTGAAGCCAGCTTTACCGAACGGTCAAGGGGATAAAACTGCCATTGATTGGAGTCTTTGGAAACTGACATTTTGTCAGCTTTATCAGGTCCTAAATACCCCATCTGGACTAAAAGCATAATTTAGATGTTGCTCTTGTGTACGTATAAGATGTTTTTTCTAGTAACACCTGCCTCTGCTCTTGGACCAGGATTGGGAAGGGGATTGTTTGCTAAATGATCAATTAATATTTGGACCTTTATTAAAGTCTGTAAAATGCCTAACATAGCCCTGAGAGTTTTAGACTATTATCTCTTCTTACAGAATGTATCTTTCAGTTTGCTTTGCTGCCGTAACTAGAGGGATAAGAGCAGAAATCCTATTTCTTGGTCAAAGTGCTATTTTTATAGTAGGACAGAACATGCATTGTTTTACTTTACTTATCAACAGGCCACACTGCTGTTCACTCAGGTTGTGTTTAATAAGTATGTTCTCTTGGGCCAAATGTCAAATATATCCCTAATGAGTTCAGTGACATCACGGAGCACGCTTATGTTCTCTGCCAAAGTCAGCATTGTTGGAGCAGATCACATTAGCTGGCCTTCAAGCACAGATGCCAAGGTCAGGGCATTAACAAGCAAAAACAGATGAAGATTTAAAGCTAAGTCTGTCCATGTCAGAGAACGGTGGACGGCTGTTTGGAGAGAGTGGTGGAGACTGTCCAGAGGTGGCCTTTGCCTCAGACAAGTTTTTTGTGTGTCTCTGCCTTGTGAAAACCATTTAAGTCAGTGACAGACCTGAAAGATGATCACGCTTAAGCCACAGCTGCCACTTTGAATGTTGAGTTTTGGAATATGCCATGGACAGCCCTGATGTTCTAAAATTGATCGAAATTTTATGACCTTCAGAGGTAACTAATATATTTCCAGTTAGTATGACTCCTGGAAATAATGAAGTTCAGCCACCAAAGGTTGATTCTTCATAGCAAATAGTTCATGAATAAGTTCTTTATTTGTCTTTTAAGACTGTAGCACTCGAGCACATGTCCGATGAAAGGGAAAAAAAATCTCACGTTGTAACACACATATTCTTTTCCTATAAGACTGGAGTTTATTGTTTCATTTATTTCAAGAAATGTTGCTGTGTGCCTGTGTATATATGGATGTCTGAATCTAATTTGACAAACTTCGGCAGTTTTTTTGTGGCTGGGATTAGCCTCTCCTTTGGAGGCAGGTGGAAGAAACTAAGAAAGAAAAGCAGCGTTAGAGGAGATTTATGTTTTTTTAAGTTATTACTTGTACATTTTCTCCTCTGCTTTCTAAATTTGTTGTCATTTTAGGGAGACTAGAAAAAGGGGTTCTCGTTTTGCAGGTGGCTGCTTTGCATTGAGCAGTTAAAGGGCAAAAGAAGGCAAGACATCCCAGTACCAAGTTGATTAAAAGAAACACAGTTTCCAGTGTACAGCAAAGTGAATTATTTATACATATATATATATATATATATATATATATATCCATGTTTTTCCGATTCTTTTCCCATATAGGTTATTACAGAATATTAAGTATAGTTCCCTGTGCTATACAGTAGGTCTTTATTAGTTATCTATTTTATATATAGTATTGTGTCTATGTTAATCCCAGTCTCCTAATTTATCACTCCCCCCCCCACATTTCCCCTTTGGTAACCATAAATTTGATTTCAAGATCTGTGAGTCTGTTTCTGTTTTGTAAATAAGTTCATTTGTATCATTTTTTATTAGATTCCGCAACCCTAACACAACATTGTAAATCAACTATACTCCAATAAAAAATTTTGTTTTTTAAATATAAAAGAAACACAACATGGAGGAGATAAACTCATTCCAGGGCTTCATTCCAGTGTGCAGAGGGAGTTGCTGGGCGTGGTAAGCTTCCAATCTCTGTCTTCCCTAAGCAAACAAACACCTAGATACTGGATGTATGGAAGTGTCTTTTTACTATCGCTTTTTGACACATATAAACAAAATGCTTAGCTTTACCAATGTGAATTTAGAAAGAAATCTGTCTTCATAGAGCAAGCTAGGGTAGAGATACAGGCAAGAATGGGACGGGGGATGCAGCGCTTCTGGTACCAGCTGGTGTTGTGGTCTGGACTGGGCTGTGCCTGGTGTATTTCTTTCTATCCAGGAAATCCTGGTGTATTTCTTTATATCCAGGAAATCGGCAGGTCGAGGCTTTCCTGGTTTCTGTGGCCCGGGTGGTTTATATTCTGTTATTATGTATTTCTTTATTGGTTGCAGTGTTTGATTTGTGGTTGCTCCATGTATTAAATAGAGCCCAAAGGCCAAATGGTTTCCTCCACTCAGGGCCTCCCAGAGCTGGGTGAGGAGAGGTCATCCATATTTGGCATTAAGGTATTTGAACCTCATAGCTGACCAAATGCCTAATTATGAGCTAAAGCTATGGTGTTTTCAAACTGTCCAAATGTAGATAGGAATTAATATGAGAACCACGTGATAAGAATTTGTGGATAAGGAGTTTGCACTTAAGACTTTTCTCATGTAACCAAAAGTATTCAAATGGGCAAATTGGATGAATCGTTTAAAACGAAAGAAATGTTTTCTTTGGTGCCTCTGCCTTCATTCATTCATTCCTTTGGTCATTTGTTCATGCATTGCCCAACAACAGAAATAATGAAGATAGATTAGGTGTGTTGGAAGCATCAGAAATACTGGGTAGAACGTGGTTTGAGATTTTGAGCTTTCAGTCTGGTTGCAGACACACACACAACCCCCAACTAGAGAAGAATGACAAAAGGACATATGAATAAGAGCAAAATAATACCATTAAAGAGACATATGTAAGCTTAATTGTTGTGGGATGTGTTTAAAAAGAAAAATGCTACATCACCTTTGGAGGAACAGACGTGAACTGCCCCGGAGAGCAGGGGAGGTACCCCATGTAGGAAGAGTCCTGTAGCTGATGCTGAGAAGCTGGACTTGGGAGCCACTGCCCAGGTGCTGTGACATGGAGTAGCTGTTTGGGGGGCTGAGGCTTTAGACCAAAAGTAACAGGGAGCCAGGTACTGGAAGTTTTGAGGCTGAGGAAAATGATAAGGAAACACTGCTGGTAACCCTTGGACTTGGATAATTTGGATATAAAGGAAGAAAGCACAATCACAGGCAAAGTAAGGTGACTATAGAGACAAAAGCAGAGAGGAGAGAGACCTCAGAATCATGCCAGAGTTACCCTCCAGGCACAAAAGTACCTGTTTTCAACAAAGGAGAAGGTGAAAGAGTTTTAGGTGATGGGATATTTATCAGCATATTTTGGGGGCATGATGTTCATTCTTTTATTTTCCTATTCATTTGTTTAAATATTTTTATCACGCTCCAGGCTACTCAACTGTCATGCTGCCTCAAAATCTTTATTTTTCCTTACTTGCACCCTAACCAATAATTTTTAACAACTTTATTGAGGTATAACTTACAAACCATAAAATTCACCTGTTTTAAGTGTACAATTCATTTATTTTAAATAAATGTATAGAGTTGTGCAATCATCACTCTAATCCAGTTTTCGAACATTTCCATCATCCCAAGAGGTCCCCCATGCCTGTTGGCAGGTAATCTCTCTTCTCATCCCCAACCCTAGGCAACCACTTATCTGCTTTCTGTCTTTATAGAGTTGCCTTTTTGGACATTCCATATTTCATCTAAATGGAACTATAAATTATAATTTTTTTACATTTGGTTTCTTTAACTTAGCTTAACATTTTCAGGTTCATCCATATGGTAGCGTATATTAATAGTTCCTTTTTATTGCCTCATAATATTCTGTTTTGTGCATATTGTACATTTTGTTTAGTCATTCCCCAGTAGATGAATATTTGGATTTTCTTTGGGGTGAGGCTATTATGAATAATGCCATTATGAACCTCTGCTTACAAGTTTTTGTGTGGACATATGTTTTATTTCTCTTAGGCAGATATCCAGGAGTGGCATTGCTGGGTTGTATCCTAAGTTTATGTTTAACTTTTTAAAAGAACTGCC
This sequence comes from Lipotes vexillifer, assembly GCF_000442215.2. Lineage (NCBI taxonomy): Eukaryota > Metazoa > Chordata > Mammalia > Artiodactyla > Lipotidae > Lipotes > Lipotes vexillifer. The sequence goes on along the minus strand of NW_006799027.1, from coordinate 1,080,219 downwards.
ACACTGTTTTTCAAAGTGGCTGTACCATTTTACATTCCTATCAGCAATATATGAGTTTCAATTATTCACATCCTTGTCAACACTTGTTATTGTCTGGCTTTTTGATTATAGTCGTCCTCGTGGGTGTGAAATAGTATCTTATTATAATTTTAATTTGCATTTCCCTAATGATTAATGACATGGAACATCTTTTCATCTGCTTATTAGCCATTTGTATGTCTTTTTTTTTGGTAAACTATTCATATCTTTTGCCTGTGTTTTAATAAGGTTTGTTGTCTCATTATTGGGTTGTGAGAATCCTTTCTATATTCTGGATATAAATACTTTAAGAGATATATGATTTACCAATATTTCTCACAGTTCGTGGCTTGTCAGTTTTCTTAATGATGTCTTTTGAAGTGCAGAAGTTCTTAATTTTGGTTAATCCAATTTACCATTTTTTTTCTTTTCTTGATCATACTTTTGGGGTCATAGCTAAGACCTCTCTCTCTAACCCAAGGCCTTGAAGAGTTTCTCTTACATCTTCTTCCAGAAATTTTACAGGTTTAGTTCTTACATTCAGGTCTGTGGTCTTTTTTTTTTTTTTTTAACATCTTTATTGGAGTATAATTGCTTTATAATGGTGTGTTAGTTTCTGCTGTATAACAAAGTGAAACAGCTATACGTATACATACATCCCCATATCCCCTCCCTCTTGCATCTCCTCCCACCCTCCCTATCCCACCCCTCTAGGTGGTCACAAAGCACCGAGCTGATCTCCCTGTGCTATGCGGCTGCTTCCCACTAGCTATCAGTTTTACATTTGGTAGTGTGTATGTGTCCATGCTGTGGTCCATTTTGAGATGACTTTTGTGTGTGGTGTGACATAAAGAACTAAAGTAATCTTATTTGCATGTGGATATCCTAACCAACAATCAACTCAAGATAGGCAAGAGTCTGCCTGGCAAACTCCATTCATTCATTCACCTATTCATCCTTGAGGACCCAGCTTGGATAATTAAGTTATCCAGTGCATCTCTGATGTATTTGATGTCCACTTTCCTCCACTCTGATTGAACTTGCTTCTCCTCTGTGTCTTTGTGCATTTGCCTCTTGTTGAGAGTAAACCCTGTGTGATGGCAGTGTTTTATGTTGGGCTTCCCCATTAGCAGAGGAACCTCTTCATCTCCAGAGCCTCAGTGCCTGAAACCTAGTAGGACCTAAAATACTTGGGATTGAATTTGACTAAATGTCAACCTCTGTGAGCTTTGAACATCTCTTTCTCTCTTTTAAAATTTGAAACACACTAGCATTTGAAACAACAACAACAATAGTCCAGGGAACCAGCTTGTTCAGGAAAAGGAATAAATCATTCTAGCTGACAGGACCCAGATTTCTGCAGAGCTGCTTTGCAGCTTTTTGAGATAGACATATAAAAAGGGACAGTGATTTGATGGGGCTTGAACAGGGTGATGGATAACTGCTACAGACCTAATGAAACAGCATACCTACAAAAGCCTGGAAACCCTCAGATGACAACAGGCCTGCGACCAGGTCCACCTCTATTATTTACTCGCGGTCCTTCTGTGCTCTGTCCACCGAGGGCCTTCCTTGTCCCTGTTGATCGAGAGACGCGCCCTTTCTCCAACTTCCTGTCCTGCACACTTCCTGCTGTGGCCCGTGACACACCGTTTTTCTACTCCACAAGGTGAAGCAACCAGTGGCTTAAGGATTTATTTTAAATTTGCTGCAATAAAGGTTTGTTTATATTTCTTTGTAATCAGGTGAGAGAGAATCTAGCTCGCTTTCTCCACAGATATTTATTGAGGATTGAGTATGTATTAAACTCTATGCCCTATACCCTGTGGAAGATACACACACACACACACACACACACACACACAAACTTTTTTTTTTTTTTTTTCCGGTACGCGGGCCTCTCACTGTTGTGGCCTCTTCCGTTGTGGAGCACAGGCTCCGGACGCGCAGGCTCAGTGGCCATGGCACACACACATTTGAATGAGACCTGGCCCTTCCGCTACAGGAGGTTTTCAATATGTTTAGAACATTGATGAAAGGAGAAGAAATATTCCCCAATTCCCCCATGTGCCTCTGCAAAATCTGGTGAGATTTTCCCAAATCCAGCTGAGAAATAATTCCATATTGTCAATGTAAGCGGGATTCGGACAGCAGTGTATCTGGATATTGATCTTCCTCACTATGTCTTATGAAAAGCTTTTAAGTCAATCTCTTAAGGTTTGTTGTTTTGAGACTGGAACGGAAGGGCAGCAATGATCCTAGGATTCTCCCTCCTGAGGCTAACCTGCTCGGGAGGTTGAAACATATCAAACAGTAGGGATCAAATACATTCTCACGGTTTAAGAACGAGCTTTTTAATATCTACCTCTATGTCCTCACCTTTCCTCTAGTTTAAAACACACAGTGTGGGATACTGATCAGGCTGGGATTTGGAGCCACGAAGATCTGCGTTGGAATTTTGGGGCTGTGTGTCCTTGAGTACATGACACGATCTCTCTGAGCCACAGTTTCCTGTTTCATAGCAATGGTGTTCACACCTATCTCACAGGGGGGTCGTAAAGATTGACTGAGGAGTACGTAGGAGGTGTGCGGATCTAAGCCTGGTGCATAGTAAGCTCTTATTAGATGGCCATCGTTATTAACATTTTTGACTACTTTTGTGCTGACTGGAACTTGATTATGTTACACCTGTATGATCTCAACATAGCATTCTGTGCCTCACATAGTGTCCCTTGCTCTGATTCTCTTTTATGCTATAGATTTCTTATTAAAGGAATCACGTATTTCAGATACGGTCCAATGCGTCCCCCATTCCATTCACCTTCCCTCTTAAAGACATGTGCAATGTCCTGAAGTTGGTCTTTGTCCCCTAACCCATTCTTTAAAACTCACCTTTTGATCCAGGATCAGTTCAGTTCTATGTATTGCATTTGCTTGCACTGTCTTTCTCAGATTCTTCCCATCTAGAACGTTCTCTCCCACGCATTCCCTTTTCATGTCTTTTCTGACGGTGCCATTTGTGCAGTCCAGCTGGTTGTCTTGTATAATGTCCCGGATTGCCACGTGCCTGTGGTTTCCTCGTGGCCCGGGAGCCCCGGCCGGTGATGGGAAAGTGCAGCTGCAGATTCCTCTGCATTTCCTATACCCTTCCTGCTTTCTCTGTGACACCACATGTGCCACCCCATCTCTCAGAACCTGCTTTGCATCTCCCACGTGGGACTTGGATTTATTGTGCTGGGCTTTGGCATTCAGAAGGATCAGGACAGCTGAGGCCTTAGAGCAAGAGACGGAGGCAGTGGATTCCCAAGGGCTGTGAGGGCAGAAAAGCTTCTTTAAAGGTGGAAGTTAGGGAGAGGCATTGCTGGTGACCTCTGTTCCCAAAGCCAATCTGCTGGTCCAGTCCTGGGCCTCTGGCAGGCCCTTTCTAGACGCCAGGGATGCTCTTGGACGCAGTGTAGCCTTCAGGTAAGTAAGAAGTGCATTCTCTCCCTTCACCACCACCAGGTGGATCCCTCCTTCTCTCCATGTGTTATTATCTGGTGGTGCCAGAAAGCTGCTACTCTGCTGTTGCTTCTGTTATCACATTTATTGCCAGAGCAGTAGGGTCTATGGAGGGTTCCTGAATCTTTAAGGCGTCTCTGCATTTGGAGCTTGGTGCTCTCAGCCCCCAGTGGGAGGAGCCCTGAGCTCTGCTTTCTGCAGGCAGGGCAGCTCTCGTCCTCCGTGGGCAAGCCTCGGTTTTTCCCAGGTCATGCCGAGGACAAAGACTTGTGCTCAGACACCTGGCTGGTGGTCAGGGCCCACTGCATGCTTAGTGAGGCCCAATGCAAAATGTAAACGTGGGGCCCCTTATCTGAAATGCAAGGAAAAAATGCTGTAAAAGGCACGAAAACTCAAAGCGCCTTTCTTCTGTAGTCTCTCTTCTGACTTGTCATGATGTTTTCAGCTTGCTTATTGAATGTTTTTCCAAATAAAGAAACACTGACATTTTAAATTATTAGCCTGAATTTTACCATTCATCTTTATACTGCGTGATGCCAGCCTTTTTATTGTGGTCAAAACCACAAAACATAAAATTTACCATCGTAACCATTTTTAAGTGTTCAGCTCAGCAGTGCTAAGTACATTCACGTTGTGATCAATGCCAGTAATATAAGAACATTTAACTCATGCACAGAATCACTGAAATTACATAATTTGTTTTTCATAAAGCATACATGCAGGTGTATTGCATAGTTGGCAGAGCAGTGAAACTGCACAAAACTAACTCAGCTGTTTGTATCTTCTTGATGAGTGTGTGTTGTACCCACATGCCCTGCCTTTGACTTACTGATGAGTAAGGAAGGATTCAAAGGAAAAGGAACTATGGTTGCCTTATCTCTCCCTTCCCTTCTCTGCCTCCTTTATATTGTGTGTGGTTAACTACAGGAATTAACACGAGTAAGAAAGGATACAGTAGGACTCCTGCATCATTCCTGTTTCTTAGAATGTTACCTCCTTTCTGCATTTGAAGCAAGTTCTGGTTTGAATGCCAAGGGTGGTTTCTCAGGACTGTCAGCTCCTGTGCTCGGGGAGCATTCACAACAGGACATGGAAATGGGGCGAGGAGGACCCTCAGTGGACACAACGTTGCCGGGATCTCCTGTCCTCACACACATGATCCATTGTCCCATCAGACGTCACTTCCACAACACAAGCTCAAAGATAAATGATCAAGACAGTCAAAGCAGAGCCCTTGTGCAGCACAGGCCCTGAGTGCCTGCTCAGGTCACACACCCGTGGAGCAGGTCCTGCTCTTGGTTGACATTTTACACATGGTTGCAGGAAGGGAAGATTCTGGGGACTGCCTTGCTCTTGGAAGTTCTTAAATCAGACCACTTGGAATCTTGAAATCAGTCTCCCAAAGTCTGGCCCTGTCCCCACCTTTTTCCCTTTCCTCATTTCAATAGCTCTTTCGCTCTTATCCCAGATGTCATGTGGCAGCTCCAAGAGGTGGCACTGGATATGCTTTATTAATCAGAATACATTTAATTAATTCAAACTGTTTTGTGAATCACAGAACCACAATTTTCTAAGATGCGTAAAGCATGGGTTATCCAATGAATATTTTATTAAATATGTGCTGGGAGGTGCCTATTCACAACTACGACCTAAGAAGAAAGTTATCATCAGCCCATTTTACAGCTGAGGAAATAGAGGCCGAGGGCAGGTGAGGTGGCATTTGGCATTCCTCATTTACATTACAGATCCCCATATTCTGATTTCAGAGCTTTGTCAATAACCCCCTAATGTGATGGCCGAAAGAAAACTTCCTTCTCTGCCGAGTCACCAGTCCCCTTGAAGCAGTTCGTGTTTGAGCATTAAAACATACGGGTAGGGCTTCCCTGGTGGCGCAGTGGTTGAGAGTCCGTCTAACGATGCAGGGGACACGGGTTGGTGCCCTGGTCCGCGAAGATCCCACATGCCGCGGAGCGGCTGGGCCCGTGAGCCATGGCCGCTGAGCCTGCGCGTCCGGAGCCTGTGCTCCGCAACGGGAGAGGCCACAACAGTGAGAGGCCCGCGTACCGCAAAAAAAAAAAAAAAAAAAAGAAAGAGAAAAACAAAACATACGGGTAAAATGCAGTCTGGGTGTGAGGAACCAGGTGGTATCCAAGTGGAGAAAAGCACTCATTAGTTTGAAGGTTGCAAGTGGATTTCAAAAGTGGGACTGTCCCTTTCGCTTCCTTCTGGAGATGAAAGTGTACAGTTTTCACAACATATTTTTTTTCAAAAGCTACATGAGAAGCTTCATATTTTTCTTTAAAATGCAACATGCCACTCCCCATCACCTCTGTAGCTCCCCTGTGGTTGAACATTTTAATCAGCTGTTTTTGTGCTTTAAAGATTTTTCATTTGATTTACAACTTGTAGGAGTGGAGTGACAGTGAGTAATCAGGAAGAATGCCACACAGAGGACAAAAGGAAGGAGAAACACAGCGTTAATAATTTAGTTTCAATAACCTTAAAAGGTTTACTGTTCACTTTTAACCTTGTATCCCAAAAAGCAAGCTACTGCAGTGAATGAGAAAATTGTTTCTTTTAATTTGCAAGTCATTTATTTAAGTCCGCTTACAGGGACTGATGTATTCCTTAAACAAAAAGGTTGGGAAGCCACCGCAGCTGCTGGAGTCGATTCTGTCTATTTGAGGTTGCTTTGCCTTTGATGGGAAAGATCTTAGGGTTTAAACTCTGCAGAGATTCGCCTTCAAAATGTATGGATTATTATAGTGTCAAATTATTCATTTAATAGCATTTTACTTAGTGCTGGGCAAATCAAAAGAGACTCACCCTGGCAGAGAGGCAAGCAGGGAGCGGAAGTGACTGTTGTGAAGGCAAATTGACTAAGAGGTTTACAGGTGATATTTATTTATTTTTTATTTTATTTTATTATACATCTTTATTGGGGTATAATTGCTTCACAATGTTGTGTTAGTTTCTGTTGTACAACAAAGTGAATCAGCCATATGCACACGTATATCAGAGGGTGGGAAGGAGGCTCAAGAGGGAGGGGATATGGGGATACAGGTGATATTTAGAATCTACGGTCAAGACTCGGGACGGGCTGGGGCCAGGTTGGCGAGGAACTTTGAAACACTTGCCAACTAGAATTTTAACATCTCAGGATGACTGTTAAATTAGCAGAGAGATTTTTCACCCAGATCTCATTACCAGCCCTATTAAAACAATCCCTGTTGAACGTTGTACTACGCCATTGCCTAGAAAATTGTCAGGTGCGTAAAGGTGTACTTTGTTTCATAATTAGGGGGAGATGCATAGTCCAGCTACCATGGAAGAGCTAATGGCATATTTCTTTGGGGTTCTTCCTCATTAAAGAATATGTGCTGTAATAAATGGAACCAGTTTCTTGCTAGGATTCTTCTTTTGTTTCTGGTTTGAAGGAATTTTGTTTCTCAGTTTCTTGGGAAACATCGTGTGAACCTTCCTCCCTCGCAGTTGAGAGATTAGCCTCCTAAGATCGCCTTGTCTGATTCACCCTGAAGAACAAGAGAGGCTGAGATTATTTAGAAATCCAGAAGAAAGTTTACTAGATTCTTTCATTTTGATTTTAATATGTTAAATGGGCAGACCCGGCTGAAAGGGGGAATTAATAATTTCTAACCCTGCCTGGATTTTGATTTCTAAGGTGAACCTTTAAAGCGGTCTGTTTATCCTTCTCTAGGCCTGTGAATGTTGTATCTGCAGCTCTGCCTCTGCCCTTTGGCCTTCAGTACCGTTGCCGAATCTCTCCTCATCCCCAGTCACGACTTATTCCTGGGCTCTTAGTCTGGGCACCAGCCTTGACTTAATTTCTTCCAGTTGGACTCTCAGCTCTTTCGCCTGGAACTTTCTTGGATGCTTCAGCTCTCGTGTGAGCTTCACCTCCAGCCCATATTTGGCCCGGCTTCCTTGCTGTCTTGCCTTAGAAAGTGTTGGGCCGGTTTAAGTTACGTAGAGGAGCCCTTAATTAATTTCCAGACGCAGACCTGATCTTAAAATATCCTTACACTCTGTCATTCTTGGATGCCACTGATCACAGAACGAATCGCTTTTTCACCCTTCCCCTTCCCCTTTCTCCTCCTGCATCCCTAATGCTCCTTTGCCCCCTTCTTCCCCATCCTCCATGCCCTCTCCACCCTTAAGGGGGGGATCACATTTCCTGTTATACTTCTGTTGAAGGTCATTTTAAGGATGACTGTGATAACGAGTTGTCATTTCCAAAGATTTACAAAAGTATGGAGACTTGTACAAATGGAGCGTTTTTACATGTGTGGAAAGTGGTTTGTGCCCTTCCTGTTCTAAGAGTTGAAAGACAGCTTGCACCAGCACTGCGGGCACTCTCAGGTCCTTCGCACTCCCCGCCATCTCCCAGGTGATGATGTGGTATCTAGTCTGCCTTCCTGGAGAACGTGATGAGCACTTAGGGACAGTAGGGTAGTCGGGTGGCCCACCCCAGCCCGAGAGGGTGAGGTCTCAGGCAGGTCTAGAATTCAGGATTTCAGATTCTCATCCTCCATGGCAGAAACATTCCCTTCCCCCAGCGCACCAAATCTTATCACCCACACTCTTCTGAGGAATAAGAATGATGCTTTGATGGGTAATTACTGGAGGTTTCATAATGGCAGAAGTCACTTGTCCAAAATATAGTTAAAGAAGAAACAAATATGTATTTAAAATGAAGAAGAATGCCATCGACTGGGGGTGGGGATAGAGTTTAAACGTGACGTTAGCTCAGAACATGTGGACCGGAGCAATTTCCTCTAAAGTGTGATTGGCTGTGGTGTTAATCGCGATGTCCACGGTCAAGGAAATCACCATTGTGGTTTTCACATGGGAGGGAAGTCAGAGTGCCTTGTTTACATTACTGCCATTTAAAAAACATTTAAAACAGCTATTCTGCTAAATAAACATTCAAGAGCCTAAAGGATAAGCATATCACTTAAACTTCTTAAGACTAAACTTTCCAAACCATTTCCTGCCAGAGGGACCCAACAGCAAAATTGCAAACTCTGTGCCCCGAGATGAGATAGGCCGAATTAGATTAAGCCGCTTAACTGTTGACATGTCTATTGATCTGGGTTCAGTGCAGTTTCCTGTCCCTGCCAGCAGTCAGATTGCTGTATACAATAACACAGTGGCCTGGTTTATGTGAAACTGGGGACTCCAAGCATCAATTACTCCAGGAAGGCAGTGGCACTGGGAGATAAGGTTAAGCTGCTTGCAGTGATTAAGACCGCAAAAATCCAAGCAACACATTTGCTGTCTAAAATGTTGCTTATAAATTTGACAGTGTTCCAGTTATAACATTTCCAAAGAGATCATCCAGTGTTATTCTCTGCAGGTAGTAGTACAAATAGCATTATGAATGGTTATTGTTAAAGCAGTGTAACCCACTTGCTCAATTTCATGCATATTTCTTAAATATTTGCATAAAGAGATTGAATTGGGTGGCAGGACATCAAAGGTTTCGTGGCGTCATCTTAGACCACGGCTGTGCCCACATGAGAGAATACAGGTAGTGCCAGAAATAAGTGTCAGCCATTTGACATGGATTTTTTCCTCTTTTTGGAGGACCAGTTGCGTAGATTGCGTCAACTAACCTTCTTTGTATTTCTAATACCTACTCATGTTTTCAGAGAGCACTTATTTTCCTAAATGCTAAATACTACATCTTTAATGCCAGAAGCGTGGAGAATACAGAAAGGCACAGTGTAAAACACAAGTATCACCTTCAGTGATGATTGGTTTGTGGCTTTGGATAGCGTATTTCATGTGTTATTCTTGAATACGTTTCTCTCCCTCTTCCCCTTGCCTCCCCACACACGTACACACATGCAGACATTTCTCTTCACTAAACGCTCATTTAATTGTGCATATGATTTGTTTTCATTTTCTTTCTTTCTTCTCTCTGGTTAAAGGAAATGTGGCTTTTCCTGTCTTCAAACATTATGGAAAGGAGAGTAATTGAGCATATGTTTATATACTTCTGTAGAGAGTGACAGAAGGGCATTTTTATAATCCATGAAGTTGGAACTCTTCAAAAATTCTTGATGGATCAGCTCTTTGAGGCTGTTCACACAAGTTGTTAAGTATCATACTTAAAATGCAACTCCTTCTTCTTGTAAGAGACATTCACATGGCAAATTCCATGCTTTCTGGTAAGACATATGTGCTAAGAATTGGATAAAAGGATAAGTTTTTTGAAAGTGACATTTCAGTATGCTTATCATGACATTTTATGTATTTTTCAATATGTGTATTTATCTCAGAAGTATCTCCCTTACTTTATTACAGGTAGAAACAGAGTTTCATGTAAAACTTAGGAAATCCCTTAAATGTGGCACTGATGAAAACCAGACCTGGAAATTTGACAAGTCTGGGTACATTTTACTAATTTAATTGTACTTTCCAGGTTGACCTGCTGAGATCGGCACCATCCTCAATAAGGCTTTGCAACATTCACACCATTCTTTTCCATTTGATACCCTCCAAGAATGACGCAAAATGAATGCATTTAAAGTATTTATTATGCATTTATTAAATGCATAAAACTATGCATTTATTGGCATAGTTTTAGGTTTTATCTTTTAATGAGGTTTTAATTGGTCTTATTGCAGGGTTTATGCAAGGTGCCTGGAATGCCAATAGGTGAGGGGGACCCAATAAGTCAACGGACCTTTAATGCTAACATGACATCTGTCAGCAAAGCTCGTGTGTTAGCTTCCTCGCTGGGCTGATCCCTAAGGGAAACCAAGCCTGATCATTTGAGGTTTTTCAAAAAGTAGCATAAACTCTCTGAAGTGCTGAAAACTCATCTCATAGTTTTCCTTTCCTGAAAAGTCCTGACTTGGTCAAGTTTTTAATTATCTTCGAAATGTCACTTTCTGCTATTAGACTTCTCCCGAGGAAGAGTTGTTTAAAGGCCCGTCTGTATATGATACTTGCAGGCATTCATTAACGGAAAACCAATGTAGACAACCACAGCTTTTTCCCCTTTGGATGATGGTGGTGGCAGCCAGAAGGAAGGGCTAGTGGGAGACCCACGGGCTGGTCTCTCTTGTGTGCACAGAACAGACACACCTTCCTACCCACCCCACTTTGCTTGAAACCGCAGACTCCTCTGTGGTCAGTTTAACTTGTCAATGACGATGGGGAAGGAAGAATTGCTGAATTCTTTCATACAAATTGCATGTATGGCTAGATTAATAATGCCAGTGACTTCACTATCGCTTCTGAAATCATAAACACCCACCCCACTCCCAATTTGTAGACCCCGAAGGGCTATAAATTAGGGCACTCTACTTAATCAAAAGAGTCCATGTACAAAAATCATCATGAAAAGTTACCCTGTAAAAAAAAATCACAGTAGGTTGGGAAAGGTATAACAGAAAAAAATCAGCAGTTTGTCATCATCAAATGAAGCAGTTCTGGGATGTGGAGTACCAGTGGCTGCTTTCCATCCTGTCCCCTGAACTTCTGGTTTGTCCTTTGACCTTATCCCTGTTATTTATGTAACCATCTTATCTCTCCCTCAGGATGTGAGCCCTTGAGAGCCTCTCTTGACGTCCTCTACACATAACCAGACAAACAGGAGGCCTGCACTTAGCGCCCTCAGTAAACATGTACTTGAATCAAGTTAGGCCAACAGGTTTTCTAGGTCTGAGTGGGGAGTAGGGAGTCAGGATGAAATAAAGGTGGGCTTCATCTGATGGAAGACCCTGGGCAGTTTTGTAAAGGCCTGAGGTCGTGTGAAGAATGAGAAGCCAAGGAAATTTTAGGTTGATTTAAGATGATTTTAGGAGTGGGATAGAAGAGGAACATTGGAGATGAAAGGGCTTTCAGGAAGAATGTCCCGATGGGTCTGATGCACCTGAGGTTGGAACAGTGTTGATGGAGACACATCTCTTTCATGGACTCTTACAAGAGCTTCCTAACTGGTTTAGTCATGAGTTTCTGGTCCCTCCAATCCATCCTCAGTAATATGGGGGTTAGCTGATTCATGAATAGCCTTTCTTAGCCACGCCCCCCCAATTAGCTAAAGGATCATATCTAGACATCTCAGCCTCTTACAAGGAACTGAGGCCCATCCATGGTCCATGATCCTCTCCTCCCACTGTTGTACCCCACACCCCCTGTGAACCCTACCACCCACTTTCCCATCGTTCCCTCCTCCACGGGGGGCTGAAGGACATACAGGACATGTCTTGGTCTTGTTTCCCTTATATATTTTTTTTTTCTTCCAGTTCTATTGAAATATAATTGACATACAGCACCGTATGAGTTTCAGGTGTACAGCATAATGATGTGATTTACATACATCATGAGATGATCATCACAGTAAGTTTAGCAAGCATCCATCATCTCGTATGGATACAAAATAAAAGAAATAGGAAAAAAAATTTTCCTTGTGATGAGAACTCAGGGTTTGCTCTCAACTTTCATTATATAACATGCAACAGTGTTAATTGTATTTATTGTATCGTACATTACAAATCTAGTACTTATTTATCTTATAATTAGAAGTTTGTACCTTTTGACCCCCTTCATCCAATCCCGCCTCCCTCAACGCCCTGCCTCTGGTAACCACAAATCTAGTCTATTTTTCTATGGGTTTGTTTGTTTTGGAAGTAGAATTGACCTACAGCACTGTTAGTTCCTGTTAACAACGTAGTGATTCGATATTTCTATACATTTCAAAATGCTCACCACGGTAAGTCTAGTTACCATCTGTCACCATGCAAAGATATTACATAGTTATTGACTGTCTTCCCCACACCATACATTTTATGCCTGTGATTCATTTGTTTTGCATCTGCAAGTTTGTACCTCTTAATCTCCCTCACCTATTTCTTGTCTCCCTTATGTTTAACATTTTATGGTTATACCTTGGGAGTTATTTCCCTACCTAAGTGAGGGCCTTGTCTGGATATCTTTCTAGCCCTCACAGCCTAGCAGAGTATTCTCACTTTTAATGATGGAAACAAAAAGCTGGAAAAAAGAAAGCAGAGAACAAAATAATGATGCTCATTTAGGCTAGAAGAGATGGCCGTCAGGGATCAGGCTAGAACAATGTGGACATTACAGGGTCACTTAGGGAGGCAGCCACAAGGTCCAGAAGAATGAGCTTAGATAACAGGACTTCACATCCCGATGTGAGTTTATTAAAGAGGTTTTAAAAATATATTTTGGCGAACTGTGGGACTCTAGGGCAATAAAGCCATGGGGGGAGGAATGATAATTTTGAGTGTTGGATTCCCCAGCATGGTTCATCTGACAGTGTCCTAAATTCAGCTAGGATGATGGTGATTTGAGCACACTGCAATAGGAAACACAAGAATGGGACGAGTGGGCAGAAATATACATGGGAGCAAAATATAGAGCAAAAATATTTGGGAGCAAAAAAGAAAGGTAGTCTAGGGCACTGACAGATTCTAAAGAAATAACATCTTACATGGAACACCAAAAAGTGGCCTTTTCTGATGATGGAAAAGAGGAAACTCAGCATCTCCAAACTCCTGACAGCAGGAGTGGGGAAGGAGCTTCGGGTAAGGGGAGAGGGGCTGCTAATAGAGAAGTGGGCTCTTGGGAAAGGGACCAACATCTCTACTCAGTTTCCCAACTGGAACTCTGCTTCCTGCTCTTTTTTCTTCTTCCTCCCTCCACCCCTTTCTGCTTCGCCTTTGTCCTCACCCCTCCCCAGATTCTAAGCATTTCTAAGTGCGCAGTCATCTCCTGATATCAAGACTCTGATCTTAAAGAGGATACACATACTTTGGAGGAGCTGACTTGGCAGAGGGAAAAGGGCCTGCTCAGACTTGGGGTCCCATGGGCCCAAACTGGGCCGTACTCAGTGACTTCCTGTCTTGAGTACCCGGGATTTGTACGGAGATACACATTTCTGTATCTATGGGTTGGGAGTGATTACACTGACGTCACCGAAGGTTAAGAATTAGGGGTCAAGAGCAGAGAAGGAATGTTTATGTGTGCTTATAATGTGCCAGTCAGAGGCCGAAGGGCTGTGCATGCATTCTCTCTCTTTCTTTCATTGTTAAAGTATAGTTGATTTCCAATGTTATGTTAATTTCTGCTGTACAGAAAAGTGATTCAGTTATACATATATATACATTCTTTTAAAAATATTCTTTTCCATTATGATTTATCATAGGATATTGAATAGAGTTCCCTGTGCTATACAGCAGAACCTTGTCGTTTATCCATTCTATATGTAATAGTTTGCAGCTGCTAATCCCAGACTCCCAATCCACCCCTCCCTCAACCCCCTCCCCCTTGGCAGCCACAGTCTGTTCTCTATGTCCATGAGTCTGTTTCTGTTTCATAGATCGGTTCATTTGTGTCATGTTTCAGAGTCTCCACATAAGTGATATCATATGGTATTTGTCCTTCTCTTTCTGACTTAACGTCACTTAGTATGATCATCTCTAGTTGCCACCAGATGGCGTTATTTCATTCTTTTTTATGGCCGAGTGGTATTCCATTGTATATATGTACCGCATCTTCTTTATCCATTCACCTGTCAGTGGGCATTTAGGTTGTTTCCATGTCTTGGCTCTTGTGAATAGTGCTGCTGTGAACATAAGGGTACATGTGCATGCGTTCTCAATCCTCCTGACAGCCCTGTGAAGCAGGCATTCAACAAGATCACACACATGACCACCTTGACACAGCAAGTAGAAAGCAGTACACTGTTGCCTTCTCCTAATAGTGGGGAGAGGGGATCACAGCAGGTCTGGCACTACCCCTCACTCACTCCCTGTGTTGAAAAACTAAGTCAAGAGGAAATGGTCAGTTTGTGAATGGCCATTGTGGACTGAATTCTAGTTTTCTTGGGGATCAGGGGGTTGGGGTCATCCCAGACCATTGCAGGTCCTGGGAAAGGAGTCCAGGCTGTAGCCACAGTGGCACAGAGGTGGGTCACTTCTGTTTCACAGTCACAACATCTTCACAGGTAGCAAGTATGTGCTAATTAATATCTATTATGTCAGTCATGAGAGAATGATAAACTATTTCCATTTTGTACTGCCGGGTAGATCTTTCCTCATTGTGTATGGAGGAGCCATAACAAGTTGAGCTGTTTCAGGTGTTACAGGAGCCCTGGGCTTCCAAGCAGAGGTGGTACCCTACCAGAAATACTTTCTGTCTCCTCTGGTCTCATCAAACGCCTCCTCCAAAATTCACAAGCAAAACATGTGGGGCAGTCCACCCATGAAAGAGCCATTCTGATTTAAGTTTACATGTCAATGAGGTTGTAAACCACAACCTTCCTGAACAGAGTAAAGAAGCAAAACCCAAATACTCTTAGTATTGTTCCAGTTTCTCTTCTCTTCACCACCTCCAAACACACACACACGTGGACAACACATATGGGCTCGCACATACAACCCATCTTTACATTTATCATGGTAACAGAAGTGACAGGCGAGATATTTTCTTATACGTTGGGAAATCCTTAGTCCTGGTCCTGCATTGAGCACATCGCAGACAAAGACAATATCATGCAGATGTTCACAATTTGGTATGAATTCTAAAAAATCCTTCTATCCTTGCAATATGTGGATAATTTTAGAAAGATATATAACTTCAGTGAATCTAATCTCCACTAGGGAGGATTTTTGGTAACTGAGGCTGAAGGTTACATGTGACTGATAATCAAACTGGGTACCCATTTTGGATTTCTGTCCATGACTATCTCACCTAATATAGTTTTATCATTACCACAACTTTGTGGTAAAAATGAGAATGTTAATGATAACTAATAATAACTAACATTTGTTAAGTGCTTTCTTGTGCAAGAATTTGCATGCATTTTCTCATTTTGCTTTTGCATCATCCCTGGGAGGTGGGCACTTTTTTTAAACCATTTTACAGCACACAGAGTTTACAGAGACTTAGAGAGGTGACTCAGCCAAGCTCCCACGGCCACTAAGTGGTTGAGGCAGCATTTGAACACGGGTCCCTCTGAATTTGGTTTCTTCACTCTTGGTTAAGAAAACGGAGTTGAGAACTATTTCCCCTATTTATAAAAGATGTTAAATGTTTACTCCCATGGTAGTTCTTCCCCAATACATTAATATTAAACATTAACTTAATTTTGTTTTCATTTTTTTAAATTGGAGTATAATTGCTTTACAACGTTGTGTTAGTTTCTGCTGTACGATGAAGTGAATCACCTATACGTATACATATATCCCCTCCCTCTTGGACCTCCCTCCCTCGCCCCGACCCCCATCCCACCCATCTAGGTCATCACAGAGCACCAAGCTGAGCTTCCTGTGCTCTATAGCAGGTTCCCACTAGCTGTCTAACTAATATAAGTTATCTCACAAAGAACAGAGTCGGCCAGGCTTTGCTTCTCAGAACCCTTCTCTTCCAGGTCCAGATTCTAACCCTGGCACTGACAACATCTCCATGTAAATTCCACCCCTCCTTCACCTCTAGACTATTTAATAGCATATTAAAAGAAGCTAAGTAAGACTGAATCCTTTTGGCTCCCAATAACTACATAATCCTCCAACTAAATATTCTGCTAGACTTTTGATGAGAAGATGTTTCCTGTGAAATGAAGTTTGTTTCTCATGAAAACAACCAGTGCATTCATATATTCTTCCTCTCTTGACCCAAGAAATGGAATTTAAAGGAATCTGGGATTCTTAGGTTACTGAAGTAGAAAGAAAATCTGAAGTCATTTTTTTTTCCTTCTAGTTAATTTTAAGTGACAGGATTGAAGTTTGCTTTGTTTTACCTCTTTTTTTTCCGGGAGGGGAGGTGTCAAAATATCATATGTGAACATCTAGTTTGCATTAAAATGGTCATCCTCAAATATTGCTTTTCCCCTTTAAATGTTCCTATATATCAGACAAGTATATTTCTGAAATATGGTCAGTAAAGGACCGATTGCTGGGTGCACATACCCAGCTGTCCTGAGAGGGGTACCTTGGAACCATCACGTCCTGCCATCTTTGCTGCGTCTCTTCTCTGCTTTGTCTGTTATCTGTAACCTGGTACAAAATGAAACTCACAAGAAATCAGCCCTACGTGAGCCTATGCCATGAGGTGTGACGTATTAGTAAACGACCTTGTTAAAGACGTATTTAAAGGCCTGGCAGCCCCTGGTGGTGTTGGCAAGGATTTTGAAGACTTAAGACAAAAGGGTCATAGTTAGTAATGTTAGATGTGAACTCAAAAATATTACTGTTCTCATCTTGAATAACTGAATAAAGAGTCATGCAAAGCCTCTGTGATTTGGTTCAGTGTCCCACATTCGGGCCACCTGCAGGCAATCTTCACTTATGCGTCATCCTTATGGGCAGTTACATTTCTTTGCTAAAACACTTCTTTAATGAACGCTGTTATTTGCACTTTAGAGGATGGCTCATTAGCCCTGTTTTGACTTGCGTCCGTGAGAAAGACTGAGTTTTTTTAAAATGTTACATACACAGAAGGAAAAAAGTAAATCTTATGTTCACGGCTATGTGTTTCTAAAAAATGCAATTCTGGTGATTTATAGCCAAAAGCAGCTCATTAATTAGCAAGGGTACTTACGATTGTTTTACACCATAGAGAATATTCAAGCTTTGAAAAATTGGAGCAATACGTTCTTCGCATGAGAATCCCAAACATATTTTGTCCAGAGAGAGCTCATTACTTTTTTTCTCTTATAAAAAGTTAGACCACTGCCTCTTTTAACATCAAATTTCTATTTTCTGAAAAAAAGGACTTTAAAAAAACATCAGATATTTGAACTTTTCTGATTTATGTCATCTTAAAAGCTACGATCATACTGGTTATTTTTAAAGTTGGAATTCAGAAATTTGAAATGAAACCCTTTTGATATATATCAATTGGAAATTCCTATAAGGTTTACTGTGTGTCTTTAATAGTGTGTGCTTTGGGGGATTTGTAAAAACGGGAGAAAATCATCTTTTCTTGGTGAAAGAGAAGGTGGAGCATGCATTTAACCCTTTGGTGACTCTAGGCCTTATTTATGTAACCAGCTTTGTCCTGAGAGTGAAACTCAATCCGTGGTGTCCCAGACTATGGTGACCTCTGACACTCCCTCCCTCTGAGGACCTGGCGTTCTCCACCCACTCAGGAAATGCTTTTACCAGGAACCCCACGGCTGGCCTTTCACTTTCTCTAGTCCATTACTTGTTTACATTAAATTAGCTTGCAGAAGATCAGTCCCACCTCCCAGCAGTTAATGTAAGGGTTGCTATTGAAAACACTCACTGCTGTGCTTATTTTTATCTATTTTATTATTGAACACTTTTCTTTTTACCCAAGAGATGCAA
Source organism: Lipotes vexillifer (assembly GCF_000442215.2). Lineage (NCBI taxonomy): Eukaryota > Metazoa > Chordata > Mammalia > Artiodactyla > Lipotidae > Lipotes > Lipotes vexillifer. The sequence goes on along the minus strand of NW_006799027.1, from coordinate 1,062,355 downwards.
AACAAACAACCATCTGAATGAGCACTAATCAGAAGACTAAATCTTAATGAGGTATGAGTCCCTCTGTAAGATAAAGGGGGAATCTATTTTAGGAGCGAATTGCTGATGTAAGCTTTATAAGTCTTGTTTCTCCAGTTAAACTGCAAACAGGGAGACCCTACCTGTCCCAACTCTCCTGCTACACAGACCAGCAAGCACACCTGCGGGCACTCACACACCGTGGCAGATGGTGGTTTCAAACTGGGCGCAGCGCAAGGGACAGCTGGATGCCTGTTGGTTGATGAAACTGTGTAGACTCCCGCGTCGATCCTCTTGAATTACACGGAGATAGCACAGGTTTTCTCTAATCTCAGGAGGAACTTCCTCCAGAAACATACAAATGGGACAGGCCTGGACCTTGACAGGTTCCCAATAGCAGAAGGAGGGGCGTAACCAGGGCTTTAGGGGCTCACACAAGGCAAATGTCACCTGTTTCCTGCTTACAGACATTGCTGGATTTGCTGGAACTCTGTCACGACAGCCAATGTGAGCCTTAGTCTTGTTTCACACCCTGGTTACTAAAGATCTGCGATTAACAGCCAGGGGGCGATAGAGCTCTTGACCCGCCAGCACGCTGTTCTGCCCTCGTGGTCTCTGGGCCATCACGGAGGCGCGCGTCTGGGTCCTTTTCAGGCACAGCCCCCTCTCACAGCTGCTCCTGGACCACCCCCCTTCTCCTCTCTCCCATGAGCCTGAAGTAAGCGTCCCGTGAGATGCTGCATGGGATTGACCATCAAGTTATGTACCTGTGCGCAAGTCCTCTCCATCATACTGTCCTCCCTCGCACCCCACCTGCCACCGTGCGTGCGGCTGCCCCTCCTCCCATGCTCAGCATCAGTCCTCAGCCGCAGCCCATCGGGGTTTGTTGACAGTAGCCCTCAGATGCCCAGCCCCGGGGGGTGGGGACTCCACCCAGGGCAAGTGCCTCCTCCCGGTCCAGTAGCCAGAGCAGAAACAAGCCAGAGCATCCTTGGGATCTGCTGCCTTCCCTGGACCCTAGATGAGGTTTCAAAAGCGGGGAGCCCTGAGGAACAGCATCAGGAGGTGAGTCCTTGCGTTTCTCCAAGATCTGGTCTCTGCTTCCTTCAGCGCTTCACCCGGGCTTTGCCTTCTCTGCCCCGCTGCCCTGTTTCCCTCCCTTTCCCGTTTCTTCCTCAGCACTCCGTGTCCTTCCCCAAAATCCAAGCCTTTGCATCTGGCAGCTCACCAGAGTCCTAAGTGATGACTGTTCACGGATTTACTTCTGAAAACGGATCAAGAGAATAGAGTTGGAAGAGTTTGTTTTTTTTATTAAAAAAAAAAAAATTTTTAAAAAACACTACAGAAAGATTTGAATACTTTATTAACTTTTTTTCTAATACATTGAAAAGTTTTTCCTCATGATACCCGGCCTATGTAGCATTTCAAGAGAATTTAGGCCAACATAGGGATATTTTAAACTTGAGTTCAGATATCAATATAACAGACTAAATACAGTCAGGTTAGGCAAGTTCAACAAGCAAGCGTTATAGTTCTCAGCCCCTGCTGATTCTCACCTGAAAGTTACAGTGACTTCAGCATCAGATGTCTCTTAGTTGAGAAATAGAAAATCAAAGATGTTTTTTCCATTGTTAAATATATAACACAGCTAATTGATTTCACTGGAGCCCTGAGGCTGCTGTTGATGAAATGCGCTTATGATGCAAAAGGTTTACAGTGTGTTTTTTCCAATTATTTTGAAGATGGTTGTCCCCAGACTCAAATTATGCCGTGCATTTATTTGCCGTAATGATGCTGGTACAATCATTTTGCTTAATTATGGTTGACTGTCTAAAACTGCCTTTCCCTCAAGTCATTGAAAGTTTTATTGGAGTTCTTTAATATGATTGTAAAAATTAATGGGCTTGTAGTTAGATAGAAGAGAAGCACATCCAAAGTTTGCCAAACAAACAGTTTTTCTACTTATAAAGTTACATTTCTGACTATATAGATGCCAGAAATATACATGGCATGAGCTGAAAAATCTTATGCTGGCTAAAGTCCACGTCAAGAAAGGTAATTTGAAAATTAATCCAGATCCTCCTGTAATTTTCATTGTTATCATCATTGAAATCAATACCATCAATAAATGTTGATATACCAAGTTTTACTTTCCATAACCCCTTCCACTTTCTACATGAGATCTAGGATTAGTCAATACATTTACTATTCGGAAACCTCTAATCAAGGGATAGAACTCTAATTATGAATATGATAACTACAATCTAGCTGCCATTGATTTTTTTAAAATTTATTTATTTTATTTATTTTTGGCTGCATTGGGTCTTCGTTGCTGCATGCAGGCTTTCTCTAGTTGCAGCGAGCGGGGCTACTCTTCACTATGGTACGCAGGCTTCTCATTGCAGTGGCGTCTCTTGTTCCAGAGAACGGGCTCTAGGCGTGCAGGCTTCAGTAGTTGTGGCACGAGGGCTCAGTAGTTGTGGTTTGCAGACTCTAGAGCGCAGGCTCAGTAGTTGTGGCGCACGGGCTTAGTCGCTCCGAGTCATGTGGGATCTTCCCGGACCAGGGCTCAAACCCGTGTCCCCTGCATTGGCAGGCAGATTCTTAACCACTGCACCACTGGGGAAGTCCCGCTGCCATTGATTTTTTAATCATGAGAGGTGTCTTTGACTTATTCAGAACATTCTTTAAAATAGATCAGACATCTCCCCAAATTCTCTTGCATATAAACAAAATATATTCACATCATTCCTATTTCATAACTTGAGTATACTTTCTACTGTAGCAAAATCAGTCATTGCTAGATCAGCGGAACTCAGATGTGTGGATTCCAGGCGGTGATTTCTCTGATGATATTTGGGAATGCTGTGGCTTCAGAAGCTTTGCAGATGATGAAGAAGACTAGGAGTCATGGGGAGTTTTACCTCAGAGGTGCCATTCATTTGATCTGAGTCTAGGAGAATTTCTCTGGAGGAGCTGTTGGCGATTAGTCCATTTTGGCTTCATTCTTCAGGTGCTTGGCTCATACATTGAAGCATTTTGCTGTTCTATCTCTTGGTAGAGTCAGAGGGAAACAGAGCTCCCTTTCGCATTATAACCACCCCAGAAGGACATTCAAAATTAGGTTGTCCTGTTGTCTTGACACAGGAGAAACTGGAGATGTGTCCCGTGGGTTTGCAGATGACAGCAGGGCCTGGGCAGTGGGGAAGGCAATGTTAGAAATCCCTGCCTTGGTTGTCATCAAATGCAGACCTTGGTGGATTCCAGCTCTGGCCCCTCAGAATGACAGACATTCTGTTTCAGCCGGCTCAGGATGGCCACTGTCACTGAGAGAACTCACTCTTTTCTTTTTTTCTGGATCTAAGCCATTTGTCTTTTATGTGTGTTATCACAATAAGAGAAACTGAATCATGTATTATGGCTTAAATATTGCCAGGAAAGTAACATATTAAACACATATTTCGACTATTTTCCTTTTTCGTCTTCTGTCATTAAATTGGAGATAAACTCATAAATGATAAGTAATGGATTCTTTGATGTAATTGCATCAATGCATATAAGCAGTGCCACCATATGCAAAATATCATTTGAAATAAAAGGAAGAGAAAGTTTGTCTTGTTGAGTTTTCAGATATGTTGGGAAGGAGTTTGGTCTCCTGCCAAGGCCCTGGTTCTGGATCCACTGTGTGAGGTCACTTAGCTTCTCTGTTTTAGTCTTCATTACACAATGTGATGTTTGGACAAGAGGTGATGCTTTCTTCTTCCAAAGAGTGGATATCTCAATCTTTGTAAGCTCTTTCTCGCTTCTCATCTGTAACATGGTAAAGGGATGTGTAATGAATATGCTTGAAAAGTCTTTAAATATTTTGGAAGCTTTCTGGCCTTTCTCACCAACAGCAGCAATGCCCTGGGGCGCAGGTCCCCATCCTTCAGCTTCACGTCCCTAGCTACCCTAGTTAATACCCGGCACACCCAGCATGAGTGAGCATTCAGGGAGTGTCTGCTAAATAGACCACACTTCTCCCCTTTGAATTTTTAGGCTGAAAGACCCTGGATCCTGACTGTGGGATACTTACATGAGTCTCTTGATGATTAAAATGCATTTTTAAAATTAATTCCTTTTACTATAAAAATGGATTCATTTTATTTTAAATTTATTTTTGATGTATGAAAAGGCATTTTATTTCTAAAATTATTTTAATGAATTTTATTTTTAAATTAACGTTTAATGTATTCTATTTTTAATTAGTTCATTTTCTCTTTTAATTTTATTTTTATTTAATCTCTTGATGTGTAAAAAATTAATTTTCTTTTCTAAGAGTAGAGTTGACATTTTGGTGTACATTTTGTTAAAATCTATGGATTTTAACACAGAGAACCACAGAAGTCAGTTTTACTCTACGTTGATTTAAAATTTAAAAAACAAAGTCTCCCCTTTTGAAAGCGTCACTGTCAGCACTCTGAAGAGAAGAACCAGCAGCTGGAATTTCTCTCTCCAGAATACGCCAGCCCTCTTAATACATGTGGCTTTTCGTTTCTTTCTAATTTTAAATTATGTTTCTCTTTGGTTTTCCAATAATTTATTTAAATGAAGTTTTACTTATGCTGAGCTAAGGGTCTTCCTTTGTTGTAAAATATTGTTTTCAAATAATGAGAGGATACCTGTTTTCTTCCCAGAAGGTTCTCACAGTGGAAATAGAATGTGATTTATCAGCATTTCCTGAACAGCAGCTCCTGACAATAGTATTAGTGGTAGCAGTCACTGAGTGCACTGTGTGCGTCGTGACTTGACCTCATACTCAGAGCTCTCTGCAAGTAGGTGAGCGCGTCCTTTGACAGGTGGGAGATGAGAGACGTACAGCATAGTCATTTCTGGTGTCAGAGACCAGACTGGAACCCAGTTCTCCCTCTGTCTCCAAACTCACACTTTTCCTATTCCAGGCTGTCTCCCGTGATCAGATACAGGGCTTAGAGATAACTTGGCAGGTGTGTGTGTCTGTTGCACACACAGACACTCACACATCTATTGGAGGGAGAGAAGGGGAAGCTTGCCAAGAAGCTGCCAAAGAGTTTGTTCAACGTCTGCCCTGTTCAGGAAAGAGCAGAGACTGATGCAGGGACAGCCACACTCGTCCTGACACCTGCGTTGACCTCGCAGCCAGCTGAAAACTGTCTGCTGTTGTGGTCCTTCTGTCTGTCTGGGGCCGTGGTTCCATGATGCAGCAGGAGCCTCGGGGTAGACAGAGGCACAGTAGCCTACCAACTAATGCTTTGTCCCTTCCTTCCTGTTGTCACTGTGCGGGGTCTACTGATACTCAGCCCCCTAGCTAGCTCGTTTATTGCACATCTAGCTGAGCAGTTGGACTAGTCCCGATGAGCTGTCAATACCTTATTGGAATTCAGTAGGTAGCAAGCTGTGTGATGGATGAGCAGAGGGCAGCTAACAATTTCCTTTTTCTGAGACAGGCTGAGGCTCCTCAACTAGAGATGAGCAAATAGCAGATAGGTCCCATGTACTGACACAAATTCCTTTCCTGATGTGTTTCTTCTCTCCAGCGAGGTTTTAACTCCCTACGTTTTGGGCAGAAGTTCCACAGGGCAGCAGCCATGGTTTTACTGTTTGTTTTTTGTTTTTAAGTTTATTTTATTGAAGTAAAGTTGATTTACAATGAGGTGTTAATTTATACTGTACAGCAAAGTGATTCAGTTATACATATATATACATTCTTTTTCATATTCTTTTCTATTATGGTTTATCACAGGATATTGAATATAGTTCCCTGTGCTATACAATAGAAACTTGTTGCTTATCCATTCTGTATATAATAGTTGGCATCCGCTAATCCCAAACTCCCAATCCATCCCTCCCCCACCCCCCTCCTCCTTGGCAACCCCAAGTCTGTTCTCTATGTATGTGAGTCTGTTTCTGTTTCATAAATAAGTTCATTTGTGTTATAGTTTAGATTCCACAAATAAGCAATATCATATGGTATTTGTCTTTCTCTTTCTGACTTACTTAGTGTGATAATCTCTGGGTCCACCCATGTTCAGTAGCCATGTTCTTTTTTTTTTTTAATTAATTTTTATTGGAGTATAGTCACTTTACAATGTTGTGTTAGTTTCTACTGTACAGCAAAATGGGAACGAAATCCAAAAAAGGGGAGATACATGTATATGTATATCAGCCGTATTCTTTTAACTTCCACTCCCAATAAGGGAAAATATCGCCCATCTCTCAGTAAGTTAACTGTCTGCAGGAAATCTATGGTTTGCTTTTCCTGTCGTTAAGAGGTTTGGAAGTCAACACTCTTAGGGGCTCACTCTTCCTGACCCGAACTTCAATGGGTGACATTAGACCAGTGACTCAGCCTGTCTAAGCTGTACTCCACGAAAGAAGAATCGTGATTCTCCCTGTCTCCTGGGTTGATTTGGGGATTAAGTGAGACAATGTATAAACTGCTTAACATAGACATAAGTTTTTACTGTCATCACTATTTGTAACAAAGATCCACACAATCATAGCCTGAAAGATAGTTCATTTATAAAATTCCACTTTTTTTGAGCAGGTCTTTACTTATCAATCCCGTTTCGTGGCTGTCTTGATTTCCTCGCCTCAGTGAAATTCAGGATATACACATAATGTTCAGGAATCACTAGACCAATTTTTCATGGATTTAATATTCGAACTTTTGATGAGGTCTGCTGTTGCTACTCACATTTGAAGGGTAGTCTTTGTTGTTAAAGAACGTAGGAGAACACCAGGGTGAACTAGGCTGTAACTAAGAGCTCACACCCTCTTTTGACCCAGCTACTGATTCTCCTGTTACGTAATCAGGAGAATTAACTCACAAGAGAAAGTTTGCATCCTCTGTTCTCAGAAGTACAAGAGGGGTGCTTTATTCTCACGTTGTTATTTGGGCTTCCTGAACATGACAGGCAGCCTTTGCTGACAGGTAACTGGAGTTGGGGGTGTTCTCAATGGCTGTGGAGCAGAGCAGACTGCTTGGTCACCAGCTTGAAGCTGTGGCTGTGGCCTCATTAACTCTGAGCTCTGCCTGCGCTAACCAGCCATAGGGCATGGATGTCAGCTTAGAGCATTCGCGGTTACCTAGTGGTCCTCAAACCTGTGCTTCTGGGAAGGCCCTCCTTCCGGGCTATGTGTGGCATGTCCGTGGCTCTGTGGAGCCGTCCTCCATGTCTGTGGCTTCTTCAGGCTGGGGCTGGTCCTCTCTTTAAACAGCCCCACCTGGGGAGCAGGGCATCACTCACGTTTGTCTGAGCCCAAAGCTCTCAAATCCTGCCCACGTACTTTCAAGGTCTGGGGTTCAACCTGGCAATTTGGCTTTCCCCTTGTGTTTGCCTATGTTATGACACCTTTTGAAGGAATTAACTGCTTGTGACAATTTTGTAAGCTGTAAAGGGATATCAGGGTGCATCTGTGGTTCCGTTGACTGTCCTTCCCATTTTGCTGTACAGTGGTTCAGTAGAAAATTTTCCACCATCTGGAATAATTTTTTAATAATAAAAGGTATAGTGTTCATTATAAAATTCAAAAATGCAGAAAAGCATAAAGAAAAAAGATAAAGATGATCCCATATCCTATCAATATCCTTCTAGGGCCATCCTTCCAGATATTTTCCTTATGTGTGTATACACATGCCAACCAGTGATTTCAAATGGGCATTCTTCTAGATTTTAATTTTAGTTAAAATTGGTACCCAGGTGGAATTTATTGAAATGTGATAAATCTTCATTAAGTCACCCATTGAATGTTGACGACAGGCATTCCTTGGAGGTAGTGTGGGCTGAGTTTCGGACCACTGCAATACAGCAAACATCACAGTAAAGCAACTCACAAGAATTTTTTGGGTTCCCAGTGCACATAAAAGTTATGCTTACACTATACTGCAGTCTATTAAGTGTGCAGAAGCATTATGTCTAAAATCCAGTGTACATACCTCAAAAATATCAATACTTTGTTGCTAAAAATTGCTAACCATCATCTAAGCCTTCAGCAGTAATCGTAGTAACACCAAAGATCTGATCACAG